>NC_056747.1:1089163661-1089416161 GCF_019279795.1 Protopterus annectens | reverse complement strand
ACAGATGTCAAACACGTTCACATGCCCTAGCCCATAGAACCTCCGGATATCCCCTGTGGTGCATGTAGTACCTGTGCATTACTGCAGTGTGGCAAACTAAATAGTTTGGAAGTGTATTTGTGGGCCTGGCAAACAGTGTCAATGTGAGTCCATTAGAGAGTGTGGTTGTGTTGACAATGACATCTGTTCATGTGGACAGCCATGTGTGCTACACCTAATATATGCCTACTATATCTCTGTTGCAGATGTCGCTCACCAGCACACATATATGTTCTTACAACATACCAATATGTCAGCTTTGTGGCACATGGAGTAACTGCATGCACTTGTAATAGTAATGACTAGTCAGTCAGGGGTTTGAACTCCTGTACTGGTAGGTGTGTGACAGACGATGCTTAGGTTTTAGTCTCCAAGCCCTTCTCTGATGTACGTTGCCTCTGTCTGTCCCTCCCACACACTCTCTGGTAGATGTGGAGGTGTACACCTGCTCAGCAGCAGCTTGTGCTTTGTAAGTGATGGTCATGATCAGGTGATGACCTTTGCACCTATTGCAGTCCTCCCCTAGCTGATTGCATTGTGGAACAGCTGTGATGATGTTCCCATAGCCAATCGCATGAAAAACACAGTACAACATCTAGGAACATCATGTTGGTGTTTGCCCATGACAGTTGCTGTGAGTGGTACCTGGATCTGGTGTTTGGTAAACGGCATCACAGATGATATCTGGATGTTCCTCAAACAACATACACAGTGGGAAATAGCCTAAAGGCAGGAGGGTGATGTGCCAGACATGACTACAGCATGTAAGTGTAGCTATGCTTCATTGAGACTACTGCCTTTTTAACAAGTTGTGTGTGGTAATGGCTATTCTGCATGTTTTAAAACTGACAAGACAGTGCTCTGTTTGTGAGGGACCCCATCTGTAGGGCCATCTGTGGACTGGTCAGTGTGTGGAACCATTTGTTTCCTGTGTTACTCACTGAACACACATCTGTGAACTGCTGGAGCATAGTGTGAGGAGTGCAGTCAGTACATGGTGACAGTGATGAGTTACTGCCATTGCATCCCTGATTGGACATATGTCACATGAAACAGTGGTATGACAGACATTGTCTGGAGTTCTCAGTGACATGCCAATAATGGGCCACTGTTCATAGCTGCAGTCACAAGTCTTCTACACTTTGTACAGATGTCATGCAGTATATATGCATGTGTTGTGCTCCCTCTGCAAATGTATACCATCTGTTGTGTTTAGTTGATGTTCATATCTATGCATGCTGTTATAAGTAATTCTGAATGCTGTTGACTATTACTAAGCCATATCTGTGTTTAAACTGCAACACCATAGGCTGTATGGGTTTGGAGGTCCCGGCAGAACCTCCTGTCCCACTTCAGTTGGCCATGGCACCGGGCACCAGCACATCTGGGGACCAGTCTTGGACCTCCACCTCAGTTGGCTCTGCACCACCCTCTGGTGGTACTGCCACTGAGGATGGGGCTTGTCCTCCCTGGGAGCAGGTCCAGAGAGGAACATGTGAAAGAAAACAAAAGCTGGATAAACGCCTGGTATACACCTCAAGCAAAAAAAAAAATGAAAAGACCAATGGTTAGACCACAGCTGAAGATAAAAATGGAATAATCCACGTCAGGAAATAAATCACTTGCAGCTTCACAGTAGTGCCCTTTATAAAACCAAACGTTGTAACTAAGATGTAGTAGTCAAGGTAGGAAACGGTTCACTTGCAGTTTCACACCACTTTATTAAACAAGAGTAAGCACTTTCGCGATTTAAGATCTAAAAAAGGTTTCAAGGAAACAGCATTGTTCAATCCAGGAGACCTATCTGCCTGAAGTAGTTTTTTTAAAATCCAGACAACTAAAACATTAAGTAATATGGATTATTACATAAAATGTGTCTGTTATATGTATATTTTATTTCATCTTATGCAGAATATAAGGCAAATTAATGTACTGATGTATGCAATTTTAATTAGTCTATGTCATAGTTCTATATGTGTTTTCATTGGTTGAACCATATTTTAAATACCAATGTTTTAACTGTTTTTATGAGTCTGAAGAAGTGATCAGCTGACTTAGATCGCGAAAGCACTTACTCTTGTTTAATAAAGTGGTGTGAAACTGCAAGTGAACCATTTCCTACCTTGACTACTACATCTCAGTTACAACTTTTGGTTTTATAAAGGGCACTATTGTGAAGCTGCAAGTGATTTATTTCCTGACGTGGATTATTCCATTTTTATCTTCAGCTGTGGTCTAACCATTGGTCTTTTCATTTTTTTTTTCCAGAGAGGAACATGTCCGCTGTCTTACAGTCCCGGACATGGTGCATAGGGGGCTCAGTAAGGGGTTTTGAGGCCAGATACACCAACTCAAGGGCAGAGTGTCACATTTACAGTGTGAGGCTGCCCCTCCTAGACAGCCCCCAGCACTGCCACCTTTGCAGATGTTTTGGTGCGGTGGTGGCTGCCCATGGCTGGGGACCTCCGTTCCACTGTTTCCATCTGGGGGGCTCATGGGCTTGTGACAGCCGAACTCCCCTCTCCGTCTGAGTTGTATCCCCCCACATGTGTCTTATACCGACCCTGTATGCTGTCATGACTGTCATCCTACCCTACCTATCCTCCAGGAGCATACCTAGTCTCCTTCCCCCACATGCCACTCTCACCCTACCCTACGGAAACAAAAGGCCAATCGGTTCCTAGAACAACATTTGCCCCATACATAGCTGTCCATTTTACACACGTGCCTACTGGACATATGTAACCCTTTTAATATGCATCACAACATATTCCAGTTGTCCTCACCCCTATCTCTCAGGCACACGATCCTAGTATGCACATGACTCCTAAATGTTCCAGGTACACATGATGCAGATGACCCCACTATACACACAACACTACCGGTCCCTTTATGGTTACCCCATTTACCTTTATCATGATGATGATGTTGCACACAGCACCTTGCAAGAGTACTGTTCTCACATAATGATTGAACAGGAACTGTTGTGTTAATGTAAATAACATGTACAGAGTGATGTATATGGCCAATGTACAAATGTTTGCGTGTATGAATGACACATGTCTCCCTGAGGGAGTCTTGATATTACATAGGACAACACTACTACATAATACAGGCATTGCTGGTGTTTCCCTTTTCATTCCTTCGTAATGCTTTGTTGTCACATGGGATGTTCCTGATATGTCTATATATATGTGTGTATCTATATCTGGACATAAACACTCACGCATACGTCTACATGATGGAATACATTTCCTATACTGTTGAATGACTGCAGTGGATGATATGTTTGTGATAAGGTCCGATGTCTGTATATCTGCCATGGCTTAGTGGTAAATCACAATAGCTGTGTGTGCAGGGTCCTGGTTTCGAGCCTTGCAGAGGCTGTTTATTTTGTTGCTGGGCAGAACAAGGCCATTGGATACTGAGTGATTAAGGCACATTAAAGCAGATGTGAGCGGGTGTGCGTAGGTTTGCGCAGAGCTAAGCAATGCTAACCTCCGGTTACAGTTTCTTACATTCAGTTAGCCTCTACATTGCTTTACCAGTGTAATACTCGCATACTGGCGGCCAAACAGGCTTACACCCGCTTGTTCCTGCACTTGCAAATGCACTGCATTTGGTGTTTGCATCTGACACTCACACCCCTGGGTGGGAGTGAGGACTACGATATTACCTTGTGATGCCTATTACATTGGATTACATGCCTACAGTATCAGGAATGGCTGCCCATTAGGCGACAGCATGCCGTTCGACTGTACGGAATCCGTGACCTGTCCAGAGTTTGAGTCATATTATTGTTGTTTTCCTCTTACAATCTGCACCCATATGGCTTAATGCATGGGAACTGGCACTCTTCATTACAAACAAGTAATTGGGTTTTGGAACCCACATCCTTCAGCCGAGTCATGCTACTGCATACCTAATATTCTATCATCTTTTTAAGGTTGTCAGTGGAATATGTGCTTTCTGTCCCTATCAGACCTCTCATACGATTGGGGAAAAATACAAACTGAATCAGGGACACGGCATAACAACATCAGGGACACATTTAAATTAATGGTGCTATTAACCTGACACATTGACAGACTCAGAGCATATGAATTCATACACATTTTCTGAGGTAAATGATGTTTATAACTCTTAATTGTTGTCATTATTCATTACGTGTAATTCACCACCTTTCCTCCAAATGTCACTAGTTTTAGGAGGGATTAAGTGGGACAGAGTTAGATATTGAGTCGTAATCAGGGATGTCCCTGGTAATCGGAGACAGTTGAGAGGTATGGTCCCTATTTGTTCCCCCAATGGTTTATGTCCTGTCCAGTGGATTTGCTCTTAGGGGTTGAGAGGTATGGGCATCAGCTATGCCCATTTCGGAATATTACTTACATCCCCGGGGCAGTCCTAATATGACTGCGCCAGCCAACACCTGCATGCCTAGGCCCATAATTGCATACCCATAGTTCCTGCACCTGCCACTCCTCTACAGCACTCATCCTTACTGTGGGTTCAGGTGGGGTATAAACACACCACTACACACTGCCCGCTCTCCCTGTGTCGGGACACATGTCATACGTTGTGTCGACATATGGGTTATCAGCCTTGCACAACCCACTGGTTCATGTACATCTGCAGCCTGGTTTGATAAGTCATTACAGGGACTAGCTCCGATGATCATTAATTTTTGGTGTCCCACAAGGGACATCGATGTCTATGTTTCAAGATTAGACTTGGCAGGTCTCTCTCACTGGTAGTATCCTGCCGGTGGCCTGGGAAGCAGTGGTGTGTTTACCTTTATTGTGTGTCTGTATGTCTCATTGGCCTAGCTGGGAGGTTGGGGGGGGTTGATGCTACATGTTACACATTTGTTTATTGGACCCCTCACCCCCATATGCATGGCCTGTGAACATATGTAACTTGTAACTGCTGTATCATATCCTAGCTATATACATGTGTATATTTACAGTAACATATATATCTATATACATTACTATATACAATTATATCTGTATACGCATGCATACATGTATATTTATATTTTGCTGTCTAGATATCTATATCTATATATATATATATATATATATATATATATATATCTAACAACTTATGGGTCTATGGGTGTCTGCATATGTATATATCTATATGTGGGTATGTATCTGTATTCTGTCTCTGTATATATACATTTGTACTACGGATATATATATATATACTTATATGTATATGTCTGCAACTATATATATATATATATATATATATATATATATATATATATATATATATATATATATATATATATATACACACACACACACACATATATGTATATATATATATATATATATATATATATATATATATATATATGTGTGTGTGTGTGTGTGTGTGTGTGTGTGTGTGTGTGTCTATAAAGCAATGCATATCCCGCGCAAACACACTTACACATGCTTACTGGTGTTTATATTTGCTTGAACCTGCTTACTAGTGCCTTATTCATTATGACACTGACACTTCGCTCCAGTTAACTTTTAATTGATATTTTGCAGGTTATACAGCGGACAGATATCGCAATATGTTCATGTACAGATTACTGATGGTAAATGGTATGTGATGCAGTAGGATTCGGTACGGGAATGTCTGTTCATTAGGTGGTTGCTCTAACCAATACACTATTGCTGTGCTGCTTCATTTGCATATATACCTATATACCCATGGCTCCTGGTTCCCCAAACACACACCCCAACGCCTCTCTAACACTGCAGTCATCCATTCTCCAGTTGGATTCATGGTGTATCCACACCACTACACATTAGCCACTCCTTACTCCTATAGACCCATCCCATCGGTTGAATCACTCCACGTATCCTCAGAACTCCCAAACGTTTAGTCCACAAACATTGGTAACATGAGCGACCAAAAGAATACTATTCGCAATTTTTGGGTTGTCCCACATGGGACACGCATGCGTTTATGGAAAGATTAGACTCAATACTTCATTACATCCTTACTCCCGTTAACATGACACTACAATAAATGAATAAGTATGACTATGTGGTAACGCATACGTTACACATGAAAGCCTAGTTATGTACGTGTTCGGCATATTTCTTTTACAAATAGACCGGTTTAGTAATTGGCGTTGCCATAGCAGGCAGATCACAGGAATAATTCCATGTGTGGGAAAGTGCTCACATTTGATTTTTTTCAGCACAGCACTGACTTCGGACATTGTACACACTTCTGCATTTTAGCAGTTTCGTCCCATCCCTCTTCTGCACAACCTATTATTCTATCTACTGTTGAGGTTTGTAAGGGCACATTCATGTTATTTATGTCTGCAAATGGAATGAATGTGTTACAGAGAATGTACTTCTACATACTGATGTCTGCATGTGTGTATGCATATATACTTATAACGAACTCACTGACCTCCATGGGGCGGTCCAATTAGAACCAGCCCATCCAACCCTGGCATGCCTGGCTCCATAATTTCATATCCATAGTTTCTCCACCCCACCCGTGTTCAACATACACGCATACCATCCATTGTCCACTTGTTATCTCAGCCATGACACACCTCCACACATTGCCCTCTCCCGAGCATTAGGGTCCCTACACGTATGTTGCCCCAACCCATGTATTCTAAGGCTGTCCCACAATTTAGTCCTTGAACATACCTGCCCTTGCTTGTGTAATAGTCGGATGGCCAAATGATCTATCAATTTTTGGGTAGTCCCACCAGGGACTACCCTCTATGTATAAAGTAGACTTAGCAAATCAACAATGTTACTCGCACTGGTAATATCCTGCCTGTGGTGTGAGTAGCAGTGCTTTGCTCACTCCTGCCCAGCTTGATATGACATACGCTGATAGCGCTATATAATACTGGGGTTGCTGTTGATTCCCTTCTCATTCCTTTTGTTTGTTACATTGTTTTTTCTTCATATATATATATATATATATATATATATATATATATATATATAATATATCTGTATATACTTACATTCCTGTAAGTATTCCAGCGGGCAGCACTGCCTAATTGGGTTTAAACTATTCCTGGCTCCACAAAGTCTGCTCTTCACTTTTTCCCTTAGAACTGCTCTATCTCTCAATTTAAACACCATATTCTCATTCTAAGGCCCTTCACTGGTCCAATTAAGTAATCCTACAAGTTAGCACTATTAAACCATAAGCACTACTTACTCTTATACTCTCTACGATTACCCTGTCCTCTATTGGTCCGTCTTAAATTCAGTTTCCCTATATTACTCTAGCATGTCCAAAGGTCAGTCACTGGTTTCCTCTCCAGTCCAGCTGGTGAATCTAGGAATTTTGAGGCAATGTTACAACTGTCTCATGTACATGGACAACCCTCTCCTCCTCCAAACAGGTTCAAATATATGTGAGAGATGCAACTATTTAGCCAAACTGGAGGCTGAGCTCTCTCATCTCAAAACTGGTGTAACCAGTCAGGAGGAGAAGGTAACCTCACACAACACAATTCCAGTATCACATAGTCCCACCACATCAGCGAACCAAACACACAAATACACAAAAACATACTCGAAGGCTCTAAATAAAAATCTACCTAAGCAACAGAGACCTCCAAAGCAGACATCCAAGCAAACGCTACCTCAAAACAAAACACGCACAACACATAGCGCACAGAGTCAGTGTGCCAAGCAGCCACAGCCCTTAAGGCTGAATAACACACCTGATATGCTTGTAATAGGTGACTCTATTGTCAGACACACTGACGTCCCGCTCACCAGGCTGAATAAAGAGAAGGTCACGGAGAGCTGCCTGTCGGGTGCTAGGATCCGCCACATAACGCAAGCACTCAGGTCACTCCAAAGCAAATACAAATATGACTCAGTCATTGTACATGCTGGTGTGAATGACCTAAGACGTACCTCCCTGGACTACATGAAAAGAGACATAGAGGAGCTCTCTGATCATGTAGCCCAGGCTGGTATGACCCTGACCTTGAGCAGCATCTTACCCTCACCTAGAATGATGCCACAGTAGAAAGACAAAATGATCGATTTTAACAATTGGCTAAAATTTTGGTGTCATTCAAAGGGGATCCAGTGTCTGTCAGCCTGGGATGACATGTTCGACAAGCCACGTTGCTTCACTAGGGATGGCTTGCACCTGTCACCACTGGGCTTTCGGATATTGGCAAAGGCTCTTGCCACCCCCATAGTGCCTTTTTAGGCAAGGCTCAAAAGTCAAACCCACCACCATAGACAGCACAAGGAACAAGAAACTAAGGGTAATGCTGCTTAACGCCAGAAGTCTTAACCTCAAGATGCACGCACTCGAAGCTCTCCTCAGTATGGAGGACATCGATATCTGTGCAGTGACAGAAACCTCATTCAAGGCTCCAGAAAGCACCCCAGCACTACCTCATATCATGCTTTTCGGCCCCAAAACCCGGACCGAACCACAAAAGGAGGGGGAGTTTCCATATTTATCAAGGATATCCACACCTCCAGGTTGGTGGCATTGCACGAAGTATCGGAGACCATCCATGTGCAACTAACAGTGGGCAAGACTGCTTTTCAGTTTATAGCATCCTACAGACCACCCTCTCAAAGTCAGGAATCCCACTCGGCTTTCCTGAAAACATTGGAGAACATGAAGATCTCACCGAACACCATTATATTGGGCGACTTCAACTACCCAAACATTGACTGGGAGCACTTCTCAAGCCTCAGCACCTTAGCCCAAAGGTTCCTGGAAATTATAAACTCAAATGCTATGGAACAACTAGTCACCACTCCCACAAGAGGGGACAACATACTAGACCTGATCATTACCAACATGGGGACTTTATGCTCCACACCAGAAGTATATCCCTCATTGGTAAGATCAGACCATAAATTAATTTCACTGGATGTCCACATCCCGACCCCATCCCCAGCCCAGAAAACCACAGTGAAAAACTTCTCAAAAGTGAACTTCTCACTTCTCAAAACCGAAGTGGAATCCTTCAAGGCCCCAGGGCCAGTGGAAACTATGGCCCAAACTGCAGAATCCTATATAAACGCATTCTACGGACATCTCCAGGAATGCATGGATCATGCTATCCCAAACAAAACCAAGACCTAATCATCCAAAGGCAGGTGTCCAGTCTGGTGGACCCCTGCCATAAATAAACTGTACAACAGCAGGAGGAAGCTACTACATGATGGAGCAAAATCCCTAATAGGGAAGGCATCTCTGATCAGTACTAGCAAAAAATTACGATCCCTCATAAAATCTTCCAAGGCCAGCTTTGAGAGAAAAATTGCACAGGACACCAAAGCAATCATAAGGCTTTTTTCAGTTATGTTAGGAACCTGGGATGCAACTCCCAGACTTGTTCTGTGTTGATTCTAAACGACAAAAAATACACTGAACCCACAGACATCGCCAATATCCTGGCAGACAGGTTCAGTGCAAACTTCTCCACCCCCCCCCCAAAAGAGCAAGTATCTATCCCGGCAGAGGGCTGCCTCCCAAACATCTCTGATGCTCAGGTGAAGGCTGCCCTCTCCAAAGCAAAAAACACTGCTTCCATGGGACCAGATGGCATCCCAGGTTGTCCTACATGAACTCCAAGAGGAACTAATCCCTCAAATAAAACAGCTATACAATCTCAGCCTCACTACAGGATATGTGCCCACAGAATGGCGTACAGCAACAGTGGTCCCACTCCACAAAGGTGGAGCCTCTATGGACCCTGGAAACTATCGCCCCATAAGCCTGACTAGCTTAGTCTGCAAGGCTATGGAGAGGATCATCATGGAGCTCATAAACAAAGACATTGGGGACCTACAGACACTAGATCCTACCCAGTTCGGCTTTGTCAAGGGCAGATCCTGCCTTTTGAACCTGGTTGACTTCTTCAAAACAGTCACCAAAGCCATAGATGAAGGGAAGGTAGTCCACACAGCCTATCTGGACCTTGCAAAGGCATTTGACACAATACCCCACTCGGGCATCATAGATAAGCTATCCAGCTTAAATATAAACCCCTATGTCACAAGATGGGTCACAAACTGGCTCAAAGACAGAACCCACAGAGTGAGAGTTGCTGGAGCCATGTCAGACTCGAAACTGGTCACAAGTGGCATCCCACAGGGTTCTGTCCTGGGATCACTCTTGTTCGGTATATAATTTTCCGAGGTACAGGCAAACGTGGGAGGACTATGGCTCACCAAGTTCGCAGACAACTGCAAACTGGGTGCCATAATCAACTCTCCAGCTGACACAAACATCCTTCAAAAAGGTCTCACAGAGACAGATAACTGGTGCCAGTGCCATGGTTTAAAGCTAAATGCCAAGTCATACCCTTTGGCAAAAACAATGTGCCCACAAATTACCACATAGGCGGAAACCCATTAAGTACAGAGAAAGTTATTAGGGACCTGGGGACCCAAGTTGATAGCAATCTCTCCTTTGAAAACCACATTGCCAAAGTGGTTAGAAAGATCTTCTACATAGCCCACCTCATCACGAAGGGTTTCACATCTAGATCAAGAGAGGTAATCGTGCCCCTTTATTCATCCCTCATCAGGCCCATCATAGAATACAATGCCCCTTTTGGGATGTACCTTACCCGACACCTGCAGCAATTAGAAAGACACCAAAATTATCGCACCAAGAGGATCAAGGGTCTCAAACAGATGCCATATGCTGCTCGGTTAAAAAAACTCCAGCTCTACTCAGTTGCATACCACCTACTTCGAGGCGATCTATGCCTGACATACAAAGCTATGTCAAATCCAGAATTAATGGACATGCTCCACCTCAGTAAATCTAAATCCCTTAGAGCCACACGCTCGAGGGACTTGAACCTCAGCACAGTAATAAATAGAACTTGCTGGAGGGACAGGTTCATAACCCAGAGGCTCCCTTCGCTCTGGAATAGAATTCCAGTTCATGTGAGGCAGAGCACCTCACTGAATCTCTTCAAGAAGAATCTCGATAGGTGGATGGGGGATTGTAGGTTTGTCCCAGGGATTACTCCCGTGTCACTATTAGACAGAGGCACAGTAAACTAAACCTTAAAAAGGGCACAGTATACTCAAATCAAGGGGTGGCGTAAGCCATACAGAATCGGGCTAGGCTTATAATTGCCCCAGGGCAGATAGCCTAGTATGAACCTATAAACCTATTATATACATTTCCTATGCTGGGCACTGCTTAGACCCGCGCAAGTGCACTCAGACTAGATTATTTGTACTTATATGTGTTTACTGCTGCTTATTTGTGCTTACACCTGCTTACTAGTACCTTATTCATTATGACAGTGCCACTTTGCTTGAATGATATTTAAGTTAAATATCTCATGCGATACACTTATGTTGGTTTTACGGCAAAACGACATTCATCCCACATGGAAATGATATGTCCTATTGTTGGGCTCGAACCGTGAATGCCTGTTTGTTAGACGGATGCTCTAAACACTACACTATTGACATTTATGTTGATTTCGCATGTTTTTCTCTATTTGAATGATTATGTATAATCTACGCTCAGCAGAGGGCAACGATGTGTAAACACGCTGCGCTTTGCTTACACCTTCGATATTGCAGAAATTCAAATGTATAATAGGGACACAGGGAATCTAATTGTGAAAGTTCTAGGGACAGGGCTTAACATTCCACTACATGCTTGTGTGTTTACTACTTCGATTTTATTTCACTGTTTGTGGACACTCTTGTATGCTTAGCATACATTTTGGTATCCACGGACACTGAATTATTGACTTACTATTAGGGGCGGGCTCTACTAGTAGACATAGTAGATTTTGCAAGTGTCGGGGCATGTTTATGCCTCCGTAGAGCACTTGTACACGCCCCCTGCACTCACACACATTTCCTTTGCATGCCGAGGGTGCGGCAGTAGGCCCTCATACATATTCATATGGTGCTGCTGCATCATCTGTAGTGAGGACGCTCGGCGCAAGACTAAAACCGTCCTTGCGCCGAGCTTCTTGAACCCCAGGGAATATATTTTCTTTGTACTTTACTTTCAAGAGCAATTGCAGACTTTGGTACTAGCATAATTCTAGTTTTCAATCATATCAAAAAGGTCTGTGGCTTTGTTCTTATCAGAAACAGACTGAATAAAGGCAGCAAAAAATATTAATGTAAATGTTTTTCTTAATAAAGAAATAGCAGCAACACAAACAGGAAGATTGGTACGTACATTTAACCACTTGCAGTTTATTAGTGAATAATGATTACCATGGCCTTAGCTCACATAATCAAAGCAAATAAATATTATTTTTACTTCAGAGTGAAAGCAAATGACATCAGTTTAAAGTTGTAGAAAGGTCACAGAAACAAAAATACTGCTTAGAAAGTGTGGCAAACACAATTTGTAAACACTCATGTCTTGCTAATCTATGAAGTAATTAAAGTGCAGCTGCGGCTTCCGAATAATTTGTCAAGGCACAATTATTTTGTCAGAAAAATCTGCTTGGACTCAGAAACCTGAGCTCCTTTAGGTAAAGGAAAGCACTACTTTTCCGTCTGTCCCAGGGCACAATATCCTAATACTGTGCCTGGCAGATGGAAGCCCTGAATGGACATCAGTTCTTTGGTGTCATGCACACAATCAATTTCCTATCACATTCTTAATGACAATGGATTCTAATTTGCTAAATCAATAGTGCTTTTAAAATATAAAGTAAAATGACTAATGGATGCTTAAGTTTCACAGGAAGAAAAAAAATGCATTTGGTGTGAAAAGTAATATAAGGAAAAGGGAGGGACATCAAAGTCTGGATGGCATAGAATCCACTTTCTTACTGGTTAGAAAACAAATCAAATTCTTAATTATATCATTGTACCAGACAGTATTAATCTATAGTTAGAAAACCTTCATCCATTCTAAGTATATTTAGCTCTTCTATTACTGTAAATCGGTTTTGCAGTGCTTTGAAGTGGAAAGCTAGCACCTCGTACTGTGTCCCTTTTCTAAGTCCCTTCTATAACAGATTTCTGGAATTTCAGTTTCACAAAAGGGTGAGTGACTGTTATGCATGCACAAGCCATAAGGATGCAGAGCAAACAAAGTGTCACAGACAGAAAAATGAAAGTAAAATGAAGCAATAAAGGGGTTAACATGACATCCACCAACATACAGAGGTAACTAACCAGTTCATAGGAAGTTTAAATCAGAAGAGAGCATGCAGCAAAAATAGAAATGGAACAGAAAAATGAAAAACAGCACGAATTAAGCACATGGGGTACCCCCAGTAGCCATTTAATTTTATAAGCCTTCCACATCAACTCAGTGTAATTATTGTTTTATCAATATGGGACTGGTCAATACATCTCTATTCCTTGTCCACCATTCTTCAGATTGTACAGTCAGTGATATGCTTCACTCACTTGGACATACCTGACTTTATGCAAGACTTGGAGTTGATAAAGTATAATAAAGGGGTAAGGGGACTAGCCCAGTAAAGTATAATAAAGGGGTACAGGGACTAGCCCAGTAAAGTATAATAAAGGGGTACAGGGACTAGCCCACTAAAGTATAATAAAGGGGTAAGGGGACTAGCCCAGTAAAGTATAATAAAGAGGTAAGGGGACTAGCCCAGTAAAGTATAATAAAGGGGTAAAGGGACTAGACCAGTAAAGTATAATAAAGGGGTAAGTGGACAAGCTCAATAAAGTATAATAAAGGGGTAAGGGGACTATCCCAACAGTATCCTTTGTTTTGCATTATTATTTTATATTGCTAGGAAAAGTGAGGGAATTGATAGTCAGTGAGACATATTTGATGACCCACACTCTGAAACAAATGTTGATGGTAGTGAAATGGTATGTCAAACAGCCACATGTCAACAAATTAGTGTCACTGATGAACCAGCTCTAGTAGCATATGGTGTTAAAGCCCTATCTGTGTGGTGGCAAAAGGTATTAAATCCCTGACTGTGTGGTGGCAGAGGGGAGGGTGTTAAAGTCCTGACTCTGTGGTGGCAGAGGGTGTTAAATCCCTGACTTTGTGGTAGCAGAGGGTGTTAAAGCTCTGACTGTGTGGTGGAATAGGGTGTTAAAGCCCAGACTGTGGCCCAAGTGATTCAACTTTGACTACCCACTCCAGCTATTCATAAAGATGGCACGGAAGGATGGCATTCCTGTCCTGAAGAGATGGATCCAGCTCCAAGAAAGCCACAATCCCTCAGAGGAGGGGCAGCATAATAAAGGCACAGTCAGGGGTGGGTATATGTGCCACCAAGCAGCTGTGCAGTGGCAGCCTTGATAAGGCAAATGGTACAGGAGCATGGATTTGTATGGGGAAGGGCATAGTAGCCCCTGTGGAGATACAAGATGAACATCCCATCAAAGCACAGTGACAGGTCACTACAATAATGCCCTCATTGTTGGGTGGTTATTGAGGATACAAGAAATCCTCATGGCTGCTTGAATGGCAACCCTTTCAGATGGCTATAGTCCCTATACTGTATTGGGTGCATTGATGGTCAGCAAGAATGAGGGCAAAAGGGACCAAGTACTATCAAGGAAGACTATATGAACACTTACATATCTGTCTCTATTTAAATTTATCCTCATCGTTCACCATTTTGTCCTGTCAGGACAACCGCATTATCATGTCCAGCTTTCAAACAACTGCCTGCTATACCATACAGGACACAACGGGGTGACTTATAACTACCATAAGCAAAAAAGTTACTGACAGTTTAATCATTTTATACCCTCTCTTTCAACCAGCTTTAATCATGGCAATTTATTAGCAGAGCTGGCTATAGCAAACCTGGTGCTGGATAGCAAAGTGCCTATAGAGATGCTTCATATTGTAACAGAAGAACTGAGGGACAGCATGTCAAAAAATAATCTGCTATCACTGACAGCGTTGTTATCCTGGCATCCTTAGACCATTGAAAAGAATTGTATGGGCCTCATCATCAATTGCACAGAACTGCAAAAAGCAGCTGCAGGGACAACCATCCATGCAACCCAGTTGAATTAAAATTTTAATAAATCCTATGGAAAAACAAATAATTGGATGTTCTACTTGCATAAGATAATGTGGATTTGTGTATGTCCTTCTCACCTGGACATCCCATTGTAACTGCTGAGACAGTGGGAAATGTTTGCACGTTCAGTAGCTCTGTGTTTACTACATATAAGTAATATATTTTATGTTTTACAAATACACAATAATTTGGTGAAGAGGCAAACCCTTTCACATTGCAGAAGACAGCAGACTTTGGATTAAAGTAAATTAAATAACTTCTTTTGCGGCAGCTGAGAAGAAAACCTTTATGTTGTCAGTGATGAAAGACTATATGGCACTGTGGGTAAAACATGAAAGAAAATGCTTTACAAGCAACTGTGTCCAATGTAAATTACTTTCAAATGTATTTATATTTCAAAATTATTTTATGAGATGTAACTTTGGGGCACAAGCGACTGACTTTTAATATAATGTATGATTATCACATAAGGTATGAGCAAGCATTTTAAAGACAGTAATTAGGAAATGTACCTGGCAATGGTACTTAATTATGATCAGATAATATAATGATTAATATGATTAGAATACAATTGGCCAAGTGTAAACAAGTCAAAGTTTCAACTTGATGAGGACACTTCCTGATATACGCCTTATTGATTACCGCTTTCAATACTTTTTTACTGCCAGCACCATTTCTATTTGTGTGACAGCAGCAGTTCAAAGTTATCATCTTTTCATTTATGTAAATGGTTCTGTAACTGTGAAGGTATTATATTAAAGGAAAGGGCAGGCGTGAAGTGTGCTTTGTTCAGATTTCTTAATCAGCTGATCAAATGACTTATTCTGTCTGCTTAATGCATTGATCAGTGTTGTCTCAACCAGATGCAGTAGAACTGACTGACATATAGTGAATTTTGAATATAATTCCTTTTTAAAAAGGAGCACCATTAAATGATTAACATACAAGTATAAAGTCTCAAGCTGTAGCTTGTAACAGTGCACAACAATGTCATTGATGCATGAAAAGATGCTGTCTCGAATAGACTTAGTGAAGCCACATGCATATTGACAATTAGGCAATACATAATTTCACAATGAAAGATAAATGATAGTGAACTTTTATCATAGAACAACAAGTGCCAACCTGTGTACAGAACTGGCAAATTGTAACTACCGGATGATCAATATAATACTATGGAAGCAATGACTACCCACCACCATCCAACACTTGGTGGGAGCATGCCCAACAAAAGCCACACTCTAGGATAGATATAGGACCTAATCATTCACATGATTGCTGCATTTCTAGAGGGATATAATGAACAGTTTTACTTTGCCAAAGGGCCTAGACACGACCTTATAATCAGAGAGGGATAGTTGAATAAATTTATTCTGCTCTACTAAGTAACCCAAAATTATGTTCCCGAAGTGCCTGCAACAGAAGGCATTCCAAAGTGTCTATCTAGGCTGCTATTAAAAAAGCCCAGTAATTTTACAGGACTGCTGTTCTAAATGATGCATGGGTTAGAGTGCCATAAGGGATTGGGTAGAATAATGGTTAAGGTTTTTACCTCACAGAAACAAGGTGCAAGGTTTGATTCTCACCTTTGAAAGGAAATTAGCAAGGCTTAAATGGTCTGCAAGGATAGCTAGCCTTCTACTTACCTATGAACCTATGCGTGAAGTACCTTTCAGAGGTGAAATGTATGAAGGGAGCAGTATAGCTAGAGGACAATTACACATTACTGAAATAAGTATGTCAAGTTGTCATTAGCAGTAATATGTAGTACTTCTAAGTAATACTCCTATATTCTCTAAGTACTGTGTGTTGCCAGTCTGAAAAGGTCAAAAGTCATGCTAAATACTTTAGCACGTCAACATCTGGTTTCAAGGATTTTGGTTTATTAATGATAATATCAATCCTAAAAGGCTCTATCTGGAAAGTGTACGTCTACTAATAATGTTACATTTTTTTTTACTCACAAACTAAAAGGTAAAAATGGAGGAACTACAGTACATGTTCAGTGAGGTGTACATACACAAGTGTGCTGTGTGCACAGCGGTTAACTTCTGAAGCAATAAGTAAAGATCACATGTACAGCAGGTCTGACTTCAAGTTTAGTAAGCATTAGCACTGTAATGTTATACTACATAAATCTGCACCACTTGCTATAGTGGAAAATATACAAAAGTTTCTCTGACAGCACAACCCTCAAAATGACAAAAATCAGAGTACTGAATAGTTAGCAAATGAAGATCTAGTGAAAAAGACCAGAATGGCCTTCTATTTAGTCATATTCAGTTTGCAAAGACTAAAATGGGTTAAAAAGGTAGCTATTGACTAACAAGCGAAAAACACATGACCTGACAAGAATCAGATTGGGTCTGGAAATAGTTGCAGTGTTATTTTTCAGAGAATTGAGGTTAAATTGCAAATAGATTTATGAATGTGGTAAATCAGTTAATCAACCTACACGATTAGCTTAGCACAAGTGAAAAGAAAAATGCTGAATCCTGAATTAATAGGACACACAGTGGAGTTCTGATAATTCCAAATGCTGTCTATTTCTGCAATGAAAAGTGGAGTAGGCCTGTTTCCAGAGAAGCAACTTTCTTCAATGATTATTTCATACTAGTGTTTGCTTATATCATATCTAAACAGTGTAAGAAACATCTCTCTGTGGAAAATGTTCAATCCATATATATCTAGTTAATCACTGTATATTAATCAGACCAGATAATGGTAGTAGAAGTAGCTAACTTAAACTCGTCCTAAGTCAAAAAAATAATAAAAAATATATAATTCGAAATATTGTACAGAATTACTAAATATTCAAAACTAATCCAAGTAGGGTAGGCAGTCTGTTTCCAGTGGAAAATCATTTGTTAAGTACAAAGAAAAGTGATCCAAGTAAAACAAAAATATCAATAGTAGTTTCCTCACAAGCTTTCTAAATACTTTGGCCAGTTAAGACCTGCATGATATCAATTGAACGCATAAGTGTAGCTAAGTAAGTTTTATCTGCACTTTTTAAAGTAATTTGTTTGTGTTGCATTGAGCAATATCTAGCTAGAAGTTGACTGTTTTTTTCAGTAGTGCATGTGGTATTTTCAGTTAAGGCTTGTTAAAAACCTGCATAGCCAGTGATAGGTGGGGGTAGTAGTTTCCTTCATTGTTATTCAGTTTCTGTCTTATACAAGTGGTACAGTGAATTATCTTCTGTTTAAACTGTGAGCTTTGGCCAGTTAAGACCTGCATGATATCAATTGAATGCATAAGTGTAGCTAAGTAACTTTTATCTGCACTTTTTAAAGTAATTTGTTTGTGTTGCATTGAGCAATATCTAGCTAGAAGTTGACTGTTTTTCAGTAGTGCATGTGGTATTTTCAGTTAAGGCTTGTTAAAAACCTGCATAGCAAGTGATAGGTGGGGGGTAGTAGTTTCCTTCATTGTTATTCAGTTTCTGTCTTATACAAGTGATACAGTGAATTATCTTCTGTTTAAACTGTGAGCTTTGGCTGGTTAAGACCTGCATGATATCAATTGAACGCATAAGTGTAGCTAAGTAACTTTTATCTGCACTTTTTAAAGTAATTTGTTTGTGTTGCATTGAGCAATATCTAGCTAGAAGTTGACTGTTTTTTCAGTAGTGCATGTGGTATTTTCAGTTAAGGCTTGTTAAAAACCTGCATAGCCAGTGATAGGTGGGGGTAGTAGTTTCCTTCATTGTTATTCAGTTTCTGTCTTATACAAGTGGTACAGTGAATTATCTTCTATTTAAACTGTGAGCTTTAGCCGGTTAAGACCTGCATGATATCAATTGAATGCATAAGTGTAGCTAAGTAACTTTTATCTGCACTTTGTAAAGTAATTTGCTTGTGTTGCATTGAGCAATATCTAGCTAGAAGTTGACTGTTTTTTCAGTAGTGCATGTGGTATTTTCAGTTAAGGCTTGTTAAAAACCTGCATAGCCAGTGATAGGTGGGGGTAGTTTCCTTCATTGTTATTCAGTTTCTGTCTTATACAAGTGGTACAGTGAATTATCTTCTGTTTAAACTGTGAGCTTTGGCTGGTTAAGACCTGCATGATATCAATTGAACGCATAAGTGTAGCTAAGTAACTTTTATCTGCACTTTTTAAAGTAATTTGAGTGTGTTGCATTGAGCAATATCTAGCTAGAAGTTGACTGTTTTTTTCAGTAGTGCATGTGGTATTTTCAGTTAAGGCTTGTTAAAAACCTGCATAGCCAGTGATAGGTTGGGGGTAGTAGTTTCCTTCATTGTTATTCAGTTTCTGTCTTATACAAGTGGTACAGTGAATTATCTTCTGTTTAAACTGTGAGCTTTGGGTGGTTAAGACCTGCATGTTATCAATTGAACGCATAAGTGTAGCTAAGTAACTTTTATCTGCACTTTTTAAAGTAATTTGTTTGTGTTGCATTGAGCAATATCTAGCTAGAAGTTGACTGTTTTTCAGTAGTGCATGTGGTATTTTCAGTTAAGGCTTGTTAAAATCCTGCATAGCCAGTGATAGGTGGGGGTAGTAGTTTCCTTCATTGTTATTCAGTTTCTGTCTTATACAAGTGGTACAGTGAATTATCTTCTGTTTAAACTGTGAGCTTTAGCCAGTTAAGACCTGCATGATATCAATTGAACGCATACGTGTAGCTAAGTAACTTTTATCTGCACTTTGTAAAGTAATTTGCTTGTGTTGCATTGAGCAATATCTAGCTAGACGTTGACTGTTTTTCAGTAGTGCATGTGGTATTTTCAGTTAAGGCTTGTTAAAACCTGCATAGACAGTGATAGTTGGGGAAGTAGTTTCCTTCATTGTTATTCCGTTTCTGTCTTATACAAGTGGTACAGTGAATTATCTTCTGTTAAACTGTAAGCTTTGGCAGGGTAAGACCTGCATGATATCAACTTAAACGCATAAGTGTAGCTAAGTAACTTTTATCTGCACTTTATAAAGTAATTTGTTTGTGTTGCATTGAGCAATATCTAGCTAGAAGTTGACTGGTTTTTCAGTAATGCATGTGGTATTTTCAGTTAAGGCTTGTTAAAAACCTGCATAGCCAGTGATAGGTGGGGGTAGTAGTTTCCTTCATTGTTATTCAGTTTCTGTCTTATACAAGTGGAACAGTGAATTATCTTCTTTTTAAACTGTGAGCTTTGGCAGTGTAAGACCTGCATGATATCAATTGAAAGCATAAGTGTAGCTAAGTAACTTTTATCTGCACTTTTTAAAGTAATTTGTTTGTGTTGCATTGAGCAATATCTAGCTAGAAGTTGACTGGTTTTTCAGTAGTGCATGTGCTATTTTCAGTTAAGGCTTGTTAAATACCTGCATAGCCAGTGATAGGTGGGGTAGTAGTTTCCTTCATTGTTATTCAGTTTCTGTCTTATACAAGTGGTACAGTGAATTATCTTCTGTTTAAACTGTGAGCTTTGGCTGGTTAAGACCTGCATGATATCAATTGAATGCATAAGTGTAGCTAAGTAACTTTTATCTGCACTTTTTAAAGTAATTTGTTTGTGTTGCATTGAGCAATATCTAGCTAGAAGTTGACTGGTTTTTCAGTAGTGCATGTGCTATTTTCAGTTAAGGCTTGTTAAAAACCTGCATAGCCAGTGATAGGTGGGGGTAGTAGTTTCCTTCATTGTTATTCAGTTTCTGTCTTATACAAGTGGTACAGTGAATTATCTTCTGTTTAAACTGTGAGCTTTGGCTGGTTAAGACCTGCATGATATCAATTGAACGCATAAGTGTAGCTAAGTAACTTTTATCTGCACTTTTTAAAGTAATTTGTTTGTGTTGCATTGAGCAATATCTAGCTAGAAGTTGACTGTTTTTTCAGTAGTGCATGTGCTATTTTCAGTTAAGGCTTGTTAAAAACCTGCATAGCCAGTGATAGGTGGGGGTAGTAGTTTCCTTCATTGTTATTCAGTTTCTGTCTTATACAAGTGGTACAGTGAATTATCTTCTGTTTAAACTGTGAGCTTTGACCGGATAAGACTTGCATGATATCAATTGAACGCATAAGTGTAGCTAAGTAACTTTTATCTGCACTTTTTAAAGTAATTTGTTTGTGTTGCATTGAGCAATATCTAGCTAGAAGTTGACTGTTTTTTCAGTAGTGCATGTGGTATTTTCAGTTAAGGCTTGTCAAAAACCTGCATAGCCAGTGATAGGTGGGAGTAGTAGTTTCCTTCATTGTTATTCAGTTTCTGTCTTATACAAGTGGTACAGTGAATTATCTTCTGTTTAATCTGTGAGCTTTGGCCGGTTAAGACCTGTATGATATCAATGTAACGCATAAGTGTAGCTAAGTAACTTTCATCTGCACTTTTTAAAGTAATTTGTTTGTGTTGCATTGAGCAATATCTAGCTAGAAGTTGACTGTTTTTTCAGTAATGCATGTGGTATTTTCAGTTAAGGCTTGTTAAAAACCTGCATAGCCAGTGATAGGTGGGGGTAGTAGTTTCCTTCATTGTTATTCAGTTTCTGTCTTATACAAGTGGTACAGTGAATTATCTTCTGTTTAAACTGTGAGCTTTGGCTGGTTAAGACCTGCATGATATCAATTTAAACGCATAAGTGTAGCTAAGTAACTTTTATCTGCACTTTTTAAAGTAATTTGTTTGTGTTGCATTGAGCAATATCTAGCTAGAAGTTGACTGTTTTTTCAGTAGTGCATGTGCTATTTTCAGTTAAGGCTTGTTAAATACCTGCATAGCCAGTGATAGGTGGGGTAGTAGTTTCCTTCATTGTTATTCAGTTTCTGTCTTATACAAGTGGTACAGTGAATTATCTTCTGTTTAAACTGTGAGCTTTGGCCGGATAAGACTTGCATGATATCAATTGAATGCATAAGTGTAGCTAAGTAACTTTTATCTGCACTTTTTAAAGTAATTCGTTTGTGTTGCATTGAGCAATATCTAGCTAGAAGTTGACTGTTTTTTTCAGTAGTGCATGTGGTATTTTCAGTTAAGGCTTGTTAAAAACCTGCATAGCCAGTGATAGGTGGGGGTAGTAGTTTCCTTCATTGTTATTCAGTTTCTGTCTTATACAAGTGGTACAGTGAATTATCTTCTGTTTAAACTGTGAGCTTTGGCCGGTTAAGACCTGCATGATATCAATTGAACGCATAAGTGTAGCTAAGTAACTTTTATCTGCACTTTGTAAAGTAATTTTCTTGTGTTGCATTGAGCAATATCTAGCTAGAAGTTGACTGTATTTTCAGAAGGTCCCCACCCACCCTCCCTGTTTTTGTCTTGGTGTTAATCTTGGTGGCTTTGTAACTGCCCACCCCTCTTGTAAATTTGCACTTGGATACTCTTCCTGGGTCCATCTCATTTGCTCACTCAAAAAAAAAAATGTATCTGCTTTTACTGTATTTGTGTTTCTTCCTACTTTATTTTGCTTTTGCGTCATCTTAAAAGTACTCAATTGTATTTATTACTGCTTGGTGTAACTTACTCTAAGCCTTTTAGTTTAAGCACTTGGGCTTCAGACCAGTTGTTTTACATTAAGAAGGTTTGTGCTCTGCACTGTAGTGGCAGGACAGGTAGCTTACATCCTTCTAAGTTGGGAACTGCTGATTGAGGGCTCAGTGTTTGTTATTCAAAAAGTGTATTAATTCTGGTTTAAGCACTTGGGCTTCAGGCCAGTTATTTTGCATTAAGAGGGTTCATGGTCTGCACTCTTGTGGGAGGAGAGGCTGGACTCTGCCATTCTGAGCTGGGAATTTCTGGTTAAAGGTTTATAGTGCCTGCATATTTGTACTGCTTCTTACTAAATTGGTACACCTTGTTTGCTGTAGCATAGACTAGATCCAGGCCTGCTGAATCTAGTTTTGTTTGTATAACTTGAGCACTAATCCAGGCATTCTTTAAAGTATTCAATTGTATTTATTACTGCTTGGTAGTAACTTGATTAAAGTGTAGCTATCATTCAAAGTCTTTTGGATTAAGCACTTGGGCTCAGACCAGTTGTTTTACATTAGGAAGGTTTGTGGCCTGCACTGTGGTGGCAGGACAGGTAGCTTACATCCTTCTAAGTTGGGAACTGCTGATTGAGGGCTCAGTGTCTGTTATTCTAAAAGTGTATTAGTTCTGGTTTAAGCACTTGGGCTTCAGGCCAGTTATTTTACATTAAGAAGGTTCGTGGTCTGCACTCTTGTGGGAGGAGAGGCTGGACTCTGCCCTTCTGAGCTGGGAATTTCTGGTTAAAGGCTTATAGTGCCTGCATATTTGAACTGTTTCTTACTGGAATTGGTACACCTTGTTTGCTGTAGCATAGACTAGATCAGGCCTGCTGAATCTAGCTTTGTTTGTATGCTTGTTTGCTTGTTATTTCCTGAAACGCTAATTCCACCTAAAACGTGGCTTTTCAGCGCTTCTGTGGATCCCTAGTGACATCTGCATTGCTTACTGTACTTATTTCCTTGTTTCACTTGAAAGAAAGTTACTGTTTGTCATGTTTGCATTTAAGTTACCTGTAACACATTGCATTTAAGTTACCTGGCACTTGCTCACTAAAGCAATTATATAAGTCAGCACTAAAAAATTAAAAGCACTACACCCTCACAAACACCCATTGAGTACCTTGTTTCCCATTGGCCCTTTTTTTTCAATTATAAAGTAATTCCCAATGCTATTCTAGCATGTCCAAAGGTCAGTTGTCAATCTACTCTCCGGTCCAGCTGGTGAATCTGGGAATCTTGAGGCAATGTTACAACTGTCTCATGTACACAGACAACCCTCTCCTCCTCCCAACAAATTCCAGCACATGTGAGAGATGCAACCATATAGCCAAACTGGAGGCTAAGCTCCCTCAACTCAGTACTGGCAAAACCTGTCAGGAGGAGAAGGAAATCACACTCACTACAATTCCAGTCTCACATAGACCTACCACGACAGCAAACCAAACACATAAACACACAAAAACATACTCGGAGGCTCTAAATAAAAATCTGCCTAAGCAGCAGAGACCTCCAAAGCAGACACCCAAGCAACCGCTACCCCAAAACAAAACACGTGCAACACATAGCTCACAAATCCAGTGTGCCAAACAGTCACAGCCCTTAAGGCTAAACAACACACCTGATACACTTGTAATAGGTGACTCTATCGTCAGGCACACTGACGTCCCACTCACCAGACTGAGCAAGGAGAAGGTCA
Organism: Protopterus annectens; assembly: GCF_019279795.1. NCBI lineage: Eukaryota > Metazoa > Chordata > Ceratodontiformes > Protopteridae > Protopterus > Protopterus annectens. The sequence continues at coordinate 1,089,391,951 of NC_056747.1, read as the reverse complement.
CGGTGAGCTGCCTGTCGGGCGCTAGGATCCGCCACATAACACAAGCACTAAGGTCACTCCAAGGCAAGTACAAATATGACTCAGTCATTATCTATGCTGGTGTGAATGACCTGAGACGTACCTCCCTAGACTACATGAAAAGAGACATAGAGGAGCTCTCTGAGCATGTGGCCCAGGCCGGTATGACCCTGACCTTGAGTAGCATCTTACCCTCACCAAGAATGATGCCACAATATGAAGACAAGATGATCAATTTCAACAATTGGCTTAAGTATTGGTGTCATTTAAAGGGGATCCAATGCCTGTCAGCCTGGGATGACATGCTCGACAGGCCACGATGCTTCCCTAGGGACGGCTTGCACCTGTCACCCCTGGGCTTTCGGATATTGGCAAAGGCTCTTGCTACCCCCATAGTGCCTTTTTAGGCAAGGCTCAAAGACAAACCCACCTCCATAGGTATCACAAGGGATAAGAAACTAAGAGTAATGCTACTCAATGCCAGAAGTCTAAACCTCAAGATGCATGCACTCGAAACTCTCCTTAGCATGGAGAACATCGATATCTGTGCAGTAACAGAAACCTGGTTCAAGGCTCCCGAGAGCACCCCAGCACTACCAGGTTATACCTCATACCATGCCTTTTGGCCCCAAAACTTGGACCGAACCAGAAAAGGAGGGGGAGTATCAATATTCGTCAAAGATACCCACACCTCCAGGTTGGTGGCACAGCACGAAGCATCAGAGATTATCCATGTGCAACTAACAGTGGGTAAAACTGCCTTCCAGTTTATAGCCTGCTACAGACCACCCTCCCAAACCCAGGAACCCCACTCGGCCTTCCTGAGAACACTGGAAAATATGAAGGTCTCTCCAAACACCATTATATTGGGCGACTTCAACTACCCAAACATAGACTGGGAGCATTACTCTAGCTCCAACACCCTAGCACAAAGGTTCCTAGAATTTATAAACTCAAATGCTATGGAACAACTTGTTACCACTCCCACAAGAGAGGAAAACATACTGGACCTGATCATCACCAACATGGGGACTCTATGCTCCAGACCAGAAGTGTATCCCTCACTGGTAAGATCAGACCATAAACTAATCTCACTGGATATTCACATCCTGACCCCACCCCCTGCCCAGAAAACCACAGTGAAAAACTTCTCTAAAGCAAATTTCACACTCCTCAAAACTGAGGTGGAATCCTTCAAAGCTCCCAAGCCTGAGGAAAATATGGCCCAGACCGCAGAATCCTTTATAAACGCATTCTATGAACACCTTCAGGAATGCATGGATCATGCAATCCCAAATAAAACCAAGACCCAATCCTCCAAAGGCAGACGTCCTGTCTGGTGGACCCCAGCCATAAACAAACTATACAATAGAAGGAGGAAGCTACTACATTATAGAGCAAAATGCCAAAAAGGGAAGGCATCTCTGATCAGTGTTAGCAAAAAACTATGGGCACTCATAAAATCGTCTAAGGCCAGCTTCGAGAGAAAAATTGCACAAGATACTAAGGATAATCACAAGGCTTTCTTTAGTTATGTTAGGAACCTGGGTGGGAATTCCTGGATATGCTCAGAATTAGTCCAAAATGACAAAAACTACACCGAACCCACAGACATTGCCAACATCCTAGCTGACAGGTTCAGCGCAAACTTCTCCCCTCCCACCAAAGGGCAAATATCTATCCCAGCAGAGTGCTGCCCCCCTGACATCTCAGATGCTCAGGTAAGAGCCGCCCTCTCCAAAGCAAAAAACACAGCATCAATGGGACCAGACGGTGTCCCGGGCTGCGTCCTACATGAACTCCAAGAAGAGCTAAATCCAAACATAAAACTACTGTTCAATCTCAGCCTTACCACAGGATATGTACCCAAAGAGTGCCGTACAGCAACAGTGGTCCCTCTCCACAAAGGTGGTGCCTCAATGGATCCTGGAAACTATCGCCCCATAAGCCTGACTAGCTTGGTCTGCAAAGCTATGGAAAGGATCATCATGGACCTCATAAAAAAAGATATTGGGGACCTACAGACACTGGATCCTACCCAGTTCGGCTTTGTTAAGGGCAGATCCTGCCTTTTAAACCTGGTCAATTTCTTTGAAACAGTCACCAAGGCCATTGACGAGGGGAAGGTGGTCCACACAGCCTACCTGGACCTCGCAAAAGCCTTCGATACAATACCCCACTCGAGCATTATAGATAAGCTCACCAGCTTAAATATAAACCCCTATGTCACTAGATGGGTTGCAAACTGGCTCAAGGACAGAACCCACATGGTTAGAATTGCTGGAGCCATGTCAGACTCCAAACCAGTTACAAGTGGCATCCCACAAGGCTCAGTCCTGGGACCTCTCCTGTTCGGTATATATTTCTCGGAGGTACAGGCCAACATGGAAGGACTGTGGCTGACCAAGTTCGCAGATGACTGCAAACTGGGTGCTATAATTGACTCTCCAGCCGACACAAGCATCCTCCAAAAGGGCCTCATAGAAACAGACAACTTGTGCCAGAGTCAAGCTAAACGCCAAAAAGTGTGCAGTCATCCCCTTTGGCAAAAACAAAGTGCCCACAAATTACCACATAGGTGGTAATCCATTAAGTACAGAAGAAGTAATTAGGGGCCTGGGGACCCAAGTTGATAGCAATCTCTCATTTGACAACCACGTGGCCAAAGTGGTTAGAAAAACATTTTATATAGCCCACCTAATCATGAAGGGATTCACATCTAGATCAGGGAGGTCATTGTGCCTCTTTACTCATCCCTCATCAGGCCCATAATTGAGTACAATGCCCCTTTTGGGATGTACCTTACCAGACACCTGCAGCAACTGGAAAGACCCCAAAAGTACCTCACCAAGAGGATCAAAGGGCTCAAACAGATGCCATATGCTGCCGGTTAAAGAAACTCCAGCTCTACTCAGTGGCATACCGCCTGCTCAGAGGCGATCTGTGCCTGACGTATAAAGCCATGTCCAACCCGGAATTAATGGACATGCTGCACCTCAGAAAATCCATATCCCATTGAGCTACGCGCTCGAGACTTGAACCTCAGCACTGAAATAAATAGGACATGCTGGAGGGACAGATTCATAACCCAGAGGCTCCCTTCACTCTGGAATAAAATCCCAGTCCAGGTTAGGCAGAGTCCCTCATTGACTCTCTTCAAGAGGAATCTTGACGAGTGGATGGGGGATCGTAGGTTTACCCCGGGTATCACTTCTTTGTCACTGTTAGACAGAGGCACAGTATACTAACCGTGAAAAAGGGCATAGCAAAATTAATTTAAAATGGGTGGCGAAAGCCAAACACACTCTGGCTGGGCTTATAAATGCCCTAGGGCAGATAGCCTAGTATGAACCTATGAACCTATGAACCTAAACATATATATATATATATATATATATATATATATATATATATATATATATATACTTTTTATCAGGCAAGGGAGTGTTTTTTGTGCTGTAAAACAGTGTTATTGGTTTACATGTTAAATTCACATCCCTTCCTCCATCAGTATGACATTCGCGCTGGCCCTGCCCTACTTAGTAGCTCTCATAATAATATAACTATGGCCCTTATTAGCACAATAATAATCGTCTCTAATTCATTCCTTAAGTCACCTATTAGTTTTTCCTATATAAAACTTTGAACAGGTCACACACTGTGCTAGGTAAACTAAGTTTTTAGTGTCACAATTAGCCTTAACTTTGAAAACATAATGATTACCATTGTCTGGTTGAATGTTGTTGTTGTTGTTTGTCTTTCGGCTTTTTCCCGGTAAGGGGTCGCCACAGTGGAACTCCGGTCTGGTTGAATAAATGTATTTAAAAACTGCATTTGCCACAGATGGAAGTGTCAAAACTAATTGTTCTAACACTAGGTTATCTTAGCTTACTTGTCTGCCAAACTGGTATATTTAGTTTTCTGATCCTACTCTACGTGAGCACCCTAGCTAAACACATTCTAGAGAAAGGTACCAATCATTGGTTTAAGTTTATGCCAGTAGAAGTAATCTATGAAAGTTTTAGGTTGGGTAATATAACTAACGTCACAGAAGGGAAAGAATTGAGATGGATTCTTAAATTATCAGCACATAGAGGTGCTGGCTTGAATGAATCAGTACCTCTTAAGCCAGTTCTAAAAGAAAGAAAGCTTTTTAAATAGGTACCCTGCTATGTGTGTCTTTATGCCAATAGACCTTTATGGTTGCTGCCTTAAAAGAAAGCTGTGCCTTTAAAATTTTTATGGTTTTTGTATCTGCATGCTTTTTATTGGTAGATATTTAATTGATTGTATTTTAAATATCTGAGAAGTTGCTGTTTTTTTGTATGGTCTGAAGAAGTGATTTTATCGCAAAAGCACTCACCTGTGTTTGAATAAAAGTCTGCTTGGATTTTATGCTGCTCTTTGCCATTCGCTTTTTATTGGTTTGCTGTGGTGCTGTATTTTACATTTTTGTTCATTTTATCTGGTTTGTGGTTGAATACAGTTTTGTGGTCAGCAGGACTTGTTTTACTCTCTCTCTCTCTCTCTCTATATATATATATATATATTTAAATATATGTACATATATAATTGGTTTGGTCAACAGGGAGTTTGGTCGACATCTGTTTAATCAACTGCTTTTGCTCCAGTATACATATAGTCAACAGGTGTGCAAATATTCCCTTTCCTCTGCATTGTACGATCTTGGACTTAGTATAAATTAATGGGGGGAGGAGGAGTGTGAGGGATACAGGAGGGTCTTCCTCAGTCCATGCATTCTAGGAAGTCAATGTTTCTGTTTTTGATGTAAAGTGTTTTACCTTTTGTGTTAGTTGACCAACTGAAGTTAAATCATAGATATATATATATATATATATATATATATATATATATATACATAAATATATATATGTATATATATATATATATATGTGTGTGTGTGTGTGTGTGTGTGTGTGCGTGTGTACAAAAGGTATTTCATAAGAATTTGTATTGTAACTCATGAAAGGCGTGACATGTTTGGTGGTAGCGGTGGTAAGGAATGACTGTTTTAAACAATAGTTATTTTTAATTAGCAGGGTAGAGGTTCCTGCCAACTTTAGTGGCAGTAAGGTGTTGTACCATTACACTACTGGTGAAGAAAGACTGATTTTTTAAGCAACATTTGCCTTAGGTTCAAGATGCCAAGGATCATAGGTCCTCTATAGAAAGTAACTGTCATTGAGTTGTGCTGGTGATAATGCCTTTTTTGGTTGGTATATATATATATATATATATATATATATATATATATATATATATATATATATATATATATATATATGTATACATTCAAGGGTGCAAAATATATATATATATATATATATATATACGTTCAAGGGTGCAAGAGCTTTTTGGGGCCATTTATGGGTGAAGTTCAGTTCAGGGATTCCAATACTCAGCAGGTTGCACTTTGACCCCCATAGTGGAACCCTGCTGTACAATGTTGCATCTGGACTTAGTGGTAGAGGTCAGTGTCACTGTTTTTATTGGTAGCTCAGTTTTGAAGTGGTGAGGCAGTATCTTGCTGCTCTTTTGATCACATACAGAAGAACAGCAAGGTGCTGTTAATCTGATGATGATGGCAGCTGCTTGTAAATGGGATTAATATTAAGTCCAATATATTTATGTAGAGGAGCTTGTGAAATATGCTTTACATTGTGTGGGACCTTTTTCTTTTGCATTATTATCATTTTACAAATGCATTTTTATTGGGTTTTACCTTTTCTTACTTATGAAATGCTGATTTTTATTGTATTATTTTTATTTGCTGCAGAGGGAAAGCATGGCTAATTTCTTTTCTGCTACTGGAAAAGTATTTACTTTAGCATTCTGGTGGCATTTCTAAATGTGCAGTTCTTAATTTAATGGTGCATGCATATGAATTAGTGTGTGTTTTGTGTGTGTGTGTGTGTGTGTGTGTGTGTGTGTGTGTGTGTGTGTGTGTGTGTGTGTGTGTGTGTGTGTGTGTAAAATAGTTTTGACTGAGTTTCAGTTACCATTGACAAGAATGCACTAGAAAACACTAGGCTCATGCCAATAGGGATGAATCCTGATGAGGCAGTGATTACAATTTTTCTGTTGCTGTACAGTATAAAGCTTATTTGGTGTGACAGGTGTTCCTCATAACCTAATGCAGTAGTATGCATTTGTTTAAGATTTTAAATTCTGTCTCCACTTGCATTTATTTGGTGTCAGCAGTACAGAATATTAGATTGCTGTCCCTGTACCCCCTCACATAGCTGGTATCAGTAGTGCAGATTTGTGGCCTGTACCCCTGTAGTTGACAGATAAGTATTATGAAGGAGAGAACCTCTATATGTAGGCTGTCACTTATAACAAAAATAATAATCAAGGGAAAGCATAAGCTTTACAAGCTATGGATGTTATCCAAAGTGCTTTTGTTTTTCTATCATCATGTCATAACTGCTATTAACAAGATCCAACAGTTAAATGTTTTATGTATTTTTCAAATGCCTTTGGGCAGATAATCACAGACCGCTAATAAATAATCTCCATGAGGCAAGTCACTCACATAGTCTTGTGACTAGATTACTCACTGTTAATAAAACTAGCAACGGCATATGAAAGTTGAGAAATAACAAGGTAAGTGGCACAATGCTACTCCACCTATGGAGTCCCACACATTTTTTTGTATTTTTTTCACAGCCTTTCCACTATCTGATTAGCCCCTTTGTTAATCTTAAAGTAACAGCCTGTCATGGGATACCATCAGCGTTTCTATATAGTGCTTAATTAACTTCCCCCTGGAAACTGATGTGAGTGTTCACATACATGTTGTCATACATGAGGGCTTGCTCCACTTTCTACTGATATGCACAAACCCCCTATGTACCACCAGGAATGTTACTGCATAACCACAGCTCATACACAGCATGCTGCACTTATCTCTCTCTTCTGCAAGAGTTAGCTTTATAGCTGACTAACCCCCGCACAACCACCACCACAACCAAGATGGACAGGTCAGCAGTAGCCATTCATTTACATCTTCCCTGGTTGTCTCTTGCAGGACCTGAGATGCTAACAAAACACAGGCTGTGTGGATTATAGCCAAGGCTTTATTCCTGTATGCCTGAACACTGATTAGTCACATGATGTTCTGTTTTGGGGCTGTGTTTATTTAAAATCGATTTATCTGATGACATTGTTCTTTTGTCACATACATAGTTGTCCTTAAAATTGTTTTTGGTCTAAAAGATACTCTCAGTCTTCATGGCATGTTAAATAACGGGAGCACTACAGAATCTTGAAAACCCCAAATCCTGAAGACCAAAATCCTGAAAGTTCAAAATCCTGAAAACTCAAAATCCTGAAAACACACAGGATACCAACACTTACTATATTCCAGCACAAGTACATATAGAAACAAATAAAACACAAACCATATTACTCTTCTCCAAGTATAAGCAGTGGGCCAAGTGCCACTGCACCCCCCCACACCCACTGTTACTTAAATATATCAACTCTGAGATTGCACTTAATGTACTGAAGTGCAGTCTCTGAGTTGTTATGTTTAAGTACCAGGGGGTGTGGGGGGCTTGCCCCCCACATGGGTGGGTGCAGGGGGGCTTGCCCTCCTGCATATAGTTGAAGGGTAATATGTTTCTGTATGCACTTGTAGTGGAATATAGTAAGTGTTGGTATCCTGTGTGTTTTCAGGATTTTGAGTTTTCAGGATGTTGGTCTCAGGATTTTAGTCTTCAGGATTTGGGGCTTTCAGAATTCTGTAGTGCTCCCTAAATAACATATTTTCTTGAACACAAATGAAGTACATCATCTCAACATCAGTTAAAATAAATTCAGTTCTGATTTCTTCAAATTGCTGTTTATTTTTGTATTAGAAACAATACACTGCAACAAAGAATTGCAATAAAAATCTGGACAAGAAACAATTCCTCAACATTTAGAAACACTATGCAAGAAAGAAGGTTATAAGAACAATTGCTATTAAATGTATATACTCAGTGGCTATGCTAGATCTGTATTGTAGACTTCTTAGATCTGCATGCATCACTCTTTGGATTCCTTCCTCAAAAATGCATAATGAAGATTAAACATATTTAGAAAATCATCACAGAAAGAGTGAAAGGTTACAATACCATCAGAGATTAATATATCTGTAATAATTCTCCCTAAATTGTTGAAGAATAAGGGGGTATTTTAGGATTGTACACGCAGTCGCAATAGATGGCTTTTTGTTTGAAAGCTTTTAAGTTCACCAAGAATCGAACTCTGAAGGGTTTAAGATTTTTGTTCATATATATATATATATATATATATATATATATATATATATATACACACACACACACACACACACACACACACACACACACACACACACACACACACACACACACGCACACACATATACATATTGTCCCTTGTACCTAAGCACAATACAAAAGCAGTCATAATACAACTTCCTCTATCCCGACAATGTGCTACCTAATAAAAACCCAACTACTTCAAATAAATACAAAAATCCCCCAAATAATGGCAACTTGTCAAAGAATAGTGCAGAAAAACTGACCTGAAATGACTTATAAATTGTACTGTCACAATAAGCTCATCACTAGTCTGGACTTGTCAAAGTGCCCCTTTTCACAACAACAACAAAACATTAAGATAGTAAGAAAAGAGGAATTCAGAAAATAATGGCTAGGCATGATACATACAAGCCGAGGATTATCTTTTTGAAGTGTACAGTTCTTCACATCTGCCTGTTTTTACCACAAGAACAGTAATTTGCATAAAGTTCATCACCATCATCTTCGTCAACCTCCTTTTCCCATTTCTATATGGAGTTGGGATGCCATGTCAGCTGCTGCCACTTTTCTCTTTTCAGGGGATTGTACTCCACACCCCGTGATATTTACTAACTCCAAGGTCATACGAAATTGGGGAGAGGGCATAAACCCATCCCTTGTATAACTTTCAGTTGATATTTAGTGTTTAGATATTTTTCCTGTCAATGTTATGCTATCTAGATTATTTTAGTAGACCCATATATATGTCTATATACATATACAGTGGATATAAAAGTTTACACACCTCTATTAAAATGCCAGGTTTTTGTGATATAAAAAAATGAGACCACAATAAATAATTTCAAAACTTTTCCCACCTTTAATGTGGCCTATAACCTGCACAATACAATTGAAAAACAAACAAATCTGTTAGGGGGAAAATATAAAAAATAAAAAATGTACAATAAGCTGATTGCATAAGTGTGCACACCCTTAAACTAATACTTTGTTGAAACACTTTTTGATTTAATTACAGCATTCAGTCTTCTTGGGTACACACCTGCCATCAATTAAAGAGAGTCTGATTAACCCCAAATAAAGTTCAGCTGTGCTTGTAGGATTGTCCTGACATTTATTCAGTTGCCTGCTACAGCAAAAGACATAGTTCACAGAGAGCGTACAAAGCATCAAAGGGATCTCATTGATGAAAGATATCAGTCAGGAGAAGGGTACAAAAAAATTTCGACAGCATTGGCTATACCATGGAACACAGTGAAGACAGTCGTCAAAAACTGGAGTAAGTATGGGACAACAGTGACATTGCAAGGAACTTGACGTCCCTCTGAAATTGATGAAAAGACAAGACAAAAACTGGTCAGGGAGACTGCCAAGAGACCTACAGCAATACTGAAGGAGCTGCAGGAATTTCTGACAAGTACTGGTTGTGTACTACATGTGACAACAATCTCCCATATTCTCCATATGTCTGTGCTCTTGGGTAGGGTTGCAAGACAGAAGCCTTTTCTTATACAGAAAAACATCCAGGCCCAGCTAAAATTTGCAAAACAATACATCAACTCTCCCAAAAGCATGTGGGAAAATGTGTTATGGTCTGATGAGACTAAGGTTGAACTTTTTGGCCACAATTCCAAAAGGTACGTTTGGCGCAAAAACAACACTTTGCATCACCTAAAGAACACCATCCCCACTGTGAAGCATGGTGGTGGCAGTATCATGCTTTGTGGTTGCTTTTTTTCAGCTGGAACTGGGGCTTTAGTCAATGGGGAGTGAATTATGAACAGTTCCAAATACCAGTCACTTCTGGCCCAAAACCTTCAGGCGTCTGCTAGAAAGCTGAAGATGAAGAGGAATTTCACCTTTCAACACAACAATGACCTCAAGTATACATCCAAATCAACAAATGAATGGCTCCACCAGAAGAAAATTAAATATCTGGAATGGCCCAGTCAGAGCCCAGACCTAAATCCAATAGAAAATCTGTGGGGTGACCTGAGGAGTGCTGTGCACAAGAGATGCCCTCGCAATCTGACAGATTTGGAGTGCTTTTGCAAGTAAGAGTGGGCAAATATTATCAAGTCAGGATGTGCCATGCTGATAGACTCCTACTCAAGAAGACTGAATGCTGTAAATAAATCAAAAGGTGCTTCAACAAAGTATTAGTTTAAGGGTGTGCACACTTATGCAACCAGGTTTATTCTACATTTCGTATTTTTTTATATTTTTTCCCCTAACAGATTTGTTTATTTTTTAATTGAATTGTACAGGTTATAGGTCACATTAAAGGTGGGAAAAGTTTTGAAATGATTTATTGTGGTCTCATTTTTTTATATCACAAAAACCTGGCAGTTTAACAGGGGTGTGTAAACTTTTTATATCTAATGTATATATATATATATATATATATATATATATATATATATATATATATATATATATATATATATATATATATATATATATATGGATCTACTGTCTTCTGCCGAATTTACGTTTCACCGAAACGTAAATATCCGTGAGTATTTACGCGAAAGTGCGTTTTACTGAAAACTCACTTTCGTGTGAATAAGTAAGTAAAATAAAAAAATAAATTAGTTAAATAAATAAAAACATGCAGTTTGCATGTTAACTTAGTTGTACATCGACATTTAGTGTTGATGTACAACTAAGCAGAGTATTGCTGAGATCATAGTACAGTGGGGATGAGGGAACATTCCCTTTTCCCCACTGTAGTGCGATCTCGGAGTGAGAATATTAAAGTAGGGGATGTGGGGAGGGGTGCAGGGGGGCTTACCCCCCTGCATAAAACTGTTTAAAATGTTTTTTTTTCATAGATTTACACAAATGTGCATTTTCGTTGAAACGCACTTTTGGGGAAATCCGTTCGCGAATTTGTTTCATTGTAACATAAATTTGAAAGAATGCAGTAGACTCATATGTATATATATATATATATATATATATATATATATATATATATATATATATATATATATATATATATATATATATATATATATATATATATATATATATATATATATATATATGAATATAAATATACATTCATATATATCTGTGTGTATGTATGTAACTACTTAACTAATTTGATGTCTGCTGTCATTAGATGGAGCATGTAGAATTAGGAGTCAGTCCTCATTTAATCCTTTTAGGTTCACGGTCATAGAATGATGAAATGTATTTTAGGCCTAGCACAAGCAGAGCCCTTTCAGATTGTTTAGCACACCTTTGTAAAACATATATCACTAGAAAGCTGTATTAATTTTTTTCATGGAAAGGACGGGCATTGGTTGACATAAGGGGTACAAAATAGGTGCTTTCAGTCAGCCAGGTAGTCAGCTGGATAGTCCCTAGTATGATCCTGACTAGTTGCGATTACATTTGCAGTACTATAATATACAATGATAAAAATGGAACTGCTTGTCATGTATTTTTAGTACCCATCCATTTCAGTTGTGGCAAATGACATCAACTTATGGCATCAGAGATAAGATGAAGTACTAGTGGTTGTATATAGTGACAAGTTATATAAAGGGTTGGGTTTATTAGGCACTAGCCACATAGAATAAGATACAGTCCATAAGCTACAACAAGTAGATATGCAGGATGGTTTACTATCAAAATGTGGAAAATCAAAATAATTTTCCACCTTTTGATCGAACCAGCTTGTCCAAATTGGTTATAACAAATTACCAAAATTTTGGAAATGGTAACATGGAATCGACATTTGAACACCGAAAATTCCAATGTCGAAAGTCTGTGTTACTGGTAAAGTTTTTTGCACCCCCCCCTGCATATTATATATTCCAACTCTGAGATCACACTACAGTGAGAAAAGGGTAAATTTCCCAGTCCCCACTGTAGTGCAATCTGTTATCAGAATGTTGATTCCACATTAGCGAAAGCTCACTACCAATCGTTAATGTGGAGTCGAACATTTTTCGGATCGGCATTATGAAAACTTGAAAACAGCCTTTTGACCTTCCCAGCTTTGTGTAAGTGCTGATGTAAATTTTGATAGTAAACTATGCATGACAGGTGTGAAAGATAACACTTATCTCACGATAACATGGTCAGACAGCCTATGGCTTACATCTATGACCCCAACTTGAATGAACTCACAATGAACTATGTGTTAAAGCATATAAATACTTCATGTCTTGTAAACTTGAGTTAGAGCTTATGAAGTCTAACTAAAGGCTAAAGAGTTAGTTGGTTTAATATTATTTACTTTCTCCAAAGTATTGATTTCTAAACAAGTTATAAGTGCTTGACTACTCTGATGTCTCAACTGAGCTTGTTTACAGTTTCTGTTTCTTTTTTCCTGATTCCAAGAGGTCTCAGCCAGCAGCTTAATTCCTCATGAATGAACAGTTTTCCCTGTGGTTTAATTTTATATATAACTATGTCTATCTATTTCTTTTTTAATTTCTCCAAGTCTTTTCAGTTTCTAATACAATGACAGGAATGGACCTCATTCCTAAGTCAAAGTATGATTAAAGTTCATGGAATTAGTATTGTTTCAATTTGATGTTAGATAGAAGTGCTCTTTACAGCAGCTGCAGTTTACCCAGTAATGACTCTTTCTGCAGTTCATATGGAGTTACATGCATCGGTAACATATCTAAGTTTGGCTGTAAATTGTAAATTCATTTTATAAGACCTGTTGCTCCTACTACTGTTGGAACTGTCTGGATATCTTTTTTCCACATTACCCTCATTTCTGCCTGCAAATCCTGATATTTTATAACTTTGTGCCTCTCTGTACGTAAGACACTGTAATCACTGGGTGTAGCAATTTCAATAATCAATGCTACTTTTGTCTTCTTTTCCTGGACTACTATATCTGGTTTACTGTCATCTATTTGTTGAACTGTCAGTGATGGGTGATCCCATGTGATACAAACTTTATCAATTTGTATAATGCTTTGTGGCTCAGGTTTCTAGTGTTTTTCAGCTACTTCAATATTATAATGTTTGCACAATCCCTAATGCAACAGTTTTGCCACATTATTATGCCTTTTAGTATACAGTCCTTCTGACATTAGTATATCACAACCAGAAACAAGATGTGCAACTGTTTAAAATTATCTTTTACAAAACCTACATTTGTCTGTTTCTCTCACATGTTGAATGGATTTTATAAACCACAGTGTAGACAGTCCACTGTCCTGGGCTGCCAATATTAACCTTTTATCTTTTGGTTTGAATTCACCTCTCCTTAAGCATTCCTGCAAGATCCTGATCAACATGAGGTTGTTCCAGGAGTTTTCTGTACTTGCAACTATATTTATGGGGTCTATATCAAAATCACGAAAGTCAGAAACCGCAAATACAAATACATCAACACGTAAAGAGCGAACTATCAGAAGAGCGAACCACCTAGTGAGCAAAAACCAAAACATCGAACAGATTTCCCTAACCAACAGCGCCATGCAGGTATACCTAAACTAAGTACAAAAAAATAACATAACACACTTTTGCAGGGGGGCAAGCCCCCCTGCACCCCCTACACCCCTCTACTTAAATATACCAACTCTGAGATTGCACTGCAGTGGGGGGAAAGGTATATTCCCTTATCCCCAGAATCACACTGCTGGACAAATGAATCCGTTTGATGTTTTGCCTTTCACTCAATAGGTGGTTCGCTCTTCTGGTAGTTCGCTCTTTATGTGTCAACGTATTTGTATTTGCAGTTTTCGTCTTTCGTGTTTTTGATATAGACCCATATTTATGCATTTTCCACATTTCTTGCCTTCTCATCTAATGCTTCACCTTATATTTCTTCTTTCTTTTGTTTTTGGCACATTCAGTTGTTGCCTGATTTTTATCTACTTCTGGTTTGATTTCCATTTCCACTTGACACTGATATGCTTCTGCTAAACTAAACATGGAAGTCCTCTTAGACTTATTCTCCTCATGATTTAAAACTTTCACTAAATTTGGGTCTTGTGAGGTCAGCAGATATGTATGCAGTCCTACAGTTGCAGAACTATACATGCAATCAATTTCAAGGAGGCCCATATCTCCTTCAGAACAAGTAAATCATTTGATACGTATGAAGCATCCTTCTTGTTTTCCTGTCCAACTGATCCATCACCTTTTGGGACCAGTCAGTCACTCTAAAGCTGTAAGTTAGGGCAGGAAGAGCAAATTGGTTTATATATTGGACTTTCTTCCTAGATGTCAGTGCTGTTTTCAGTATTAATTTTAATCTTCTAACATATTCCTTACCAAGTTTTATTTGCATTTGTTCATATTTTATTGTTGATCCTTTATCAGTTCCCAAATATTTATACACTTTTTCTTGCTCAAGTTCTCTTATATCACATTCCTGTCCCAGGCTGATGTTTTCTTGGTGCTGCATCCTTCCTGCTTTAAAGGTTGCTTTTGCACATTTATCAAGACCAAATGACATTATTGTATCATCTGAAAAAGTTTTGACCACTTGCAGTTGGGCTTTCAGTTCCTCATCTGATGAACTATAGTTTTAAATAATCCACAAAATGAAGATGAGAAGTCTTTACACTTCGTTGTTTTCTGGGAGCCAAATTGTAGCCATAACCTAATCTGTTAAGTAAACAGCTTAATGGGTTAAGGGCAAGACAAAACAGCAGCGGTGACAAAGAGTCATCCTGGAATATCCCCCTTTGGATTTTTATCTCTGGAAATGAGGTTTGGAACAGACCCTTTTGCCTGGGACATCTTCAGTGGTGTTAGATACATGGGGTAGGAGGGATTAAAAGGATAAGGGTAGGATAGGGTTAAATGTGAGGGAGGGATGTTAGAAGGAAATGAGGTAAGAATAGGGAGGGGATTAGAGGGTTTTGTCAAGTGTAATGAGAGTAGGAGCCTCATTTTGGTGTGAACTTGCTGCCCCCTCCCTCCCCCTTTTTATTAACAGGGATTTTGTGTATTTTAGTGGGGGAGGCAGAGATGAGGGGCAGGTTTGCCCTCTTCTGTTCCTCCTCTGGTGATGGATGTGCAATTCAATACATTTGGAAGGAAAGTGAGCTGTTGCTCTGGTGGAGAAATTAATAAGCAAGCTGAGCTGCTTATATGCATGGTGGTGTAATGCAATAAATTGAAGGTGAGCGTGAACGCTGCTTAGGGTTGCCACCTTTTCATATGCCCAAAGTAGGACATTTGTTATAGAAACATGAAATATTGCAGTACAAATCATACCCACAGCTGGTACAAAGGACAGAACTTTGCTTTTTTGTTAAAATAAAAGATTATTCTTGTAGCATTTGAGTTACTTATGCTAGTTTATATCACATTTATGTGTTTCAGATCCAAGATAACTGTTTTATGAAACTATTAAAGAAATATTGGGAAATATTTTTGTCCTACAATCTCAGGACATTTGCCATTTTTAAATTTTTTTCGCAGGACACAACTGCCCAAAGAAGGACTGTCCCTCGCAAAGACGGACAGGTGGTAACCCTAACACTGCTTCGTTAGTGCAAGGATAAGTGAGAAGTGGGGGACGCTGCTTATCAAGGGTGAGCAGTTGCGCTGCCCTTATGGTTATTTCATGTCTTCTTCCATGGGCATTATTATCACCTGTGTCATGTTTTGCCAGAAATGTATAACTATTGGTTAACAATCATGTTTATGGAAGTTTAATAAAGGTCGTCAAATGTCATTCGGTGTTGTGCGTTTATTGAAGTGGAACAGGACAATAATAATTTGTCCTTTATCATGGCTTAACTGCAGAGAGGTTTGACACTGTTTCATGGTCACTGTAATGTAATCAATCAGTGTATGGTGTATCTTGTACATTTTAAGTACTCTTTTATCCATGAATATGGGATGCTGTCAAATGTTTTTTTGTAGTCTAGCCATGCCATAATTACATTCTTCCCCTTTTTACATTTCTCTGTTATGACTTTGTTTAACAGCAAACGGTCCTTTGCTCCATATGACTTTTTTTTACCCTTTTGTTCTATTGCCATGATTGAGTTTTCTTCTAACTGACTATAAACTCTATAGGCATCAGTTCCAGTGTATAGTTTATATGTCGTCAGAAGGCAGTTCATCGGTCTATAGTTTTTAGAACAGCTTGCAGGTTTTGCTCTTACGGAGGAGTATTTTTTTCCTGTTGTTAACCAGGTTTGGTGTCTGTTTGGGGTGCACATATAAATAGTTCTTACTCATAGCTTAATCTTCATGTAAAGATGTTAACACTTTTAGCCAGAAGTTAGGTACTGCATCTGGGCCTGGGGTTTCCAGTTCTGAACTTTTCTTAACTTTGTTTCAGTCTCTCTGGCCATTACTTCATCCCATTTCATATCCTTTACATTTGAACTTCTTATTCTTTCTTTCACTTCTTCTATCCATTCAGCATCTTTGTTATGTTCCACAGGATCTTCATAGATGTTTCCCCAAAATGTATTTATTTTTTTCTTATTTTGGTGGTGTTTCAATTCCTTTTGTCTTGTTTCCCAATTCTTTATAAAATGTTTTTTGTGTCATCAGTAAATTGCTTATTTTGTATGTTTCCTTTATATTTATCTGCATATCGTCTATGTTTTGCTGTCTGTGCTGATATTTTTAGTTTATTATTTGTGATAGTGCACAATAGATCCTGTTCTGATACTGTGCATTGCTTTTATCAGTCTATCTTTCTGAGTATATTTGTCAGTCTGTTCCCTCTTCTATACTCTTCTAACAGTGACACTTATTGTCTTAATTGCTTTATAGTTTTCTCTATTCGATACTTCCATGATGGCATTCGATTTTTCCTTTAATTTCCCTTACTAGCCTCTGTTTTTGTGGTAAGACTATATGTTATTAATTTAGCTGCACGTCACTATATCCTATTTACTTCTGTTATATCACATGAATTTTTACAAATAGTCCTAATTAGTGTTCATTTGTTTTATCAAACGTCTAACTTTTTGGGTTTTACTGACTTTCTGTAGTCTATTCTTTTCATTGATCTTAAAATGCCTGTCAGTCTCTATTAAATGAAGCAACTCTTCTCTTAGATTAGTTTCCTCTAAACTGAGGGCACATTCTTTGTTCTCCATTTCCTGCAGGCATTCTACAGAAAGTTCCAAAGCATCTTTCTGTGCTATATTCTCTTCAGTTTCATCCTGTGTCATCCATTGCTCTTTCATATGGGAACTTACTGGCCTATCACACCACAACAGTGACTGCGTCAGAGTTTCCTCAGTTTCCTGTTCCTTCCCGTGCTGTGCAACTCCAGCTGAACTCTTGTACTGATTTTCTATGGAAGGCTCCAAAGTATCTTCATACGACAACTTATCAGATATTTCCTGCTAGAATGGTTTCTCCTTAATCTGGGGATCTATTACTCTATCCTGCTATGGTGTTATCAGAGATAGATTTTCTACACTAAATCCTTGACTTTGCAAGTAGAGCATAACCTCAGTTTTTATTTCTTTAACTTCTCAAGAACGAACCCTCTTTTCTACTTTTCCTCTTTGTTTTCTTATTTTTTGCATTGTAAAATGTTTCATATCTGGATGCCTTTGCCTGTATTTTTCTTTGAATATCTTTGGGGCTTTTTTTGTATTGATTAATTTGGCTTTCTCCTTTGCATAAATATTACAGCATATCAGATCTCTTTTTCTTTGCCATGACCATATTTCTTTTTCATACCTTCCAAAAATCTCTAGATTTTGTTCTTTATATTTTTTAATTCCCTTAGTTCCTTCTTTTTTCAAACGTCCCACGGTTTCTTGGTCTATATAATGTTTTTCATAAATCTGTTGTATTAATGAACACAAATTTTTATTTGAAGCTTCTGACAGTTTTTCTTGTGCAAGTATTTTTCTTTCCTCTAATTTATCTCTTAATCTTTTTGTATATCTTCAGTCTGGAAATTCTGAGCCTCTTGCATAACAGTAACAATACATGATTTCTTTCTCATCTTCAATAGTCCACTCTATCATCATTATGTCTCTTTTTTGGCCTATCAGTTTTTGTGATTTTTGTGGACTACTACTTCCTTCTACAACAGGGGACCATCCTCCCCCAGAGCATGGCCTAGCCCCATTGTTGGAATGTTTCCATGTCTTGAGGATTCTACACTGTCATTTTTTTTTTATTTCTGGCACCAGTACACCTACCATAACTGGGGGCTTTTTTATACTGGGTCTTGTGCACCCAGATATCTTTTTTTTATTTTTCTGTGTGGAGTCTGTATGTCCTTCCCGCGGTTGAGTGGCCTTCAAAAGACATACGTGAATGGGCATGCCTTCGTTGAAGGTTGGGTGTCGAGCTGGCATCTCGGCACCGTAAAAATCTACTGCTAATCATTAGCGGACCTGAGTTCCGCTGTGGCGACCCCTAACCGGGAAAAGCCAAAAGAAAAACAACAACAACCAACTTCTGTCCATGATATATGTTATATAAAATACAGTCAATATATCAGTGTCGTATTGATAAGATTTTGTAAAAAACAGGGTTCACCTCATGAAGGTACTCACCAAGACTTAAGGATGAATTCAATTACAGAAATATTACTCTCCTTTTTTGTGTATAGAGAAGTACTTTTTTGTGTATAGAGTGTATAGAGATAGATAGACAGATAGACAGATATATAGTGTCTGGCAGCATACTGAAACTAAGTCCACTGAACCTATAAATACTGATCTGGAAATAAACATCAGAAATAAAGAGTTGTTAGCTTTAATTTTATGGTTAGGACTGGAGTTAGGGTTAAAGTGAGTACATATATAAGTCTTAATGTAACTTTAAACTGTAACAATAACACTAATGTTAATCCTTACGCTAACTATAACCCTAAGGCTAACGCCAATCCCTCACAAGCAAATGCAAAATCAAGACATACTAAACATGCATATCATTATTTTTGTATGTATTACTAAACTGGCGGAAAGAATACATGGGTTGGTACCTGAATCTCTGCAAATAGACTAGAATCTGTGCCTATATGCTTGACATGTGAATACATCGCCTTGCATTTGATGATATATCTCTTGATTATGAAGCTATAGTATTGATATAAAGCCATTGTCCAATGCATTTGTGAGTTCATCTTCATAATGTTGAATGTTAAATCTTAGAAATGTAGCACACAGAACTAGAAGCACCTGTGAAGTATAACCCATACTCATACAGAATAAACTGTCCACAGTGCTTCCAGTTAGTACAGTATTTAGTTTCCAGTTTTGCACTAAAAAGACCAATAGATGGGTAAAAATAAATCTGAGAAAATTAGGTATATTACAAGAAGTAAGTCTGATATGTAGCCTTAATGGTTAAATAACTCTACTTGAGTTAGTGCAGTATACCACCTAATTTTGTGTCTAGAGATATGTGCATTATAATGAACCAGCTTTCAGTGAATTATGGTTAAACTTTTTGTTCTCTTAACAGCAGTTTTATCACTCAGCATGTGTGCAAAGTGCACTCCATCAACATAACAGTTCACACATATCAAAAAAGGGGGGCATAAAGGTTTTATTGTTACAAGGTGTAGCACATTTCCCTCACTATAAAAAAAGTCCACACCAAACTAGGCACCGTGTATAGAGTCAAGCCATACCTTGCAGAAAGTGCCAGACTAGCCACTGCTCACTCACAACTTTCCACCCTCATTTATGTATCCCAAATATTTACTAATCTGCAAAAAGCTGAGCTAAATACAGTAGAATCCTGCTACAACAAAATCGCTAAATTTGCTACAGGACACCCATATAGAACTCACCACTGCACCGTACTTTTCCAACTCAACTGGCTAGAACTCCCTAACCTCCTATCACTCAACCAGCTGACCATAGCCCACAAAATTATCCACCTACCCAATGATTGCCCTGCACTTTCTAACCTAATCCAACCCAATGTAAATCTCAGACCACTTAGATCCTCTAACAAACTAATGCTAAAGGTTATTCAACCCCACAACTCCCATGGCACCTCCCTCTACTATTACAAAACTGGCAAGCTCTGGAACACTCTTCCTCAGCCCATAGAAAAAAATCCTAACTATCATGAGTTCAAACAACTTCTAAAAGAACACCTAGAAAATCCTTGGCTTTGCACCTGCCATACTCCTGGCTAAGTCTACCAACTCCCTGACTTTATCTCCTAGTTCTGCTCCTTCTAATCTCTAGCTCTTAACCATGTGGCTTCTGTTCTTACCACCTGACTAAATTCTTACAGTTTTCTGTCAGCAGCTAGATTTGGACAGAGGTCCTGGGCAATCTTTCTGATCTTATATTTGTAACCATATCTACCACTGTTAAATGTCCTGTATACAATACTGCATCCTAGATTACTGTATATCCATGCATACTGCTACCTGTTGCTGTATTTGTCTTTGACAGTAATTAATATTGCCAGTTTAATTACACAGTAATTAATATTGCCAGTTTAATTGCATTGTTACTATGGCTTAAACGCATTTAATTTTTGGCAACATTCTTAGTATTGTAGCAGCATTAGTTTTGCTAGCAGTATTTTTGCCATTATTGTTAATATGTTTAGCATTATTAGTTTCTGTAACTGTAAACTGTATAACTGGAGCTTTTCTCCCTGGGTCTCCACTGAAAATGGGCTTCTGCCCAGCTGGACATTACCCGGTAAACAAATGTAATAAATAAATAAAAAAATAATAGTAAAGTACAGTGGGATTTGCCAGTTCTTGCATACAAAAGTATGGTTTTGATTTGGTTTTGTGGTTTTAATGATATCTTAATTTACAAGTTGTTCTCAGGCTTCTTCAGTTTGATTCGTAGGTTCATAGGTTCATAGGTAGGTACTAGGCTATCGGCCCAAGGACCTATGTAAGCCTAACCAACAAGGTTCCCTGGCTTACACCACCCAAGAAAGTTATTTTCCTGTGCCACTGTCGAGCAGAGACACAGAAGTGATCCCCGGGGTGTATTTCCTATTTCCCATCCACTCATCAAGATTTTTCTTGAAGAGTGCTAATGAAGAACTTTGCTTGACATAGATGGGTAGCCTGTTCCAGAGTATGGGAAGTCTCTGGGACAGGAATCTATCCCTCCAGCATGTCCTGTTTATTGTGGTGACAAGGTTTAAGTCCCTAGAGCATGTAGCTCGGAGGGATTGGGATTTCTTTAGGTGTAGCATGTCCAACAGCTCTGGGTTTGACATAGCTTTATATGTTAGGTAGAGATCACCTTGGAGTAGGTGATATGCTGGAGTAAAGCTGGAGTTTTTTGAGGTGGTCAGTGTAGGACATTTGTTTGAGGCCAGTAATCCTCTTTGTGAGGTACTTCTGTGGCCTTTCCAGCTGCTGCAGATGTCTTGTGAGGTACATTCTAAAAGGGGCGTTGTACTCTATAATGGGTCTAATGAGTGTCAAGTAAAGAGGAACAATGACCTCTTTTTTCCTGGATGAGAACCCTTTTATGATGAGGTGTGCCACGTAGAAGGACTTCCTGACTACTGTGGCAATGTGACTATCAAAGGAGAGACTACTGTCTACCTGGGTCCTAAGGTCTCTTATCACACATTCGGTGTTAAGTAGATTGCTGCCTATGTGATAGTTCATGGGTACAGAGTTTTTACCAAAGGGAATGACAATGCACTTTTTGGTATTGAGCTTGAGGCCATGGCTCTGACTCCAGGCATCTGTCTCAGCGAGGCCATTCTGTAGGATGTCCACATCATTCGGGGACTTGACTATGGCTCCTAATTTGCAGTCATCTGTGAACTTCATTAGCCAGAGGCCTTCTGTGTTAGCCTGTACTTCAGAGAAGTAGATGCCAAGCAGGAGAGGTCCCAGGACAGAACCCTGTGGTAATCCACTTGTCACTGCTTTGAGGTCAGATTTGGAGTCTGCAACTTTTACAGTGTGGGTTCTGTCAGTGAGCCAGTTGGCAACCCATCTTTTGACATAGGGATTTATACCTAGTTTAGTGAGTTTAGCTATAATTCCAGAATGGGGGATGGTGTCGAAAGCCTTGGCGAGGTCAAGATAGGCTGTGTGAACCACCTTACCCTCATCTACGGCTTTGGTGACTGCCTCAAAGAAGTCAATCAGGTTCAGGCGCCATGATCTGCCTTTCACAAACCCAAACTGGGTGGGATCCAGAGTTTGGAGGTTACCAATGTCTTTGTTTATGAGTTCCATGATGATACGTTCCATGGCCTTGCAGACCAGGCTCATCAGGCTAATAGGTCGATAGTTCCTGGGATCAGTGGTGGCTCCCCTTTTGTGGAGTGGGATAACTGTTGCTGTGCACCATTCAGTGGGCACAAAGCCTGATGCGAGGCTATTATTGAACATGGTGCTTAAGTTGGGATTCATACATTGTAACTTTGCCAAACCATGTGTAAACATATGTGCAAACAAGTGTGTGCCTCTACATAATGCCTGCTTTGTGTTTGCCATGATGAGATAAGGATTTTATTCATTTATGTGTTTATTTATTTACTGATATTGTAGATTTACTTATCATAACCTATACTTGTCATACATGACCTGGGGCATACATATAGTATAATGTATATATACACTGACCACACTGGGTAGCTAGCCCTGCTGTGGTCATTCTTACATATCACACATGTACTCAAACCTACAGCCAGTTTAGAGTGTACAGTCTACCTACTGCATGCCTTTTGAATGTGAGAGGAAACCAGAGCATGCAAAGAAAACCCATGTGAACACAGCGAGTTCATGTAGACTGTACAAAGGGCACCCCCGCCAAGACTCGAACCGATGCACCTTTCTGTTAGCCATTGTAAGTTTTAAAGCTTCAATTTATGCCTGATACATTTGACTACATGAAGCACTTGTTAACATAAGTGCCAGATAACCCCAAAATAACAACAGAGCAATACATGCTACATGGATGTGCATTCGCTGAACAATAAAGGCTATGAAACTGTAATGACTATTGTTACTGATGGACAGTAATCATCAGTGACTTACTAGAAAAAGGAAGTTAATTAGGGACCAGGGATAAAGAATGCAAAATCCGTGATGTTTTTCAAAATCAGAGATGGATAAGATGTAGACTATTCTAATACAAAAGGTTTTATATCGACACACATTTTCTCAACATTTAACAAAAATTATGAAACTGTAATATCTGCCATTAGTGACTGATTACAAACCTTAGTGAGTTATAGCCATCACTAATTTATATTAAAATGAAGAGATGATTGAAGTCTGGTAGTTAACACAATGGACTCAAATGTCTTAGCAGCTTCCTGTAGTCAGTAGTACAGGGTTTGATTCTTTCTACCTCCATTTACTTATTGTGTGACTTAGAACAAGTCACTCAATCAGACAGTGCTGTTAGGTTGCCCATTTTCTTGGTTTAAAAGACAGAAAAACAAAAAAGTCAGGGGGTCGGATTCACGAAGGCTTGCATGGAGTCTAAGAGTGGAGTAAGACTCCATGCAGCCAACATGTCCGCCGAGCGATCCAGGAACAGCCGGTAGGGGCGTGCAACAAAGCTCCTAAAACGAGTCTTACATGGACAGGGCTTGGATATGCAAATTACCTCAATTGCAGGTGAAAGCTATGCAAATGAGGTAAATTTGCGATCCAGGAAACCCGAACCTGTCCGAGTAAGAGTACTGTTATTTGCAGAAATGTACTCAGTTGACAACTGAGTACGGTTCTGCAAATAGCAAAACGGAGCCGTGACAGCCCCAAAAAAAAGGATGCATCCAGTTGAGGAAGCATGCCAATGGCCAAAAATACGGCCATTGGCAATGTTCACCGATGCAAAATAAAAATAAAATAAATGTTTTTTTTTTCATCCCAGTCCCAGTGTTTAAGCGTAGCGCAGCACCGCACAAATGCGCTGCGCTCTAAAAACCAGAAAATCAATAATTAAAATCCACAAATGTGTATTTTATTGTTATTCTTAATTTACAATGCAAGGGAATGGCAGGCTGAAGACAACATGGCTACCGAGTAGAGGTTGCTAAGGGGGGAAGCTCGGTCTAAGAGATGTAACCAAGCATTAGTAGGCAATCCTATGCAAATGAGGGTTAGGATAGTGAACCGCAAGTTTACATAGCAAATGAGCACAGTCAGTGGAGTGTAGGAGTAGGATAAGAGGAGTAACAGAGTAGAAGGTAGGTGACATCACGAAGGGGGTATGTATGAAAGAAGTGAAGCTCATTGGAGCAGAGTGGCATGTGTCAGCTGTCAGTTACACATCACTGGAAGAGGTGTGTCAACAGGTGGGCTAGCTAAAGGCAAGGAATTGAAGGCGTATGCCGTGGATAACACTAAAGTTTCTTGCTGAAGTGCTTGCAACGTGTATGTGCGCAGGTGCGCGCCTGTACATCCGAGCAAGACTGTGTGCGCACGTGTAAGCCTGTGTGCATGCATTTAAGCTGGAGTAAGCATGTATAAGGCTGTTTAAAGTTGTGTAAGTGCGTTTGCACCAGTGTGCGCGCGTTTTACCAAGAATAAGCAAGTTTTAGTTTGTGTAAGCATGTGTGCGCGCATGTGAGCTGGTGTGCACGTGTTTGCGCTTGTGTGCGCTGCGCTGCCCCCCTGAGGAAACAGAAAGGAAAAAGGAAGCACAACAAATAGTAGGAAGTTAACCAGGGAGTACTAGCAGAGCTAGCAGGTGAAAACAATCAGAATCAGGCAATTACACAGGCAGTACACTTGCCCAGCCCAGCCCAGCACTTAAAACTCTGCAAACAACATTCCACTATGTTTCTCTCAAGAGAAACTGCAACACTGCAGTAAGCTAATAGAAGTGAAAACTGAAAAAGCTTTACTGAGACAAAGAAATGTTAGGGGCTGCCATTGCTGTTCTAAGGCGACATATGCAACATGCTGAGTGTGGTGACAATGTGAATGCTGCTGGACAACCCACAGTGAGGAGACGGAGAAGAGTGTACAGGCCCAGGGTAACCTATCAGGGGCTACATGAGCTGGAGATAGTGGAGCGCTATAGAGTGGACAGAGACCTCTTGCAGCAAATTGTTGAGCTGTGCAGGCCACGCCTCACACACAGAACCAACAGAGGGAAACCCATCCCAGTGGAAACCAAGGTATGTGTTGGCCTAAGAATATTAGCAACAGGTACCTTCCAGAGACAAACTGGTGATATGATGGGGATATCACAGGCATCAGCATCCAGGGTACTGCACCAGTTCCTGGATGCCATGTCAGCACATGTCGGTGATCATGTATATTTCCCCAATTCCCGTGAGGTATTGGCCAGCAATATGCATCTCTTCCAGCAAATAGCGGAATACCCTGAAGTAGTGGGTTCAATAGACTGCACGCACATATGCATCAAAGCACCAGTCGGTGAACGGGGTAGGGTCTACTTCAACTGCAAGGGCTTCCCCTCCATCAACTGCCAGGTTGTGTTTGATGCCTAGGGCATAATACTGAATGTGTGTGCTGGCTGCCCTGGAAGCTACCATGATTCCCATATCTAGCATCTGACGCAGCTGTACCAGACATTTGCCAATGGGGACATCCCTCATGGTCAATTAGTAGGGGATGCTGGCTATGCACTGGAGCCGTGGCTGATGACACTCATCAGAAACGCACACACACCTGAACAGGAACGCCATAATGAGGCACACTCACAAACACAAAATGTAATCGAGCATGTGTTTGGCCTGCTCAAGTCATGGTTCTGGTGCCTGGACACATCTGGTGGAGCCTTGCAGTACTCACCAACTACATGTACCCAAATTGTCATGGTATGTGCTATACTATACAATATGATTCTGCGAAAACAGCTGCCACAGGAGCAGCATAGGCCTGGGCCAAACAGCCCCCCACCATTGCCAAGGCCATCACAGGCAGAGCGTGACTCAGAGGTGGAGCAACCTGAGCCTGCCCCAGTAGGCAGAAGGAGGCATGCCCACTATGCTTTGGCCTTGGCAAAGAGGCAATGCATAGCACATACACTGGCTCAGTAGGAACCCTGGAAATGATACCTCTCTCTGACTCACACATATAGTAAAAGGGATGCCTAACTTGACACTACCTGTTTTCAAACATGTATAGGGAGTGCAGTATGTGCATCCAACATAGGCAGCCCTGCAGCACCACCTGAGAAATGATTGCCATGTGTTAAGCAATATAACGCAGTGCTAAACAGCTTTCACCACCATTTAGTATATGTAAAGCAATTGCACACACTAACACTAGCACAACTGTGGTCAATGTTGAGCAATATTGGGCAACGTTCAGCAATGTTGGTTAAAGTTGAGCAATGTTAGAAAAGCTTGGTCTACATTGGGCATAGCTGAACAAAAGCCAACATGCTCATATTTGCTCTACTGGCCCTCAAGCAGTCTGGTCTGCTCAGTATGAAAATATAAAGCAGTGATACGCCTCAAACCCAGGATACTGTGCACTACAGTCATAGTACTGAACCACTAAATCATGACAGTATTGCACTGGTCAGCCTGTATGAAGAAATGTTGATAAGTCTATGCAACGTATCTCATGGAAACCATGCAGGCACAGCATTATCCCTGTCGAGTTATGATACAAAGGTGAGCCCTGCAGTAAGAATAGAACCTGATTTTCAACACACATATACTATAAATGTTGATATTGGTCATGTTCACACACATCAACAAATGTAGTGGACTTCAGACAGCAACATACTGAAAGGTCACACTGGGCATGCTCACACACTTGAATAAATGAGACAAATGTCAGGCAACAAAACACTGAAAGGACAGACTGGGCATGCTCACACACTTAGGCCATGTCTGAGTACAGCAGTGGGCCACACATATCCGGCAGTTGCATGTGTTAACCCAGGAACCTCTCACTATTCACCAATCTGCCTTGTGCACACAGTTATATGACAACAGACACATATATAATATATTGGAACCCTGTCATAATAAAATATGTTCTGCAGATTCTTAGGTTGTTCGTAGATAGTGGGAAAGCAAAGAAGATAAAAAACCTGCAATCAGTATCATCAATAAACAATGTGCATCCCGAACATTACCATAGGTGCATAGGTTGATACTAGCCTATCTGCCCTAGGGCATGTATAAGCCTAGCCAGAGTGTGTTTGGCTTTCGCAGCCCTGTTAGATTAGTAGACTGTGCCTGTGAATAGTAGGTCACACAAGATAGGCCTTTTATGTTTAGTTTATTGTGCCTCTGTCCAGCAGGGACCCAGAAGAGATCCCAGGGGTAAACATACGATCACCCATCCACTCGTCAATATGTCTCCTGTAGAGGGTCAGTGGGGGGCTCTGCCTCTGCGGGACTGGGATCCCATTCCAGAGTGAGGGGAGCCTCTGGGATATGAATGTGTCCCTCCAGCATGTCCTATAAATATCTGTGCTGAGGTGTAAGTCCCTGGACCGTGTAACTGTAAGGGATCCAGCTATCCTGAGGTGAAGCATGTCCATTAATTCTGTGTTGGACATGGCTGTAAACAACAGGCACAGATTGCATCCGAGTAGGCGGTAAGCGACTGAGTAGAGCTGGAGTTACTTTAGATGAACTGCACAGGGCATCTGTGTGAGTCCCTAGATTCACTTGGTGAGGTACTTTTGTGGCCATTACAGTTGCTGCAGGTGTCGGGTAAGGTACATCCCAAATGGGGTATTGTATCCAATCATGGGCCTCATGAGTATAGGGGCACAATGACTTTACTTGATCTAGATGTGAAACCTTTTGGGATAGGGTGGGCTATATAGAATGTCTGTCTAACCACTTTGGCAATGTGATTGTCAAAGGCAAGATTACAAACTACTCGTGTCCCCAAATCCCTAACAACTTCTACCGTACTTAATCTATTAACACCTATGTGGTAATGTATGGGCACTTTGTTATTCCCAAAGGGGATGACTATGCATTTAATGGCATTCAGCTGTAGGCCATGGCTCTGGTACCAGTTATCCATCTCTGTGAGACCCTTTTGGAGGATGCTTGTGCCAGCTGGAGAGTCAAATATGGCACCCAATTTGCAGTCATCTGCGAACATGGTCAGCCATATTCCTCCTGTGTTAGCCTGTAAGTCAGAGGAATATATACTGAACAAGAGAGGTCCCAGGACTGAGCCTTGTGGGATGCCAGGTGTAACTGGTGTAGAGTCAGACATGGCACCTGCAATACTTACCATGTGGGTGCTATCCCTGATCCACTTAGCAATCCATCTTGTGACATATGTGTCGATATCTAAGCTGGTGAGCTTATGTATGATGCTCGAGTGGGGTATTGTTTTGAAGGTTTTTGTGAGGTCCAGGTAGGCTGTGTGGACTACCTTCCCTACGTCTATGGACCTGATAACTGTTTAAAGAAGTCGACCATGTTCAAGAGGCAAGATCTGCCCACAACAAAGCTGAATTGTGTAGGATCCAGTGTCTGTAGGTTCCCGATGTCTGTGTGTATGAGTTCCATGATGATATGCTCCATAGCTTTGCAGACCAGGCTAGATAGGCTTATAGGACGATAGTGTCCAGGGTCTGTTGTGGCACCACCTTTGTGGAGCGGGACCACTGTTGCTGTACGCCATTCCTTGGGTACATATCCTGTAGTAAGTCTGATACTGAACAGTGACTTCATGTGAGTGTTACATTCGTCATGAAGCTTGTGTAAGATGCAGGCCGGGACACCATCCGGTCCCATTTATGCTGTGTTGTCTGCTTTGGAGAGGGCAGCACTCACCTGATCATCTGTGATGTCAGGGAGGCTACACTCTGTTGGGATGGACATTTACTCATTTGGGGGGATGGGGGGTGACATTTGCACTGAACCTGTTTGCCAGGATGATGGCAATGTCTGTGGTTTCAGTGTATGTATTGTCATTTTGCAGTAACACACAGCATATCTGGGATTTTGGCACCCAGGTTCATGACATAACTAAAGAAGGCCTTGTGATTGTCCTTAGTGTGTGGTGCAATTTACCTTTCGAAGCGGGTCTTAGATGAATTCATGAGTGAACGTAGCTTCTTGCTAGTACTGATCAGAGATGCCTTCCCTTATTGGGATTGTGCTCTATCATGTAGTAGCCCCCTCCTTTTGTTGTATAGCTTATTTATGGCCAGGGTCCACCAGACAGGTCCCCTGCCTTTGGAGGAGTGAGTCTTGTTTTTATTTGGGATAGCACAATCCATGCATTCCAGTAGGTGTCAATAGAATGTGTTTGTAAAGGATTCAGCAGTCTGAGCTGTATTTACCTCTGTCCCAGGGTCTTTGAAGGATACCACCTTGGTTTAGAGAAGTGTGACATTTGCTTTTGGTAAGTTCTTCACCAAGAGAACCTAGGATGGGGATGGGGATGGGATATGGATGTCCAGTGAGATAAATGTATGGTCTGACCTTACCAATGAGGGGCATACCTCTGGTGTGGAACATGGAGTCCCCATGTTGGTGATGATCAGGTCCAATATGTTTTCCTTTCTTGTGGGTGTGGTGACCAGTTGTGACATAGCATTCAGGTTTAGAAATTCTAGCAACCGTTGGGCGAGGATGTTGGGGCTTGAGTAGTATTCCCAGTCAATGTTTCTGTGGTTGAAGTCACCCCATATAATGGTGTTTGTAGAGACTGTCATATTCTCCAGTGTTCCCTGGAAAGCTGAGTGGGGTTCCTGAGTTTGGGAGGGTGGTCTGTAGCAGGCTACAAACTGAAAGGCAGTTTTGCCACCTGTTAGTTGCACATGTATGGTCTCTGATGCTTCCTGCAGTGCTACTAACCTGGAGGTGTGTGTATCTGTGATGTATACGGATACTCCTCCTAAATTTGTTGGTCGGTCCGAGTCTTGTGGCCGAAAAGCATGGTATGAAGTATAACCTGGTAGTGCTGGTGTGCATTTGGGAGCCTGAACCAGGTGTCTGCTACTGCACAGATATTGGCATTCTCCATACTGAGGAGAGTCTTGAGTGCATGCATTCTGAGGTCTAGACATCTGGTGTTGAGCAGCATTACCTGTACTTTCTTTTACCTTGTATTGTCCATGGAGGTGGGTTTGTAATTTGAGCCTTGCCCAAAAAAGGCACTGTGGGGGTGGCAACAGCCTTAGCCAGTATTCGAAAGTCCAGGGGTGACAGGTGCAAGCTGTCCATAGCCTCGTACGCGGGCATGTCGAGCATGTCATTCCAGGCTGACAGATACTGGATCCCCTTTGAATGACACCAATATGTTAGCCAACTGTTACAATTGATCAGCTTGTCTGTATACTGTGCCATCATTCTTGTTGAGGGTAAGATGCTACACAAGGTCAGGGTCATACTGGCCTGGGTTACATGATCAGAGAGCTCCTCTATGTCTCTTGTCATGTAGTCCAGGGAGGAACATCTGAGGTCATTCACACCAGCATGGACAATGATGGAGCCATATTTGTACTTGCTTTGGAGTGACCTGAGTGCATGTGTAATGTGGCAGAACCTGCCACCCGACAGACAGCTCAAAGTGTCCTTCTCCTTGTTCAGCCTGGTGAGTGTGACGTCAGTGTGTCTGACAATAGAGTCATCTATTACAAGTGTATTAGGTGTGTTGTTTAGCCCTAAGGGCAGTGACTGTGTGGCACACTGACTTTGTGAACCATGTGATATGTGGGTATTGTTGTGGGGTAGCAGTAGTTTGGGTGTCTGCTTAGGAGGTCTCTGCTGCTTAGGCAGATATTATTTAGAGCCTCTGAGTATGTATTTGTGTGGTAATGTATTTTGTTTGCTGTTGCTATAGGTCTATGTGAGACTGGATTTGTGGTGTGTGTGGTTACCTTCACCACCTAATAGACTGTGCCGGTCATGGGTCGAGAGAGCTCAGCCTCCTGTCTGTCTATATAGTTGCATCTCTCAGATATATCTGAGTTTGTTGGGAGGAGGTGAGGGTTGTCTGTGTACATAAGGCAGTTGTAATATTGCCTCAAAAGTCCCATATTCACCAGCTGGACTGGAGAGTACACGCAAAACCAACCTTTGGACATGCCAGGATATTATGATGACATACTCTCTGTTGACCGATCAAAAGGGATCAGTAGGGTGTTATGTGTGTAAAAGAGTATAACAGGGGTTTAGTGCTCAGGTTAGTTGGTGTTTTGGAAAGATTATCTGCGAAGTCCAGACAGAACCATGACACTTCCTTCAGCTATGTCATACATAGCAATGTACACTCATATATGTCCTGAGTCAGGGCCAACTGTACATGACTGACAATGCCGACATCCTGTCAGACAGGCCCATACATACATACTCACCTCCCACTGACAAAAGTCCCTGTCATCATACCAGGAGATATCACATGTAGAATGGGTAAACAGCTCCTTCCAAAGCCGAAAACATGGCATCAATTGGATTACATTGTTTCCCTATATGTGTCATAAGTGAACTACAGAACAAACAGACCCTGCACCTGAACAGTCTGTTGAGCCTCACCCTCTCTACAGGATCTGAAACTGTTGAATGTGTTACAGCAACATATGGCACACCCCACAAGTGTTGGTGCACAACAGACCATGGGAACTATAGTCCTATAAGCCTACGACGTCTGATCTGCAAGACCATGGAGTCCAGCATGATGGAAGTCAAAAACAGAGCTATTGGAAGCTGACAAACACACAGTCCTACCAACTGTGGTATGCTCATGGGCAGGTCATGGTTCCCAAACCTGCTAGACTGTTTGCAAGGCAGCCACCCAGGGCACACATCACTGAAGGGAGCTACACACGTCCCACATAGACTCTGAATAGCCCTTTATCAACATCCTAGACACATGCTGTATCCACAAAATGAACAACCTGTGCATAAATATTTATTGTCACATGAAGGAATGGCAATTTGTCCACAGAGAGATCACACAAGCTAAGAATTGTGGAGTCCTGTTCAAGCTATTAACACCTGCTGACCCACATGGTTCATTCCTGGGATTGCATAAAACAAAGTGCACACACATTACCATGTCCAGTCTGATGATGTCAGCATCCTACAAATATAGCAGGAGAAAAGAAAACACCCAGTAAAGTATATAGTGCATTGTGTTAATGCGTATCCTTCTAGTATCATAGCATAGTTAGGTAGGGGTTTGAATCCTGCAATTGCTCAGTGTGTATGACTTCCTTTGAGAATAGTGCCCTTTTTGGAGACTAGGAACACATTAAAAGAAGTAGATTCCACTTTGGCAAGTCTGATGATGTCAGTGTCTCACAAATACAGCAGTGGAAACGGAATTCACCAGTAAAGCATATAGCGTGTTGTGTTAATGTGTATGTCTCTAGTGTCATAGGATAGTTAGGTAGGGGTTTGAATCCTGCAGTTGCTGAGTGAGAGTGTGTGTGGGGATGTATGTGTCTGTATGACCTCCTTTGAGAGGAATGCCCTTTTTGGAGACTAGGGAAACACCTTAAAAGAGGTTTATTCCTCTTTGTCAAGTCTGATGATGTCAGCATCCTACAAATATAGCAGTGGAAATGAAAACCCCAGTAAAGCATATAGCACGTCGTGTTAATGCATATGTCTCTAATGTCATAACATAGTTAGGTAGGGGTTTGAATCCTGCAATCGCTGAGTGTGTGTGTGTGTGACATTGTTGGTCAATGCGGTGTGGATTTTGCTTTTACCATGGTATGACATATCAGGATTAAAACAGTATGTGCATTGCACACATCAGGTATCTGTGTGGCAAATAATTATATGTACATGTGACCTCAATTAGTACATAGGTGTAAAGCCTGCATACTACATGAACACATTTGTTACCTTTGACAGATTGTGCCGCTGCTTCTCAGAACGTAGGTCACATATGTATGTATGTGACAAGGCCGGCCACTGTAGTGATCTGTGGCCAAGGTCATCTGTGTCACACACACATGACAGTTTCCATAGACAAGTGTGAGTGAGGGTACATGCCTGGGGTATATGTCAGACGTGTTCATACACAACAAAGTCTGGCAATAATGGACAGTCATTATAGGTGTACAACAACCTTGTGGATATGCGTACAGGCCCCTAATTTCTTATGTGATACACCGAGGGACTTCACAATACCGTTGGATATGTGGATACCAAAGGACAAATGACATTACACTTGGCTGTATGTACACATTGGTACCTGACATACATGTTGGGGGCTACCACCTATGTGGTACTGTTGGGATACTATGTATAGTAAATGTGGATGATTATGCTAAAGTTGGCTTAGAGCTATACAGCATGTGTTGGACAACAGGTATCTGTCTGTATGATACCCTTGTGTAGGATATGTGTCCCATCCAGAGAATGCATTGTAGGCCAATGCATGCATTTCCAGATGTGGATGGACATATCCCTAGTGTGTTTGCATGTACCTAAGAGGGCTATATGCCAAACAGGTGTGGTCCCAGGAATGGGTGGCGGTCAGTTCCACAGGTTACTGTTATAGTATAGTACCGGAAGGATCCAACTGTTACTGAGTTTCCTACATCTGTGTGTTGGTTGTCAGGACATCATCTAATGATTGGTCATAGTCAGGCTGTTGAGGTTGTGTATACTACCAGAATGCAAAACAGTGACAGATAGTAACAGTATCACCCACAGCATAGTGTCAAACTATGTCATACATACATGTGTACCCATGTTAGAACATATCTGTAGTAGAATGCATACTGGCCACTGAGAGATACTATGAGATGTAAACACTGTGCAATGCAAGGTATGTCACACGTCCCATGTGTCCACTATGCACGTACATGCAGGCACTGCATCCCCACCATGTTCACAGATGTACACCTGCTAATCTGTACTGCACACATCACACACATACTGTCCACTCACTAACACATGCTGGCAACACTATACACATCAGCCAAGTGGCACATGGGTGGACAATACATACTCAGACTTAACAGTGGTGTAACAATACTACATTGACAATCATAGCTTTGATGCATCATGTCTGCTCAGATATACCTACAAGGATATCATTACACTTTCCTGTTGACAACATGCTAACATTGCTACACTTCTATAATGTCACCCTGTGCATGAGCACCATGTTAGCCTGTTCCTGCATCAATGTTACAGAAGACAGGAGATGGCACAGGTGTCATCATATGCACAGGGTGTGTTGTTGGTTTGCTGGAGCCCGACATTGACCCATCCAATTGACATGTATGTGTGTGTGTGTGTGTGTGTGTGTGTGTGTGAGGGACAACAGTACAGCATGGGCCAATGTTGATGTAATGTGTGTGTGTATGTGTGAGCCCTAGGTTTTTGGTTTCTTTGTGTATGTCACCATGTGGCTGCCATATATGGGAGGTTGTGGGACAGCCACAGACTATACCTGCCAGGCTGTACAGATCATTGTCTCTGGGCACGGACACGGTACCTGTGCCTGGCAGGGGTGCTATGGACAGTATCGGGTACCAAGCCTGACTGGGTACTATCATCAGAGGCAGAGGTATGTTGACTGGACCCATGTCCCTGCAGGGACTGGCCAGAGCCACATGCATGTGGTCTACTAGGATGGTCAATCGACAGGATTGCTGGGGCTGGTACTGCCACTATGGGAGCGGCTGTGATCTGTGGGTCATCCGCGACCACTGCCAGCCATTGATGTTGCTGCCATACGTCCGCGTTGACATCTCAACCATCCCACATGGTCCTGGCTCATGGAAAACACATTGTGGAGGGCATCTAATGTCTCCCCCCAATGTCTATCAATGACCTCGGTGTAATTACGGATGGCACCGGCAAGGTCAAGGATACTGTCATTGATAGCAGTGTTATGGGCCCTCTGTGCCCTTAGTCCCTGTCTGGTGTACCGTTCCATACATGCCTGTGCCTGCATTACAGCCCAGAACATAGCTGAGGTTGTAAGACCTGTGGGGGCACATCTGCCAGGGGCATTACGGCCAGCGGTGCTCCCACGAGAACCCCTGGACATCTGCCTATGTGGTACCGTTTCAGGAATCTGGGTATGGCTGCTGTGAGGGGATGCATGTGCCATGGATACCACACTATCCTGGTCAATGCCAACTGTATGCTGTCCCTCGGCTAAGGCCATTGGTGATGAGGGATGTATTGGCAGTGTGAGTGTGCGCATAGATGGGGTGGAAAGCTGTGTACTGTCGATTGGCGGACCAATGACAGACCCTGTCAAACCTGCCTGTGCCACAATACATGTATCATCATCTCCACTATTTGTGGCAGTGACTTCAGGTTCCCTGCTGCATTCAGCCAACCCAACCTCAGCACCTGTGAGTGGAAGACAGGAAACACAGTTTACAATTTGTACATGATGTTATCACACATGCCCACGTGCACACATGCACACATGCACACATGAACACATGCACACATGAATACATGAACACATGCACACATGAACACATGAACACATGCACACATGAACACATGCACACATGAACACATGAACACATGCACACATGAACACATGATCACATGCACACATGAACACATGCACACATGAACACATGAACACATGCACACATGCACACATGAACACATGAACACATGAACACATGCACACAGGCACACATGCACACAAATACACTCCTCACTACAGCAGATACACACACACACCAGCACTCCAAAGCATACTCAATAGTGGTTGAAGGTGGGTTACAGTATCACAAGGCAAACAGTCACCTCACATGTGTCAGCATGCAGACTATGTGTTGCTCAAGACCATGCAGTGCGAGTGTAGACAGCCCTAGTTAATGACAGTATACATGGCTTTGATGCATGTGTGTAGTTGTTCCGTGATTGGCTACACCCTGGAACACAATGTTTACAGGGACACAACATTGCTGTGCAAGTATTATAAGCTCTGCAATGTCCTGTGCACCATCACTCACAGGTATACATACCATTGCTGCATGTGTTATCTGTGTGTCACATAGATTTCCATGTCTGATTACAGTGTCTGCGTCTCTAGCAGATAAGTGTGGGCACAGGTGTAGCACATGCATGCTATGTACACACGGGATGAGTGGTGCATGTATACGTGATGGAATACCAATGCTCGACATGTCCATTGTACAGTGATTATGGTGAGTGTGGGACATATTGCAGATATGTCAGTGACAGCCATGAAATGGCATGCTACACAACTGCAACATTAAACATCACACATACCCAATGTGTGTCATGTGACCTATACACCTAATAGCATTCCAGGACATATATGTGTCACTTTGTACAGATGGCGACTGCTATGCATATTATGTATAGTTGCATATGTTTGCACACACACAACATGCTATGCATATTGTGTATAGGTGCATATGTTTGCACACACACAACATTGAGGTGCAAAGCAATGACTGCTATGTGTAGTACTGTGGCCACTGTAACTTGATGGGGTGTAGTACCATGAGCCATCATCATCATGCATCATGTGGACATTCAAGGCTACTAATGTGTGACAGACCACCGCCTAGCATGCTGTACCTGAACTGCAGTGCCGTGGCTACGTTCACAATTACACAGCCACTTTGTACATGGGTGTGTGAGGTGCCCAATAGGGAGGACTGCCTAACATGACTGTGTTAGGTGTTGCAGAGTGTTGATAGGCCTCTACCCCTCAGGTATATCATGTGTGCTGTGTGGATGACATGTGGGATACTGAAGTGTGACCTTACAGCGGGTGTGTGGTTACGCCATGTGTAGCATGTTGAGATGTACTGCATATGACAAACGTGTTATGTTGTGTACATGTGTATAAACTATGCCTATCCAATGTGCAGTACGGTGTTGCCACAAGTGTGTGTGATGCTCTGTGTATTGCATGTGATTGAGGCAGCTACTGACCTTACTGAGATGTGCAATGTCTCACAGCAAACATGTACAGCATGCATTATGCGTATGTGTGTTACGTGTACATAGCCTACACCTCACCTATGACATGCACATTTCATTACCAATATTAAAATCATAACACACTCACCAGCATGGATTGTCTGCCCTGCTGTCACACCAGAGGGATCTGCAAGAATATGAGACAGTGTGTCAGTGGCCACAACTGTGGCATTGCTACTGTGGGTTTGCTAAACTACAGTAGTACAACAGTCGACAGTCACAGGTATACAGATAATATTCCAAATATCAGTATTCAACAACACTAGGCAGCACAACTGCTGTTAAACACACAGTACACATCTCACATATGCATAATCTAACGATACAGGTAACAGTAGTCTACAGATAGGGCATGTTACCTGCACGCTCCATGTCAACATGCTGGGTGACTCCGGCCTCTATGATGACACATGCCTGTTGCTGTTGTTGGCCAGGAGCCACCATGCTTAGGAGCAGCTCCTCCACTCTGGTGAGGGGGGGATGAATGGCCACCCCCCCCACCTGTGGCAAGCTGTTGTCTATGGATATCAGATGCACACCACCGGACAAGTCTAATTAAATCACTGCAGCGATGGCGTACCTGCTCATATGTCCGGTTATGCATGCCTATGTCATTTACCTGACGAACAAGATCTTGCCACAGTGCAGTCCGCTCATGCTGGTGCTGGCTGCTTCTGGAAAACAGCAGGGAGTAGTGCTGCACCAGGCTGTGGTGGATTTCCTGGTCCTCCACTGCTGTATAACAGGAATTACGTTGGTGGGCCATCGCCCTGAAAGAGAAATAAACAATATGTGTGAGTGAGTCATGTGGCACACTTTACACCCGTAACTACAGATATCACTTAACTGCCATATATAGCATCCGTTTGTCTGTCAGAGGGTACACACATTCAATACCACATATTGGTGCTCAGGCCACAACTGACTGACAGTGTCTGGCACACACTATATATCAAACCACTATACAGCAGTACCCGGCACACTGTTTGTGACACAATGCACAACCTCGCCACAGGGGTATATTTCAAGCTAATGCATGGCGAAAGATGTCATCCATTGCATTGAATGTAAAGTACTGTTACAGTATTACCAGTAAACCACCCTAGTCGTTGATGCCATACCCCTACCTAACATATGTGCACAGTTGTTAATATAGCTGGCATACTGCTGTAACAGAGTATACATGTTGCTAGATACACACGTATACCCTGTAACACGCATATGATTGCGGGCATGGTACAGGCATAATTACACACACATCAGACATACATACAGCACACAAATGTATGCCAACCCAGATGAGCTTTACCTGTGTACCATACAGTACTGTGTGCCACTACTTGCAAAACCTTATGCCTGAGGTATGTAATCTGTGCAGACTACAGAAAACACACAAGACAGTGTTTCCAAGCAATGTGAACATACACCATACTGTGCTGTTTAGGCCTACATCTTCAGGTAGTACTACAGTTCATATTGGAGTTGGATTCACCAGCAGTACCCCTCACTAAACATAAATGTATTGCTTTAGCCTACCTACAATGGGACACCACAGTCGTCAACAAGGAACTACGTCACAACGTATGCCAAACTACTATGTCTGCCTAGTAAGAACATACACATCTTTTGCTGGCCTCACAGCTAGGACACAAACTACCATGACAGAAACAAATTCACAGTAAGCTATCACACCTTTACAGACCTTGCACACATTCACCGTCACACTCATTCAACCTCACATAGCAGGTATTGCACTGAGTACATGTGTGTGTGCATCGTGTCATAGGTAGGTAATACACTATTAGCCCTAGGGCCTAGAGCAGCCTAGCCATATGCTACCCTGGTCTTTGACACACATGTAATTTGATTTCACTTGCCCCTGTCAACCAGAACCACAGAGGTGATTCCCGGGGTGTATTACCTATCTCCCAAACAATCATCAGGGGTATTTATGACAACTGCTAATGAGGAGCCTTGTTTGCTATTGATAGGTGGTTTATTCCAGAGTATGGCATATCTCTGAGATAGGAGCCTATCCCTCCAGCATGTGCTGTTTAGTGAGCTGACAAGGTTTAGGGCCCTAGAGTGTATAGCCTGGAGGGATTGTGATATGATGACATGGTGGTTGTCCAACAGCTATCGGTGTGACATACCTCTGTATGTCCGGCAGTGGTAACCTCTGTGTGGGCGGTATGCAACACAGTCTAGCTATGGTTTTATGAGTCAGTCTGCATAGGGCATCTGTTTGAGGCCAGTATTACTCTTTGTGAGGTATGTCTGTGGCCTTTCCACTTGCTGTAGTTGTCATGTGAGATACATACCACACGGGGCATTGTGATGAGTAGAGGGGGAACACTGACCTATATTTCCCTAGATGTCACACCTTTTGTGATGACACGTACCACGTAGACAGATACAAGACTAGTGTGGCACTGTGATTATCAAAGGGGAGGCTACAGTCCACCTGGGCCCCATGTTCCCTCATCACACCTTCAATGTTAGGTAGATTTCCACCTATGTGGTAGTTAATGGGTACAGTGTTTTCGAAAGGATGGATGGCACTGCAGTATCGACACTGGTCTTCAGTCCATGCCTTGGTCACCACTCACCTGTTGCTGTATGTATGACTCCGTGTCTCTCTCTCTCTCTATATATATATATATATATATATATATATATATATATATATATATATATATACATATATATACACATACATCTAAACATCCATTGCTGTACATATAGATGTACATATAGGCACATATACAGTCCACCTTTCATGGTGGGGATATCAATTATGGGACAGTTGTGAGATATACGGTTATGTAATAATATTGCACAGTGTTGTGCAGAATGCATTTTGGTGTCCTCAGCCCATGTAGCTTTAGCAGGCCTCACTGGCTGTAACACGGCAGATCTGACAAATCAGTCCCACAGCATTTAACCACAACATGACATATACCAGCACTGCATGCTGTTTTCTATGCCACACACTACAACCTACATAGATATATGCACATAACTACCTTCAACAACATATATATGTCCACCCTTCACTAACAGTTGCAGTATGTCCCTTGCCCTATGCACATGTGCAGATACATATAGATACGTACTGCTGTCACATATGGATGATTCATAGTATGTAGAATACTCTTCAAGAACATCTACTACATGCCGGCGAATACATATGTGTTACATACCTTACCTTTGTATTTCTCTGCTCCGTCTGTTGTTACTGTTTCTTTTTTTTATTTTTTGTTTTTGTTTTTTTTGGGGGTTTTCACTGTCTGTTTCTGTTTCTGTCTCTTTTGTCTGTGTCTCTGTCTCTCTCTCGTTCTCGCTCTCTCTCTCTCTCTGTTCCTGCAATGATATTATTACATGTGTGGACAGCAGGTACAGCCTGCTTTTCTAGGTATCTGCACATGTGCATGTGACGGCTTCTGCACCAATTGGTGCTCACCATTTAGTAATTGCATGCAGCCTGCTGTGTGGTAATTGCAGTACTCACTGTGATTGCAGCCCACTGCTATAAAATGCTAGGCTAGGTAGGTGTAGCCCTTTCAGCTTTCCAAGGTGGGGCCCATGCTTGTTTGCTCTGGACACTGTTGTGTCAGTCAGAAGGTTGGTATATGTCTCATATCTGCAGCTAGGGTTGTAGCCAGTGATATGCATGTTGTACTCAAACCTGAATGTTGCTGCTTCCAGTACACACTTCTCAGTGTAGACTTTTACTCACCCCTCCAAATGCTAACACAGGATACATGGGAGTATGTACTTTCTTTTTGAGTTAGACAATTAACTGCCATACAAAAGTAGTTATTGCAATGTATTCCTCTGGCACATGCACTGTTTGTGAACTACTATACTGTAATTATTAAGTTACTCACTTCTGAACAGTTTGTGGTTTGTTTGTGTTGACATTAGCACAGGCTGCTCAAGACAACTGCACATATTTCAGTACTGAGTATGCCTACCTACACATTTTGTTTTGCCTGAATACACAGGTATATAGTACTTTTGGGTAGGGGTGCAGAACTGTAGAGAGCATTATTTATTATCGTGTCATGTTTATCTTGCTGAACATACAGGGTTGCTGTGTACCTGTTAGTCTATCAAGGCAAGTAGTCTGTCTGCGTAGCTCCCACCTGTGGACATATCCAGATGGTAGCCAGAGGTTAGCCTAGTATCCTTTGACTGTGCACCACACCAGTCTTTTCAGGACTGGAACATTGGCATTGTCACAGTTGGTTGCTAGCAGTACATGGCTACATCCTGTGATATTTCTGTGTTGTACTCCTGCATAAGGGCATGCTAGTGGAACCCCTTCCAAAGCTATTTGCAGAGTGTGTAACAGCAGACATGCTGATATGCCTGTGTGTTTCGGCCTCTGCCAGGCCTCAGATACTCTCAGGTATATATTTGAACAGCCTCAGGGAAAGGTACATATCAGTGAGATACACCTGTAATATATTACAGACACATTTCAGTTGAGACTTTGAGGGATCCGGAGCATATGTATTACTACACCTTTTCTGATGTGCAAACAGTGTCTACTCTCACTTATGGACATTATTCATTAGGTGTGATTCCCCACTTTTCTGCCTACTGTTAGTTCTTTTCAGAGTGATTCAGAGGAGCACAGCTAACATTTGTTTATGAATCAGGGACATCCCTGTAAAGCAGTCACAGTTGGGAAGTCTGGCCTCTGCCTTATTCAACTATGCCAGTGTTTATCCTGGTCTGATGCTGTGTGGGGTTTGTAAGGTGCTACTGTAACATTATACCCTGCTAGAATGGCTGGTTCTCTTTTCACAGTCATGTCATGCAATTCCACAACAACTGCTGGTGAGACCCACAGAACAAGATTTGTGTTATGGCATTCCTATTTTCCCTTTACATTCCCTCATTGTAATGCATGATATA
This sequence comes from Protopterus annectens, assembly GCF_019279795.1. NCBI lineage: Eukaryota > Metazoa > Chordata > Ceratodontiformes > Protopteridae > Protopterus > Protopterus annectens. The sequence goes on along the minus strand of NC_056747.1, from coordinate 1,089,349,937 downwards.
TTTATTTCAGCAACAAGTTCTTGTATATCTGCTGTGGCTTAGTGGTACTTCATGCAGTGCAGTGTGTCCAAGGTCTGGGGTATGAGACTGACACAGGTGTTTTATTTTGCTGCTCAGCAGAACAAGGGCCCTGACATAGAGTGACTAAGGCACTTTTAAGCAGTTGTAAGTCGGTTTGCGCAGGATTGCGTGATGCTTAGTGATGCTTAGCTAAGCACACACATGAGCACACTCGCTTAAACCCACTTACTACTGCTTAAAAGTGCTTACTCCCGCTAACCCCGCGCTAATTTCTTTGAAAGAAAAGAAGATGGGGAGATAGGAAAATGGTAAAAAAGGGGTCACAAAGAGGGAAAGACAGTAGGAAAACAGGCTTGGGATGTGCAGGACGGGTGTAGGGAAGGTCCATAGCTGCCCATTTCTTTACCACCAGCAACGGCTGTGCATATGCAATAAATTTGCAGTGAAATTTGAAACCTTCCACCCGTGGGAGAGGGGTGAGGACAACAAAGTATGTTGTACTGCCAATTCTAATTATCAGTTTACATGTCCAGTGGACATGTGTGCGAAATGGGCAGCTATGCATGGGGCATAATTTTTTTGTGGGTACAGATTGCCCTTTTTTTTTTTTTTTTTTTTTAGGTGAGAGTGGGAAGTGAGGTAGAGGAAGTAGGTATATTTGGGGAGGTAGGTTGGGGAGGTAAACAGACAAGACAAACAAGACACATACAGGGGCAGTGTATGACACATGGGATGGGTGAACACAATTGACGGGGACGGATGTTTGGAAATCGCAAGCCCATGAGCCCACAGATGGTAACAGTGGAACTGAGATCCCCACCCATGGGCAGTCACCACTGCACCTTCACAACCCCGAGGGTGGCTGTGCTGGGGGCTGCATAGGATGGGCACTCTCACCTCGAGCTGGCGTAGGGGATCAGTGACTGAACGCTGGATCTCCCTACACACCACAACCTGGACCCTTCGAAGGGTGACAGGTGGCCCTTCTCCACCCACGCTTGCATGGGGGGTACGAGCCTCATCCTCTGCAGCGCTTCCACCCGAAGGTAGCACAGGACCAATGGAGGAGGGGAGCCCAGGCTGGGCACCACCAGTTGAGGAAGGACAGGTGGGTCCACTGGGACCGGCCTTCCCATATGTTCTGTGATTAGGTGTGTTTAATTACAACATAAACAACAGCATTCCAAATTAGTTATAACAGCATGCAGTAATATTCCCATTAACTCAACACACCAAGGTTCCAACAGTTGAACAGCAAGCATAACACATGCATATATTGAACAACAGTGGACATTCCAACAGCATGTAAGGATGATTGGTGGCAACAGGCCACCATGATTGTGGTGTTTGAACAGGGCACATGCATCAAAGTTAATGCAGATATTTATAGAACAATAGGACATATGTCCCAAAAAATGTTTTGATATTACACATACCCATTGAGTTGTGGAATTGCATTGTTTATGCACATACAGTAGGATGTAGAATGAAACCTCAATTAACATCTTATAAGTACTTTTGGTCTACACTACATTCCTATTGACTGCAGGTGTACATCCCCTACATGTATTATTACACTTGGCAACATGCATTAGGTTTTGTAATGGGTTTGGCTAGTTCATTATATACCTGATATATATCTGACATACTAACTATCCAAGATGCAGATGTTACTGCTACATATTTATTGATTGTATTCATATTTCTTTATCTACATATCTGGGTGTGTTCACATGACATTTTCAGTTAGATTTGTATACAACCCTACATTTTGTGTAGCACACTCACATTTCTAGGGATCTAATTAGCAAGCTACTCATGTGCCAGATTTACTTATGCATGCCAGCCAGTAACTGACTGTTGAGGACTGTATATATGCTTCACAGCTACTATCACTTCCATCAACCACTTTAGATGGGACTGCCCAACTGTGGGTTGCCAGCACTTATTAAAACAGTACTATTTGTATAATGCAAGGGTACAACAACATTTCAAAGTAAGTGACACAGACACACTCCAGGTTTTATACCTTTATTAATTACATTACACACTTTTCCTCAGGCTCTCTCCTTTATTTGATATAACAGTGCATATGGAAGACATATTCAAGACATATTATACCTTTATTAATAGGTTAGAACACTCTTTTTCAGGCTCGCTCACTTATTTTATATGACAGAACCTGCAGAGATATTATTCCGGACATATTTTGCCTTTCTTAATGGGTTACTACACTCTTTTTCTGGCTCTCTGACTTATTTTATATAACAGTACATGCAGAGGAATTATTCAGGGCATTTTATGGCTGTATTATTGGGCTACAGCACTTTCTTTCAGGCTCTCTCACCTATTTTATATAACAATTCATGCAGAATAATCACTAACCTGCCTGGTGGTTCAGCCTTAGCAGCCTATCTGCATAGGCTTGCTGATTCATGGCACGGACACCTGCAGCTGTGAAGTAAATGAAGGGATATTGAGACATACCTATCCATTATACAGAATCAATTAGCATTTCTTACATACTGCATTCCATGGCTACCTAATCAGCATTGGGGCATCTTGCATCCCACGGGCCTCCTGTATCCATTGGTTCAGTAGGTCCTGCTTCCATCTCTTCAGGTCTGCATGGTGGTGACGGACCTGCTCACCAGTCCGAGGAATGCCTGTGACACTGGTGAGGTCATGAGCTAACTGGTTCCAAGCCTCTGCCTTGTACTCCATCCCTTGGAACTGGCCCTGCAGGAGTCTTGACTCATGACGGTGGACAAGGAGCCAAACCATGTGTTTCGACTCCTCGATGCCCCAACGTTGCGCTCGGAAGCATGTACCCTCTCCAGCACCAGCCATTCTAACGGCAGATGGGAGCTACAATCAATTATGGCGAGTATTCCCGCCTATGGGGCTTAAATATGCTGCATTTCCCGCACTTTTTTGTGATTGGCCATTTTTGAAAATTCTCGGCTGACTGCAGACCTGCTTAGTAATGGTTAATCTACCATTTATAAGTATATGTATGTTAACAGTGGCTGTTTATCCTAAGCTGTCATGGCTTAGTGGTTCAGTACTTTGATTATGGTGCACCTGGGTTTGAACCTTGTCATTGCATTTTATTTTACTACTGTCCGGACAGGCTAGGGGGTGTGGCTGTGTTTAGGCAACTTTGCTCTACGTTGCTCCATGTTGCCCTATGGTGCACTGGTTGGCGTGGCACGCACCTCCACGCAAACCAATTGCGCTGGGTAAAGCACTATTTAGCTATGGGTAACTCTATTGCGCTGGGTAAAGCGCTGCTTAACTACGGGCACCTATATTGCACTGGGTACAGAGCTGCTTAACTGCGGGCAACTATATTGCACTGGGTAAAGCACTGCTTAACTGCAGGCAATTATATGTCAAGATCCTTTATAAATATATATTTTGTTCACTGATACATAGGCCATTTCACTGATTTTTAGTAAAATTTTAATCATATATGTCAGGAATTATTTCATATACTAATTTAAAACATAAATAGGAAGGGGAGTGGTGGGACTCGAACCATGAATGCCTCCTTTTTGTGTGAACGCTCTACTATTACGCTATTGCTATTTGGCGTACTTTGCATAAACATTCCTTCTTATGCTCTTCCATGTTGGGATTGCTAACTGCAGCTAAGCAATGGGCACACACGCGCAAATACGGGCAGCTATATCGGGAATTAGAAAAAAAAATTAAATGTTTTACTTTTTATAACTGTGCTGGGGGTTTACAATGTCAGGGAGTGTGGTGTTGGGTACATGGACATTTGAGCGGACTCGCTCTTGTGTGTTGACATTTTGCATTTCAGACACTTGCAGGGGCGTGGACATTTAGACTGCTCGGCAGTCAGACACGCCCCCTGCTTTCCTGCATGGTCCGTGTTAGACTTGCAGTTGAGTCAGCGTGCCCTCATGAATATTCATGACACGCTGATGTCATACCGTTCAACTGCAGCCTCTGAGTAAGACTTATTTAGGCTTACATGGATGGTTCGTGAATCCGGGCGAGGGCATACGTATGAGGCAAAATACTCATGTGCAGGTTTTAAGTAATAGCATAGCTCGGTTATGGTCAAATGGAGCACTAAGAGGAGCAATGGCCCAGCTTCTCCAACAACTATACCAATATCCTACTACTTCTCTGTTTTTTCCCAGTTATCATAATACATTGTTGAAACCTGTCAGTGTACACACTATTTCTTCTTTATTCTTACAATAATCACAGAGATTTGGATTTAATTTAAAACTTTTATTAAAAAATTAAAGGTAAAAATTGACAGACATTTAATGAACAAAACAAAAGACTTTACAATTGAAAAGAGCATAAACTGCAATAAACTTCTCTTCCATTTAAACTTACATTTATTAAAAATATGTTTGGCACTCTATTAAGTATCATAGTCAACTAGCATTTAATGAAGCATTAATTAGCAGCTATCTGAAGGCTGCAAGAATTCAAAAGACAAATGTGTATTACATTTGCTAACAGCTTAGCACAACCTACTAGACACAAGTGTCCCTTTTCAGGGCCAGCCCAGCAGCAGCACTGCCTGGTAACATTACTTGGTCAATCATACAGTAGACAAATGAATGCTAAGGAGAACAAATGGTACACTACAAGAAGAAGAGCATTAACAGCTGATAGCCTTACTCATCTACATTAAGTATCACACAAAATGTTGTAACCCAGCACACTGAATTTCACATCCATGTGCCTAAAATCAAATTAAATTAAAAAGGCATTTGTAGTTAATGCTTAATATTAATATTAAACTTATATATTGTATGTTTACTCATGGCCAAATAATAAACACAGTATCAACAAAACAAAGAAACCATGGCACATATGATGAAGCTCCTGTTAGCTAAAGTCGATTCTTTCTGTAATGCTATAACAACTCTGGGATGCATGACACACACACACACACACACACACACACACACACACACACACACACACACACACACACACACTTATGCAGATGAGACCAGCCTCTAGTATGACTGTGTACATTCAGATGTTTAATTGTGATAAAATGAATGAATAAATACATAAATAATAATCGAGAAATATATTTCAGTTCATTGCTGTGAGAACTACATTCCCTTGCCATCATAACCGCCTAGCTTAAGAATTGGAGACAAAGAACCCAAAATCAGGAATATATTTTACATATTTCTCTGATATATTATGAAAGATGCATTAGCAAGTATTTTCAGAAGGACACAAAGTTTGAAACCCGCATGCATGTCATTGTTTACTGTTTGCAATCCACAACAATTTTGCAAGAAAGCCACATTTTTTCAAGGAACTGACCAAAATAATTCTCAAATTCTTTACTCAGTAATTCTGGACAAAGCCAAAAAATGGTTGGGGGGGCTCCAAAACAAATTATTTTTAAATAACACTTTTTTATCTGTGTTAGCCATGTTAGCCATATAAACCCATTGTAGAAAGTATCCCTTTTCAGGGTTGACCCAGGCATTCTGTCTGACTGGCCTGCTCACAGTCACACAGTAGGCAGATGGAGGTGGGAGGATTCAAGCTCTGTACTTTCGACTGCAAAAAGCAGTTTTTTAATAGTTCAGAGCATTAAGTGACAGACAACTCTAATTCACTTAAAAAGTTAACAGAAAAAAAAACAGTTGTTGAACTGACGTATATTTTACAAACTATGAGAACTGTAAAACTCTAATGAATAACAATGACTGAGTACAGTTCTCAGAGATTTACAAGAAAAAAGAAGTTAGTAGAGCTCTGGCAGTTGATGTGAAAGGTTAAGGCTCTAAAGTCTTAATGACCTGCCTTCTGTAATTAAGGGGCATGGTTTGAATCTTTCTACCTCCATCTGCCTAGGATATGATTTTTCTACCTCTTTTTGCCTACTGTATGATAAGCTATTTAATTATACACTGCTCCTCTAGTTAATGAATCATAATTATGAAACTCTAATGACTGTGGCATTAATGATGAAAATTTGAAACTCGAATGACTCTAATGACCCGACTGGAATTTACTTATCATGAGGTTGAGTCTTTTGGTAAAAAGATCAGAGGTCTTCAGCTAAAATGATCTCACAAACACACACACACACACACACACACACACACACACACACACACACACACACACACACACACACACACACACACACACACACACACACACACACATTTGCAGAAGCTTACTGATCTCAAAAACCCATATCCATCTCCAGCTGTATCTTTCAGTTCTCCTTGAAAAAATGTGCTTTCCAACCAGGCTATATGCTTTACGACTGCACTTGTGAAAAGTCAGCCGAATGGGAAAAAATAAGATCATGCTTCTGCTACAAAAGTTACTAGCTGAACAAGTGAACCACACTTTGCTTTCATCTGGCAGGAACCATGCTTGTGGATATGGATCAATTTAAAAGAAGGGAGACTTTTCTGTTTGTTTTTAATTTTTATTACTTCAGGAACTGGGGCACTCTTGAGGGCACATAGTTTCAAGGTAGGTATGTGCCCTCGTGTAGCTCCACATTACTGTATGATGGGCTCCTCCAAACTATAAGACTAACTTGCAAAAAGGGGAACAGTACTTTGGTGTATTCCTCTAACTCAGATGTATATTAGTTGAGTTAGTATATATAGTAGCAGGAATATGGGGGGAGGTACAAACATGTTTTCATGGCATTACATTGAGTTTTGAAATGCACTGTATTTAAATTCCAGTATCACTTTCATGGTTTCAATTGTAGGACTCTTAATTATGGCTCTTGTCATTCTGACAGGACCTGGACACAACTAAAGAAGTTCATGAGATGCTCTGTTAACATTGTTTTATACAGAGCTGAACACTTATGCCTAAGCAACCTCTTAAGCTGTGTAGCTGCCCTTCTAAAGGTAATAGATAATCATGATCATTAATAAGTGGCAATTTGCAATGCTTGAAGTCATATTTAGATAATATTGTAACTATACAAAACTACTGGCACATTGTACAATTAGGGTAAACTACTGTAAGGTTTGTCTGTTCATTTATTTTCTACACGGCGTGCCCTATTCAGGATCACAGTGGGAGCAAGTGCAGTGTTGTCGACTTGCTCTCTCTGTCCTCAACAAATATCTCCAAGTCTCCCTGCAGTATCCCCAGGTGTTGCTAAGTATCTGAAAGGTATGGCTCCTTCAATATGTCTTGAGTCTACCTTTGGGCTTCCTTCTGGTGGGCTGTCCCTGGTACACTTACCATGTGAGGTGTCTAGGTATTTCTTTCTATGTAGCCAAACCATCTTTGTTGACTCCACTGTACCTGAAGGAACAGTGATTGCATTCCAAAGTTCATCCTATATTGCCAAGATAATCACTCCATCATGTAGAGTGAGTTCCTACTCTGCAAAGGAGCCTTATTTCAGCTACTTTTAGCTCTGATGTCATCTTTTCAATTGCTACACACAATTAGTGCGGTCATAAGTAAGGATGGAGAAATAGGTTGTCCAGTAAAGTTAGAGTTCTAGTACAAATGCTTAACAATACTGCTGCTACTGTACGACTCTACTGGTCACTCTTCCAATCCCTTCTACCTTTACCCATGAACAGGATCCCAAAATACTTAAATTTTGTCCAAACGTTAAGAGCTGTGGCTATTGATTCTGGCACTCTGGACCCTCTCAACTTGTAAGTTGAAGACAAAAAAAAAATCCCCTCATAATTAGGGACCAAAAATTAAAAACTGCCTTGTTTAAAAATGTAGCAAACTGCTTGCTACATCTTATAATACAGACAAAGTACTAAAGTGCTTCAGCCAAGACCACAAAAGTACTATCGGCATTTATTTCTCAATACTAGTAGTACACTACCGACTGCCCAAATTGTGCCCCATAGTAGCTTGCACCCAGGGTGGCTGCCCATTTCACCACACCCAATCTGTACCTCTGCATTAGGTAGCTGTTTTCCTCTGATGACCTGATGCATGCTGATGACCATGATCACTTGAAACTAAAAAGACGACATTATCAGCAAACAATAAAAATGCAAATTTTACACCTACAAAATGGATATTTTCCAGACGTCAGCTCTATTTTTATATCCTGTCCATGAAAATAAAATATTAAATAAATAAATAAATAAAAGAAAAGGGAATACAAGACATAGCCTTGGTGGAGTTCCTTATGTTTCTTTTGATGTTTTCTCTATAGCTGCCAAGGGTCCATCAGTCCCACCACAATCAACCAGTCCAATATTTTCCTTTTGGACTATTGATACTTACTACTGGTCAATATCTGCACAGTTATCAAGGTTTTTATATTATAGCCTTAATCCTTCCTTTTGGCTACAGTACATGTACTTACTGAAACAAGGCTATGCAATTCCTTACCCTGAGAGCTTGCATGCTACTACACACACCCCATTATTGCTTCCACATATGTGGCTTGGCAGGGGTTAAGTTCATGTCCTGACTAATCCTGCCTGCAAGAAGCATTTCCTCCATGATGTATGTGTCTGTAGTACAGTTAGACAGACCTCCACCATCCCCCTGGATGGGTGAATAGTCAATGGAGGCTCAGTCCAATCCTACCTTGAATTGGTCCTTCAGTGGCTGAGCTCTGATAATCAGGTTTTCTTCCCTATGTCCCATGAAATCAGGTAACATTGGTTGAGATCTATGCCCATCATGAATAATATAAATTTTAATGCAAAGACTGCATATACAAATTTTCAGGTCCCCTAAACATATGCAAATAGAACTGCCAAACTCCTATGAAATCTTTTAAATGTAATTAGTATGACCACAGAGTTTCTTCTGTAATATAAGGGGGTTTTATGGGGTGAAATACCCCCTTCATGGGGGTTAACTCACCCAGGACAGAAAAAAAGCTTCTCTAGAAGGATATTTAATAAAACATTCTATGAGCAAATAAAGGGATGACCTGTAGTTCCAACGCCAGTACACAGTCCCCATTACCCCTGCTAAATGAGTGACTTGGCTATTATATGAATCGCCTTTCTGGTATCCAGGCAGGCTTTCACAGGGAGGCTGAGAAATGTGATTCTTTTGTAAATGAAACATACTGTGCTATCTCACTTTTTGATATGAAGGACTAAACAGTACAGTTTGCTACTGCAGAAGTACTGTCCCTGCCTTCCATGCAGAGCTGAAAAGGCAAGTTAACCACACTACCCCTGTGTCCACTGCCTTCAGCCTTTCTGGCTTGAGTTCATTCATTCTTGCAGCATTGCCACAGCAGAACTGCTTAATCACTACAATGGCCTGATCTATGGACACAAATCTAATCACAGCAGTTGTTTTTTGGTATTTTGTTCCCAGTGGAGGTGGGTTTAGGTATGTTCTAAACTGTGTTCCCAAATATTCTATTTGTAGACTGGCCTCATTATGTTCAGCAGCCTGTATCTGAGCCAATGAACGGGTTATAAATAGGACTGTCTTAATTCTGCCTACCAGTGTTTTTTATGCACATCAGCTTTTAGTTACCACATGGAATGGGGGTCTTAAATATTCTTCAGTCATTGACATCTGTTTACAAAACTCACTAGTTAAAGGCGCTAAGGCACACATTTATACAGCTTCTGTTTATAATGCTTGTGGATATGTGACCTTGAAACTGCATTTCCAGTTTCCTTCTTTAACATGGGTATTGTTTTAGTCAACTGTGCTGTGGTCTCGACTAGATGACAGGAGCTGTTAAAAGCAGTGCTTTCAGTTTATTATTCAGCATAGTACGGTCTCATTTTCTGATTCTTTTTTTCTTTTCATGCTGTGTGCAGTTGCTATGTCTGTTAGTGTTTCATGAATGTATCTAGGAATCCATGTGTAGGCAAAACGTATGCTGGAAGTTTATAACAAGTTTTGTTTACATGTGATTAATTATTTATTTGTTAATTGGATAAGTGAACTAACACCCTCTATAGCCTTTTTAGTCATGGCCAAGCCCACAAGGACTGGGTATGCTCAATATGCATCACTGGAATAAAGCTAATATATTATCTAAGAACTGCTTTTTTCTTTAAGAGTTTGAATTGGTAGCAATATGGGATAGTTAATTGGTATAAATTTATGTTTTACATTAGGCGGGTGCCTTGGTCTGCTGATGGCATAACTGGTAAAGTTAGACATTAATTGGCAGCAGTTTCTTCTCCTTCCTTTTTCATGTTAGGGCTTGAACAGATTCCCTTGAAACAGGTGCTCCTCATTAGAGTTTGGATATGTACAGTAGCATAGGTCAAAGCTGGGAGGGAGATCAGTCAGGTAATATAGTCACAGAATGAATAATTACAGGAACTCTGACTTAAATGGTTCATGCGCTTCCTATAATCTTGAAATGATGTTTTTAAGTAGATTTATGTTTACTTATGATTCTTAAGTCATGTATGTTTTTTCTTTTATTAGGATCCAATGCTTATAGCTACATTACAATTTGCATTTTTATACAAGAACTTTCATATAGGATATTTATTAAGTCATAAGTTATGCACTTATATCATTGTTAGTGTTTATTTGATATGGGGACATTACATATAACATTAAATCTCAAGGGTATTCAGGATTCCTAGAAGAAAAAGCTCATTTTTTTACCTGAAAGCCCCAAGAAAAGATTTGTTTTACAATGTCTTGTGCTATATATTCATTCCAGTTTTGCAATCTATTTTAAATGTGCAGATTATCTATATTAACATGAAATCTTAAGGTATTCAGTGTTATAGGAATAGAAAGTTATTTTCCTATAAAACCTGAGCCAATGTATTATGCATTCGGAAAATACATGCCCTGGCAGAATCTTTAAATAAACATTGAAAACTGATTTTATGTGGGAGGTGCAGCTATACCAATATCAAAAAAAAAAGGTATTGTAATTCACTCTTAAAAGATCTGATGGATAATGAGCAGGATTTCTAAAGAGAATAGCTGCAAGTGATATGTCTGTGGAGAAAAGGACCCTTTAACACAATCAGGAAAACCAGTGATTCAGAGACACAATACCTACAATGTGCAAAGACCTCATTATGGCTTAATTTACATGTCTTTGAATTGTTCTGTGATTATTACAAATGCTAACAAGCATTACTGCAGTTATTCATGCTGGCAGACCATGCACTTCATTGCATTGCCACAGAAGCTCCTTCCTTCACTCTCATGCACACGTATAAACATTCAACAACACACACACACACACACACACACACACACACACACACACACACACACACACACACACACACACACACGCACTAGTGCAAACATCCTCCCTCACCAGATCACACTCATCTATTCACCCATGTGCGCGCACACAGATACACACACACACACACACACACACACACACACACACACACACACACACACATGCACACTCACCTGAGACCAGTCCTGCCTCTACATACACTCTGATATTCTGCCACGGATTCACTTTATAATCTCAAAATACTGAAATCTCAAATTTCAGTATCTCGAGACTATAAAGTTGAAAGTACATAAGCATGAATCTACTAAATAGTGAACCCGATAATGCCGAATACACTAAAGAGCAAACCTGATAACGTCGGATATCACAAATCGAACTGCCTAAAGTGCCACAACAGCGAAAACACATCACCCCACTTTATTTACACACAAAAAATGAAGACAGTGCAGGAAATCCCATTCCAAATGTAAATCCAACCTCAAAACACATCCACAGTACTGTAACACGACCTGTGCCATACTCCATCAATATAGCTTGTACTGTAATAATACTGACACACCTTCACATGTGTAACATGCCCATAGCCCTCTATCACACAGACCTTCCACTGTATTCCATGCCTCCATAGTGACCGCAACAAAGATACCAACCTTAGTCCACTCCAACAGCTGGAAATATCACCCACAAGAATACACAGCAACAGAGAAAAGTAGCAGTATCCAGAAATAACAAATGCCACTACATACATAGCCTGGCAATCGTCAGTAGGAAGTCCTTCGTGGTGTATGTCTCCCGATGTTGCAGGACCTTCGCAAACTGACTGTGCCTCTTCTGGATAAACCAGTGTTTTAGCGAAGGAGGTGCACCACAACTCATCTGGACATGCAACTCCTCTACCCTGTCCTGTTCCCATGCCAACACAATCAAAAGCACCCTGAGATCTGTTGCCCTATGACCGAGAAGGGACTTTAACCACCGGTGCCAGGTTTCAACACTGTTTTGTGTCCATGGCAGGAACAGCATGTTCATTTCATAAATATTCCAGAAGGAGACTGGAAACAGCAGAGGGAACTTACTGAATCTGCTGGTATGTGTGCAAAACTTCCTAAGTTTGCCATGTATGTCCCAGTCTCCAAAATACCATAGTAGTTCCCTCCCTTCTGATGGAAACTCCTCCTTTAAGGCATGAAACACTGAGGGGACCTCTGTCTCGGGCAAGAATGCTAGGGCAACCAGACATTTACCTGGAATTGGAAGGCCATATCAGTGTTATAGGTGTGTGCAAGCCCCAGCTGCTGGACCTTTCGCTAAACATTCTGGCCAACATGGAACAGGCACCCTTTTGCTGTTACTCCCTGCAGATTGATTGCAACACTCTGGCCGTGATTTCAAAGTTACTAAGTATGTACTTCACATGGAGCTCTAACCCCTCTTCATCCAACAATTGCAGGACACAGCTTCACATGTAATTGTATGCTTTAAGTGATTTCTTGGTCATTAAGCAGTAAAGAAGCGGCACACTTTTGTGACAGCCACAGTGCTTACCCAGGCCAAGAATAGTATATAACTGGTGACACAGAATGCCTTTGTAGAAGACTGTCACATCAATTAGCCATATTGTGGCAGTGCTGAGGTCTAGCAGGTTTTGCCGTGTACTGAATACTAGCACAGTGTTATCGGTGTAACTATCCAACGTTACTTTACTGGTGAATACACCGGACTTAGTGAGGAAGTCAGCCATGTTCACATCCTCCAGTGCAAGTATACTATCTGAGACAGACTTTGTCTCTTGTCTCCGGACCCTGCCTACTTGTTGGACTAGTGCCTTCCATGCAGGTAAGCTAGGGGTTACAGCAGATAATGTAGAGGCCAATACATCATCTACAATCACACAGGGGTTATCTGTGGGCACTCTGGCCTTTACCGTTAGGTCTGCACATATTCTGTACCTCTCAACAGGGTCCCCACCATGGAGATGAGAAACGGACTTAATCAGCCATTCACCATCAGGCACACTGACAGAAATAGCCCTACCTTTGCATTTTTCAGTTTGCTTCCACTTGCAGCACCAGTAGGACCTTCATTCCTCACTTTCTCTCTATTTAGCATGTAGTCATCTAATAGTAGCACTGTACCTCCTTTCTGTGACATGGATGTCTTGTACATGGCTCTTATAGTTCCTGGAGCATTAATATTGTTGTCTGCCATAGCTCTGTTTTGCACTGAGATGTTTACTCTCTGTTTGCATTCGTGATTTCAAAAATCGCGGTTTTCAGCTGCCGGTGCTCTGGGCGTTCGACTTTATAGTCTCGAGATACTGAAATTCGAGATTTCAGTATTTTAAGATTATAAAATGAATCCATTCTGCCACACATGTACACACAAACATACCCGCCACTACTTGTCTCAGAAACTCCCCATAATTAGTTTACTTGCAATGTGATCTCTTCCATTGATAGCAATGGTTGAACATAGATTTTTGGATGAGTTAATAAACTTAGCGGGCAAAGTTAATTTACTCAGCTGAATGGCTCTGTAAAACTCTTGGCTCTGTAAATCACTTATTACAGGCATTTCTGGGGGACAGTACATGACCCATTATCATATGTTGGTATCCTGGCTTGCTTCATTAACATTTGCTGTAAGCCAGAAGGACGGCTCACAGTGGTACTTTTACAGGTAGCACAGAAGCACAACAATAGGGCTGTCTCTGAATTGGAAATTGCTGATCCCTATTTATCACTGGCAGTACCTTTTCTAAATCCCAGGGAATATTTTGGGCAGCATTTTTATAATCCCAATGGATGCACTGCTTCATAGGATAACTGCCCTGCAGGACCATTTTAAGCCTAGCTAATAACTTAAGGTCAGAATCAAACCCTGTACCTTATATCTATGAGGTAAAGACTTTAGCCATTATATCAAACCCACCCAGTAAGTTCATAAGTAAGTACTAAGCTAGTTTCCCTTGTGGGCCATTTTAAGCCTAACAAATTTTCCTTTCAAAGATAAGAATCAAACCCTGTACATTGTGTCTGTGAGGTAAGCACCTTGACCATTAGACTATACCCAACCCAGAAGGTCAGTTCCTAGTCTTTCTTCATCTATTTATGCTCAGTGTGATTTCAAAGTTCTCTCCCTAACAAGATGGCAACTAGTTTTAATTAAATTTAAAAATCATCAAAAATGTGGACAGGAGAATGAAATATGTTGATTAAAATACTGCTAGAAAGATAAATGTATTGTGAAGTTGCCTCCCAATCCATTGGCAAACAATATCAGCAAAGGACAAACTCAAATGCTTAAACAGTAATTTTATGTGATGTGGTGAGCAAGCCCTCCCACAGCCCCTATACAAGTGGCTTTGTCTTCACCCATTTAGCAATCCTTTGAGATTATGCCAGTTTGTGTGTAAATGGCAAATTCATTGTTGTGGACTCTCCTGAAATGCTTATCTTTGGGAGAAGCCTCTTTTATTCAGCATCTTCATTATATTCTTCTGTGCTAGAATTAATCGATGCATATTAGTTGAGTTATTGATGATGATGGATCCTTATCAGAAAGTGTATTCTTTCTTCTCTTAGCTTCATGATACATAGCATTTTCTGGACTCTTCTTAACTTCTTAATCTTAATTAGTTACTATAAATGTAGTCATTACTGATTCAGATTTTGTCTTTTGCACTAATGTTTACATTTGTTTGAACTACGCTTCTAATAGGAGGCAAAACAATATCTATGAAATGTCAGATTACCTATTTCTCCCTTTAATAATAATCATGCTATGGTAGAGATCTCAGTATGGACAGGTGGAAATTAGTGCAGTCAAAGCCCAATAACTCAATTTGTGCACATTCTGTCTTGCTTAGTGGCTGATTTTTCTGCAGCTTTATCTAAACGGTACTAAAGTCCTTCACTTCATGTAACCATAATTATTTGACTGAAGTCTGGAACATTTTCTCTGTTATGATAAAAAAGTCTTAATGCCCATGTAATCTGAGTGATACATTTAGAAAGTAGTGGACCAATTCCCTACTGAGATGGATATAAATTATTATTTATCTGTGTTTATGAATCCAAAAATTTCAGAAGAAGTATATATTTTGCTGGGTAATGTTTTTTTTCAGAAGAGGAAGTACTCAGTCAAAACTGTTTAAATTTAAATGTTGGAATCTTCAGGACATGATGGGTACTTGCTTGTTTTACAGGTTATTTGTATTATGCTTAGTGTACATCCTTGACCAGTTATATATGACAGTTACATACTTAACATATCTCTAGATCTGAACTATCTGACACATCCACATTGATATCTAGGACTTACAGTTACCAGGTCCTAGAAACTTGGTTCCACAAACTTTTCCAGGCTACAGATTCCACCCATTTTCCCATCATGCTTTACTGGGTTCCATTTTTCCCTAGCTCTCTTACAGTTTATGGTCAGGTAAGGCATACTGCAATTATCCCCATAGAAAATTCTAGGCCTCCTCTTTCTCCTCTCCAAGGCAGGTGTGTGGAGAATACATATATCAGTGAGGAGGCACCTGATCATTTATATCCAGTAGTATTATAAGTATATAATATTCATATCTGAAATTAATGTGTGCATCCCTGCTGTCTTGTGGGTGGTTCCTCAGGAGAACATGTCTTAAATGACTGCATCCCTGAAGGAAGACCAAGACTTAAAGATAACATCCAGCATATAGTGCTTTGCAAAAGTATTCAGAGAAGCCCAGGTAGCTCACTCACAACTATCATCCATTAAACCATTCCTAAGGAAGGTTTGAGAATTTGCCACTGCTGTAGTTGAATAAGCCCATTTTATGAACAGCAAGGGCTCTAACCCATTTTGCAGTAGCCTATACAGAAAAGCAAGACATTTTACTCTCATAAATACTTAGAATGTTAGGCCTCAATGCAAGTGTAAGGATCTGGATCATCTTGTGATGGTGGAAAGGACCCCAGACCATTTCCAGAAATTAATTAACCATGTGATTAGATGAAAGACATGCAGGTACTGGTGAAACTTACCTAATAAGTATGTTAGCAGAGCTCTGAATGGCTTCATATGTAGCAGCTTCTCAAGAAGGGGAAGTCAAACCTGAGTGAACTAACCCTGCTGAAGCCAATAAGAGCTGTCATAATTTCATTGGATCTGCACTGTTTAGCTCTGCAGGGTGAATCTGGGAATGAAGGGAAATTAAAAAAGTATAAAACAATTCTGGGGGTGACTGCATGAGTTTTTTCTAGGGGATTCCTCTGCATAGTCTCATAGGGTTCATAGGATAATACCAGGCTATTAATTCTGTTGACAATTTGCAGCTTTGCCACAAAACCCCATTTTAAGTCCCCCTTAAATGTGATTAACTAATAACCACCTATGACCCCTTTCAATGAGAGCTTAAGAAGCCAGACCAGAGATGCATTTCCAGTTACTCATCCAGTCATCCAAACCATTCCCTCCAGTGAAGATCTGTAAATTTGCACTGTTACTTTGAATGGGTAGAGCCTAATCATTTGGATAGAATCAAATTATGTCCTCACATTTCAAACAAATGCTCATATCTCTGGAATTGCTGGGTTTATTAAAGAAGTGCAAATGTAAAACTCTTCAGAACAAACTATTTTCCTTAGGTTCTAGGTCTTAAAACTGGATTTCATAAGTCACAGTAAACACAGTAACTATTAAGTTTGTAATATTTTGTAAACAACTTACAAGCAAGCAAAATCTAAGGGTATTGCTACTCAATGCTAGAAGTCTAAACCTCAAAATGCACTCACTCAAGGCACTCCTTAACATTGAGAACATCGACATCTGTGCAGTGTCAGAGACCTGGTTCACGGCTCCAGAGAGCACCCCTGCATTACCAGGCTATAATTCATAACACACCTTTTGGCCACCTAACCTGGACCGAAACACTAAAGGCAGAAGTGTGTCCATATTCATTAAGGATATCCACACCTCCAGGCTAGTTGCTCAGCATAATGCATCCAAGATTATCCAAGTGTAACTAACTCTGGGCAAGACCGCAATCCAAATTGCAGCTTGCTACATATTCCCCACTATGCCCCAGGATTCACACTCTTCATTTCTTGATACACTGGAAAATATTAGGGTACAACCCAACACCCTAATAATGGGCGATTTCAACGACCCCACCATTAACTGGGAAAACTACTCATGTTCCAACTCTTTTGCTCAACGTTTTCTGGAATTCATAAATTCCAGCGCCATGGATCAACTTATCCACACCCCCACCAGAGGCAGCAATATCCTAGATGTGGTCATTACCAACATGGGTGACCGTTGTTCTACACCAAAGGTCAATTCCTTGTTGGTCAGATCCGACCACAAACTAATCACCCTAGACATCCACATCCCACCCCACCCCCTACTAGGGAAACTACCGTAAAAAATTTCTCCAAAGCCAACTTCATGCTTCTTAAGACAGAAGTGGCAAACTTCGCGACACCCATGCAAACAGACACTAGAGGTACGACTGCTGAATCCTACACAAATGCACTTTATAAGCACTTACACAAGTGCATGGATTGTGCTATCCCTAACAGAACCAAGATGCTATTCTGCAAAAAAAATGAAGCAAATTTGGTGGTTCCCTGCCATAAACAAACTCTACACAGAAGAAAGAAACTGCTGGAAAAAATAGTAAAATCCCATGATTGGAGGAACTCCCTGGTCAGCCTCAGTAAGAAGCTGAGATCCCTCATAAAATCCTCCAAAGCTAGTTACGAAAACAAAATCACCACTGACTCTAAAGACACCCACAAAGCATTCTATAGCTATGTCAAGCATCTCAATGGCAACACTCAGATCTGTTCTGAGTTACAGCACAATGGCACTAAATATACAGAACCAACTGATATTGCCAACATCCTGGCAGGTAGGTTCAGTGCTAACTTTACCCCCCCCCATCCCTTAATGGACCCATCTCTATACCGAAAGAATGCAAAGTTCCTGTAATCACGGCTGTACAGGTAAAACCACACTCTCCAAAGCCAAGAGCACAGCATCCATGGGACCTGACAACATCCCAGGCTGCATTCTATATGAACTACAGAATGAACTGGCACCCCACCTAATTACCATGTTCAGTCATAGCCTCACCTCAGGCTTTGTGCCCACTGAATGGCGCACAGTGACAGTTATCCCACTCCACAAATGGGGAGCCACCAGGGACCCTGGGAACTACCGCACCATTAGCCTGACAAGTCTGGTCTGTAAAGCCATGGAACGTATCATCATGGAACTTATAAACAAAGACATTGGTAATCTCCAAACTCTGGACCCTACCCAGTTCAGGTTTATAAAAGGCAGATCATGTCTCCTAAACCTGATAGACTTCTTTGAAGCAGTCACCAAATCTGTAGACGAGGGTAAGGTGGTTCACACAGCCTATCTAGATCTCGCCAAGGCTTTCAACACCATCCCCCACTCTGGAATTATAGATAAACTCACTAAACTAGGTATAAATCCCTATGTCATAAGATGGGTTGCTAACTGGCTCACTGACAGAACCCACAATGTGAAGGTAGTAGACTCCAAATCCAACTTCAGACCAGTGACAAGTGGAGTACCACAGGATTCAGTCCTGGGTCCTCTGCTGTTTGGTATCTACTTCTCTGAAGTACAGGCTAATACAGAAGGTCTTTGGCTAACAAAGTTCGCAGATGACTGCAAACTAGAAGCCATAATCGAAACTCCTAATGATGTGGAAATCCTACAAAAGGGCCTCACTGAGACAGATGTCTGGTGTCAAAGCCATGGACTCACGCTCAATGCCAAAAAGTGCATTGTCATCCTCTTTGGTAAAAACTCTGTACCCATGAACTACCACATAGGCGGTAGTCTACTTAACACCGAAAGTGTGATAAGAGACCTTGGGACACAGGTGGACAGTAGTCTCTCCTTTGATAATCACATTGCCACTGCAGTCAGGAAATCCTTCTACATGGCACACCTCATCACAAAAGGTTTCTCATCCAGGAAAAAAAGAGGTCATTGTTCTGCTCTACTTCTCATTCATTAGACCCATTATAGAGTACAACACCCCTTTTGGTATGTACCTCACAAGACATCTACAACAACTGGAAAGGCCGCAGAAATACCTCACAAAGATGATCACCAGCCTCAAACAGATGCCCTACACAGACCGTCTCAAAAAACTCCAGCTTTACTCTGTCACATATTGCCTACTCAGAGGCAATCTCTGCCTAACATACAAAGCTATGTCAAACCCAGAACTATTGGACATGCTCCTCTTAAAGAAATCCCAATCCCTCTGAGCTACATGCTCTAGGGACCTAAACCTTGTCACCACAATAAACAGAACATGCTGGAGGGATTAATTCCTACCCCAGAGACTCCCCATACTCTGGAACAAACTACCTATCTATATCAAACAAATCTCTTCATTAGAACTCTTCAAGAACAATCTTGATAACTGGATAGGAAATAGGAAATTCACCCCGGGGATCACTTCTGTGGCTCTTTTCGACATTGGCACAGGAAAATAATTTTCTTGGATGGCGAAAGCCAGAGTACCTTTTTGACTAGGCTTATATAGGCCCTAGGGCCAATAGCCTAGTACCTACCTATGAAGCTATGAACCTATGAACAACTTACAATATATTGGCAACAGAAGCATAGCTGATTCAACCAGTGCCCTGGACTGGTACTATGAGCCAATGCCCCATACCCTCAGCTGTTCAAGTGAAGAGAAAAAAAAGGCACTTCACAATTGCTAGACTGTAAGTGATTAGTTTATTACAGTAAGATCTAGCCCGCCTCCCCATTTATCCATTGAGCAAAAAAAAAAATGGACTTTCCTTTTACTAGCATAGCAGTCAGGTAGCCAGATGCATAACACACCCCTCCTCCTTGTGCCTCAGCTATTCGGGTCCCATTTCTATACCCTAACCACTGAGCCTTCATAAATATATTTTACTTAAAGAAGCAATAATGTATTCTTTTAAACTGTAGCAAACAGTTGCTACAGTTTATACCCTGCCTGCCGGGAGTGCTACAGCTCATGTTTTAGTTTAAAAAAATATTTTTTAACTGTAGCAAACTGCTAGTTATAAATTCAGCAAACAGTTGATACAGTTTATACACTGTCTACATGGAGTGCTATGGTGCTCATGTTTTAGTTAAAAAAAAAAAATTCTTCTTTTTAAACTGTAGCAAACTGCCAGCTACATACGTAGCAAACAGTTGATATAGTTTATACCCTGCCTGCAAAGAGTGCTACAGCACTCGTGTTTTAGTTAAAAATATATATATATATATTTTTTAAACTGTAGCAAACAGTTGTTGCAGTTTATACCTTGTCTGCATGGAGCACTACAGCACGCAGGTTTTAGTTAACAAAAAAGTTGTTTTTTTTGTACTTTTTATCGTTAGAAAACTGTGGCTCAGGTTTGACTGCAAATGCAATACAACTTTTAAAAACTGATATTGCATTAAAGAGAGATTAGGACAGGCTGATTTCACCCCCCCCCCAACACTTTGCTCATGGGGGATGTTGCCCCCCTCACCACACCCTAGCTATGCTACTGCTCAGTAACCCCTCAAGTTACACACATACTGTCAGCAGTATTTTGTTCATCCAGCTGAGAGTGTTTATATGAGGCTAAGGAGTTCTGTCTGTGCAACTGGGTTGCTGAGATATTTAGAAGAACATGAAAATTATGACAATATAAGTAAATATTATACAGACAACAATATCTATTTCCACTAGACAAAGTTCAAATATCAATACATTTATGCTTGCTGTTATTTAATACTCTGTATGCAGCATGGTTTTGGAATTATTACTGCAAAGCATTTAAATGCAGAAACACCTGGAGGCATCACTCATCTGTAATGAGGGTCAAGGAGCTACTTTGCTTTACTTCCAAGAAAAGTGTATTCCATAAAAGATGAATTCTTTGAGGAAGACATCTGTCTCACCAGCAGGTACTGCTTATGCTTCAGTGGAAGTTCAGTTCTCTTGAGCAGGTGTGTTGGATGTTATTTATTTTGAGAATGTAAAGGAAGTCACATAGACCTGGATTCTTCAAGACTGGAGTTTTGGCAAAGGTTCCCCGCTGAAGAATCTGTAGGAAACAGTAGAGAGAAGGAGAGCGAGAGAGAGAGGGAAACAGAACACTTTAATGTGGTCTATGTAGCACAAGTAAGACATATCCTTCGTTCTCTTAGTGAGGAAATGCTGCAGTCTCACAAAATGGGTCGTGCTTAGACAAGTACATAACAAAGGGACCATTATACTCTGTTATGGGTGTGATGTGGCAGGAGTAGGAAGGACGACAACGTCCTTGTATCTAGACGGTATACCCCTGGTGATCAGTCTAGCTATAATTATACTTCGTTATGGGTGTGATGTGGCAGGAGTAGGAAGGACGACAACTTCCTTGTATCTAGAAGGTATACCCCTGGTGACCAGTCAAGCTAGGTAAAAGGAGTTCCTAATGACAGTGGTTACATGGTAATCAAAGAATAGTTTATTGTCAACAAAACTGCCAAGGTCCCTAATGACTGAATCAGTTTTCAAAGGGTTGTCACCTATGTGGTAGGTGCATGGTGCCCAGGATTACCAAATAACACAATGCTGCGCCTTTTGGCATTTAGTTTAAGGTCGTAGTCTAGACATAACTTGTTTATGTGTATGTGTATGTTATCCCCTCCTGGAGTATCTGTAAGTCAGATGGGGGAGCTTATGACAGATCCTAGTTTGCAGTAATCTACAGTTACAAGCTCTTGATATTGGACTTGACCTCAGAGAAGAAAATAACAAAGAAAAGGGATCTAGGACTGACCCTTGTGTTACAGCTCTAGCAAGTACTCTTTTCAATGAAAGCATGCCTCCAACACTAACACACTGCATTCTGTCAATAAGCCAGCTTGCTATCAACGTTGTAACATATGGGTTTACATTTAGTATGATTAGCCTATTGGTAATGCCAGAATATGGGATGGTAATAAAGGCACAGTCAAAGTCTAGGTAAGTAGCATGAATTAATGTGCCTGGATCTAATGCATCAGTGACTTGCTCATAGAAGTCCACCAGGTGCAGGAGACAGAATCTGCATTTATCAAAACCAAAGTGGCTTGGGACCAGGGCTTGTGCATTGTGTATGTCCCTGCTAATAAGTTCCATAATGATGCACTCCATTGCTTTACAGATAAGGCTGGCAAGGCTTATAGGTCTATAGTTTCCAGGGTCAGTAGTGGGTTCCTCCTTGGACAGTGGGATGACTACAGCAGTTCTCCACATTATGAATCCAGTATAGAGGCTGAGACTGAGCAGGGCTAGTAATGAGTCTACAAGACAATGTTTGGTACTGATAGGAAGGCAGTCTGGCACATTATAAGGACCTATGTAGCTAGTGTTTTTGGCCTTAGACAGAGGACTCCAGACTTGCTTTGAAGTAATTAAAGGGGTTGATATAGGTGTTTAATATGTTAGGGAACGTTAGAGGGAGATGGGGAGTAAAGTCTGAGATTAATTTGTCTGCCAGTATGCTGGCTATGTCCTCAAGGTGTGAGTATGTGTTTTTATAGGATCATAGGACATTACTAGGTTAATGACCCTAGGGCCCTTACAAGCCTAGCCAAGTTTTACCCTTATTTCCATGATCAGCACCTATTGCCCCTGTCCAAGAATGACACAGGTGGAACTCCTGGGGTGAATTTATGGTTATCCATCCAATCGTCCAGATTGCGTTTGAATAGGGCCAATGAGGTGCTCTGCTTGACATGAAGTGGGAGTCTGTTCCAAAGGTGTGGTAACCTCTGGGAGACAAATGCATCCCTCCAGAAGGTTCTATTAATGTCACATACCAGGTCAAGGCCTTTAGAGTGAGTAATCCGTGTACCATTTGACTTGCAGATATGCAGCATTTCCAATAAAGCATGGTCAAAGATTGCCTTATATGCAAGGCAGAGATTGCCTCTGAATAGTCTGTATGAAACAGAATAAAGTGACAGCAATTTCAGACAATCCTTATAGGACAGATGATGAAGACCTTGAATTTTCCTTGTGAGGAACCTTTGTGGTCTCTCCAATTGCTGCAGGTGCTTCGAAAGGTACATACCAAAAGGTGCATTGTTCTCAATTATTGGCCTGATGAGGAAAGAGTACAGGGAAGTTATAACTTCTTTTTTTCTGAAGGCAATGCCCTTACTTATGAGATGAGCAATATAGAATGCCCTTCTTACCACTGCGGAGACATGGTGATCAAAGTTAAGGTTGCTGTCAACCTGTATCTCCAGGTCTTTCACCACTGAGTGCATACGCAGGGTGTTGTTATTGATGTAGTAGTTAGCAGGGACATCACTCCTACTGAAAAGGATGATAATACATTTTTTTGCATTGAGTTTAAGGCCATGACTTTGGCACCAATCATGTGTTTATGTAAGACCCTCTTGTAGGATGTTGACATCATTTAGAGATTCTATGACCACCCTCAGTTTGCAATCACCACAGACCTTTAGTTTTAGCTTGTACTTTGGATAAATAGATTCTAAACAGTAGAGGTCTGAGGACTGATCCCTGTGGAACACCACTGGTTACTGGTCTGCTGTTGAAGGTGGATTCCCCTGTTTTGACTATATGGGTTCTGTCAGTGAGCCAGTTAGTGACTCATCTAATGATATAAGGGTTGATACCTAGCTGGGTGAGTTTGTCAATGATGCCTGAGTGGAGGATAGTGTCTAAAGCCTTGGCTAAGTCTAGGTAGGCTGTATGCACAGATTTCCCCTTATCCAGGGCCTTGGTGACTGTCTCAAAGAAGTCTGCCAGGTTCAACAGGCATGATCTCCCTTTGACAAATCCAAATTGAGTAGGGTCAAGTATTTGGAGATTCCCTATATATTTGTTGATAAGGTCCATGATGATTCGCTCCATGGCATTGCATATAAGGCTAGTCAGGCTAATAGGTTTATAGTCCCCTGAATCAGTGGAAGCACCACCTTTCTGAAGGGGAATGATGGTGGCCTTTTTTCCATTCAGCTGGGTTGCAGCTAGTGCTTAGACTATGATTGAAAAGAGTACCCAATAGTGTTGCTAATTCTTGTTTGAGCCCATGTAGGATGCAGCTTGGGATGTTATCAGGTCCCATAGGTGCTGTGTTTTTGACCTTAGATGGAGCATTTATGACTTGCTCTTTAGAGATACAAGGTAGAGGAGAGGTGGTAGGGATGTCATGGGGTATGTGTGGCAGGGGACAGGGAAGTGAGGTTTTCACAGAACTTGTTAGCTAACAAGTTAGTTATGACCACAGGCTCAGTAACTACCAGTGTTGCACAGATCTGAGCCTTTCCTTTTAGTTTACAGATGTAACTAAAGAATGCCTTATGGCTCTCCTTAGTTGAGTAAGCTAATTTGTATTCATAGTTTGCTTTGGAGGACTTCACAAGAAGTCTTATTTGTTTGTTTAAGCTGAGGAGGGAGTGTTTCCAGTTTAGGACTTGCTCCCTCTTACTCTTAGACAGCAATTTCTTCCTCTTATTGTAAAGCCTGTTAATGGCAGTTGTCCACCAGGCAGGTTTGCTCTTCCTTGAGGAGCTTATTTTGGTCCTATCAGGTACAGCCAAGTCAATGCAGTTATACAGGTGTTTGTATAAAGCACTGGTGTAGAACTTGGCATAGTTGCCAGTTCCATCTGAGGAGGGAGGTGCAATGAAGCTATTTATACCATCCTATAACATGTTATAATCTGCTTTGGAGATGTTTTCTAGTTTAGTTGCTGCTGGGTGGGGGCAGGTGTGATAGTTACTTTGAATGAGACTGATTTGTAGTCAGATATCACCAGTGAAGCCATCACAGTGGAGGTGCTACAGTGGTCTCCCATATTGGTAAGCACCAGATCTAGGATGCTGGCACCCCTTGTGGGGGTGTCAACCAGCTAGTCGAGGGCATTGGAGGTAACGAAGTCAAGGAACCTTTGGGCAGGTGAGTTTTCACAAGTAATTTTGTTTGTAAATTCTGTTTGTAAATCTGTTTGTAAATTTGTTTTTGCTGTGTATTAACTCCATACATTTCTGGGTATTGTGTCAAAGGCTTCTGACATAACTGAAGAAGTCTTTGTGGTTGTCGTTAGCATAGGTGTCAATTTTTAATTCATATTTGCTTTTGGGGGATTTGATTTCACTTCAGAATTCTTTGTTGATATTTCCGAGTTCTTGTCTAGGGATTTGGATATTAAGTTTGCTCTTGCAGGCTATGAGTTTCTTATTATTGTATAGTTTATACTAGAGTTTAGGGAGTGAAAATTGCTGCATTTGGTATTGGTTGGGATTCTATCAAGTCACCCCAAGGTCTTCTGTCTTCTACAGACCAACTGAAAAAACACTTATGACACATCTGTAAGCAGTGCCTGATAGGTTCATAGGTTTATAGCTAATTACTAGGTTAGCTGCCCCAGGGGCCATTTTAAGTATAACAAATTTCCCTGTCAAAGGTGAGAATCAAACCCTGTACTTTGTGTCAGTCAGGCAAACACCTTAACCATTATACCAACCATCAGGGATGCCTGCTGTCCATAAGAGGGTGGGCTGTGAAAGCCCTGCTTCTGCTGAAGATTACTGCTACTGTCGTAGCCGCCATTCCAGAAGCTGCTGCAGTACCAACAGTACCTCCATGATCCTTTGGCATTATGCTATTGGTGTTGGCCTTGCCTGAACTGTGCTGTGAGGACTTAACTGTGCTCTGGAAAATTAACATCATGCAGGTTGGAACTTTATACCAATAGCTGAAAGGGGTTTGCTTTCTTTTTTATTTTCTTCTTAATGATCTTCTGGTGGACCATAACTGACAGCCCAAAAACCAGTATGCCCTCAAAGGGTGCATTTATAAATGTTCTTTATCACTCAGGGCGAAATCTATTGGGTGCAACCAGGAATGGCAGTGCATTAAAATATCAACAGTTGTAGCCTCTGCCATACCATCCAATTAGTTGTAAACAGGGCATCTGGTGATGTTTGTGACAAAAGAAATGGTTGCAAGTTTAGACTGCAATTTAATGACAATCAAGGTTTTATCCGACTCCTCCTCTATTGACCAGCATATGTTCTCAGAGAGTTCTGACTGGAACTGGAGCATGTGAGACACAATTTAACACAATCCAAGAGAAAAGAAAAAGAAGAAGCTACGTAATCATACTTTATGGATCTGTCCATCAGTCTGGACTCCTTAGAGGTCTGCAAAGTGAGAGCCTTTGTAAGACCTGCAGCCACCACAATCAAATTAGGTCTGTGAGTTTATGTTGAACATGTCCAGTCTTTTGGAACCTGGAGAATCATTTCCAGTCTACACAGGACAGGCACCACGCTCTGTTTGCAGAATCAGCTGCAACATTTTGTTGAGTAGGAAGAACACCCAGGAAGATGGCTACAGAAACCAGAATGCTTCTTATAGGAAGGTGCTGATGATAGGGTAGAGGTTCCATAGGTCATCTGACTTTTTGCCTCATCATTTACAGTATCTCACAAAATTTCAGATCATGCGTGGTGGATGAAGGGAAAGCTGAGCACTCCTCCTCATCCTCCTGATGGTCTGCTGTGAGAGACTCTTGTTGGCAGTCTATGTGACTCCTCATCTACGAGTGCTTCCTCCAATGCCTTGCCTCACTAATGAATTGTTCAAGGTGAAGGAAGCTAAAAATGGCAAACTAGATGATACTGAGGCATCCTACAAGGGCCCACTGGTTCCCCTGTACTATCCAAAAAAGGAGTGAGTGGGGGTAATTATTAATGGACATGTATTTGCAGCCTTGGCTTAAATCTCTGCAGTGATCACAAGGAGTCAACTGTATTACATAGTTGATCAACAGGGACATTTTCTACTTTGATACCAACCACATCGTTAACAAGGCAGAGACCCCAATAATGGAATCAAAAGCTGTTGAAGGGCTGTGAAAAAGCTCACATATCTCACATTCATCAAGAAAATGTTCTTTCTCAAGACAATCAACTGACAAGTTATGTCTGTCTCGGGGAGGAATTTTATTATCACACAACATTTTCAGAATATCCATTTTGTTTATCTTTCATTCTGAAACTCAGCAACACCAGCTAGTAGATGCAATACTTTCTAGTAAAGAACTGCTACACAAAATAATTTATGATCACATAACTGCACCTGGGTATGAAAGATTGCAGTATGACTATTAAAAAGAACCTAAATGTCTACAAAGCATGTTTTATAGGCAAGAACAACGTATAGAGGGGTTCAACAAATTAGAAAAAATAACCATGCAAACTCAAATAAAATTAAACAACCCCTCTAAGCATTCTTACGAGCTCCAAGATGGGGAGAGACAAGGAAATACAACCTCAAACAAACTTCAGAAAAAAAATGAACAGACTGACCTTAATGCTGAGAAGTTCATATCTCCTGTACTTGCAATGAACACGTAGCCACCTAGGAAAACTAATCTGTAACAAAAAGCTCAGAAAATGTAAAATTCTCAAAGCATAGCCAGAAGCTACTATCTCTCTGATGTGGACTGCAGGTGCAGAAAAACAGAAGTGCAGAGGAAAGATATCAAAGAAAGCATTAAGAGTAAATAGGAGGAGTTTGCATCTGGGAATGTTTCCATAGCCAAGTTCCTAGGGCCTAGTGGACCTAAGTCCTACAAAATCAAAAAGGGTATACCTTTTCATTTCAGATAATTATGAATTGCGTTAATTAAATTTTAATACAGAAACTCAAGCAGAATCATACATTAACAGAAGACTATGAGCAATAAAAATTGGTATTGTCTGATTTAATATCACTCTTTCAGGTGAGATTTATATAAAGATAACATACTGAGCTTCTTGTTTGTTATCCACCTTTATTGAGTTATCACTTGTGACATACTGATATTGGAATTTTTATTAAACCAAGTGGGCATATCTGATAGGTAGGCAATGGTAGCTGCCTTAGATGCTTCCATTATCTTTGATTTAATAAAGCACACGTTCTCAGTTTTCTGGAAATTCTTGAAAACTGTAATGGTTTACCTTTCTTTTGCAAAAAAAGGCCATAAGACAAGTGCAATAAAATTTTCAATAATAATTTCAGAACATGGACTATTTTCTAACTCTATTGATCCTAAAATAGGGGCAAGACTGAGACCTTTTTTCTTGCTTTATTTATATTTATATCTCACCTGCTTATAAATATGTTTCTTAAACATCAAAAGAAAAATAATTTGGTATCAAATTAAAGAATGTAAATGCTACTATCAGAGCTTTTTGTGGATGATATTTTGCTTTATGTGTGTTGTCCTCTACATTTCATCTGTACCTTACTGAATTCTGCTGGAAATTAATTAATTAATTAATTAATTAATTAATTAATTAATGACTGGGTGAGCACAGTAGTCCAAAGACCCGTTTCTTCTGCAACCCTAGCCTATAAGGCAACTTTACAATACCAAACTGACAGTAATTTTCAAACAAGTGCAACTTTTGTAAACTGAATATAAAAATATGAAACCTGCAGTCTGTAGAGAGCGAGAGAGAGATTAGATACATGTATAGATAGATAAAACAGAATATATTGGAATGACTGGTGTGTACAAAATAATGTATACAGTTGAGTGATAACAATAAGGAGTTAAGAGGTGTTGCCAATGCATGAAGAGGAATAGTGCTAACTTAGATACAACAAAAGATCACAAATGATGAGAAAAAACTGCACCTTAATGCGTATTATAAGTGAGTAAAGAATGCTGGTCAGTGCTGGAGAGTACTCATAGGTAGGAAGAGATGGGAGAACAGAGGGTGGAGTTCTGAGGTAGAGGAAATATGTGTATTATCCATGGTTGTTGATGCACCAAGATTTGGGAGTCTTCCTTATGCTTTTCAGCTCATTTCTGAGTATTTTTTGAGATTTGCCATACCAGACGTTTTGTGGTAATTTGCTCCGGTATTCTGGTGCTGCTTTTGCAAAATACTTCTTCTGTTGTAGCTAGAGTATAGGGTGGTCTTTCCAGTAGGAAGTTATCTGTGTTCCTGAGATCATAGTATGATTCAGGATGATGTGGGAAATGTTTAAGAGGTGGGTACTGGTACTCCTTAAGTAGCTTAAAGGTAAAAACCTTTAACAGAAATATAGCTCTACCTTAGCTTGATAATCAGTTGGATTTGGCTATGGCATGGCAGCTGTCTTTGTTTATTTATTTATTTTATTTATTCCTTGTTGACCGGGTTAGCCGCACTAGGCTATTAGCATCTTTTGAGGGGAAACTCAGGTGGTATTTATATCACTAGGGGAAATTTGGCTAGGGTATTTGGAAACTTTCACAACTCTTTTGTTTGGAGGGGGATCATTTTGGCTGCTGCGCTTCCTGCTTCTTTTCCTGGTGTGGAAGCAGTTATGAGAAGTAAAGGAGGGAGAAGAGAGTTGTTTTGTTGGTGATAGCAGCAGTGTGGTTCTGTCAGTAGGAGAAAAACTGTTGAAAAGCAAGTGGATCATACAAATAGTATCTAGCTGACTTTAAACTTCAGGATTTTAAAGAAGTTGTTGTAACTCAAATTGCTTCTGGGGGGGGTTTGCCTGATGTAAAACTGGTTGGTTTATTGATCAAAGGTGATACTGGAGAATAGTCTGAGATTTCATTGCTGGATATGATAGAAAAGGTTTTCGGAATTTACAGTGAGTTGGGCGAAAAGGAAATGAGTCATGAGTTGGATGGACTTAAGGTATGAATCCAGTATAGATAAGTCTTATCCTGGATAAGTGTCCCCTGTAGTTCTGGCTTCTTGTACGATTCCTGAATGGTAGATGTGCCTTCAGGGAGAAGTCGTTTTTGTTGTTGGTGTCTAAAAAAACACTGTCAGTGCTCCTGGATGCATGAATATCTTGGCCAGCTGTTGTGGACATCTCCTGTGTTAGCTATATATCTATTGAAATGATCGATTACACCAAAATATAGCTAACACAGGAGCCATTCCTAAAAAAACACAACTTTTGCCATCCTCGACAATATCGTAGGCTCATATGACGTCCAGGATAAATCAAACAGAAAGGACCATACAGTCACCGAAAAGGAGACAAACATAAATACAGGTCTTGTTGTTAATATTTCTTCATTTGAACTGAGTGATGATCAGATAAATTTGCTTAGCAAAGGCCTGTCTTTTATACCAGTGAAAAAGGCTGATTTAACAGAAATGATTAAGGACTTAAAGTTGTTGGGAAGAAATTTAGCCTTAAAATCTTTGTTTCCTAACAACACAGTGAATGTAAATAATATATACAAACACCCTAGCAGTTTTATTCCAAATATTCCACTTAGTATTCGGAGGTTTACTGATATGTGTGAGATGGCTTTCAGAGATATAAATGAGCAAGATTTCAGTAATTATCATTTCAGCAATTTAACTGTTGATGAGCAAAGAGCATTGCATGAACTGAAGAACTTACACTCCCTGGTTATTAAACAGGCTGACAAGGGAGGTGGTGTTGTCCTCTTAGACAAACAGTTATATATACAGCAAATGCATAAATTATTATTACATAATGATACATATCTACCTATCTCTAAAATCACAGTTAATGCTATTATTGATAAAATTCCATTTTTACTTTTTGATTTACTTATTACAGGATTAATAGATGAGTCATTGTTTAAATATTTTAATGTTTTAAAACCAATTGTCCCTAAAATGTATGGCTTACCGAAGATCCATAAAGACCTGACTTTACCACCAATGCGACCTATAGTGTCTGGGGCCGGTTGGTGTACCGAGCCCCTTTCGATTTTTGTTGAGGACACTTTACATGGTCTGCTGGATAACTGTCATACCATTTTAAGAGACACCAAGATGTTTCCCGAAAGACTACATAACAGAATGGCCAGTATTGAAATAGATATGGACTTTGCATTGATTACTGTGGATATAGAGTCTTTGTTCACCAACATTCCCAACTTATGGGATATTGAGATGATTAGAGAATTTCTTACAACTAACAGGTGTTTTATGAACAATAAAGTTCAATTAATATGTAGCTTGCTAGAAATCATATTGGAAAATAATGTTATGACATTTCAGGAACAGTTCTTTTTGCAAAAGGTTGGCGTGGCCATGGGTACCCCCTGTGCCAATAGCTACGCCAACCTAGCTTTAGTTTGTTGGGAAGAAACATTTGTTCTTTCCAGCCAAAATCCCTTTATAGAACATGTATTATGGTATGTACGGTTTGTGGATGACGTTTTTATGTTATGGAAAGGTGATGGTTTGAATTTTGCATTCTTTGTGACTTACTTACATACTACTACTGATTTTTTTAAGATTTTCATATCAGATCTCTGCTGAAAATATTGATTTTCTTGCTGTATATTTGACTAAATCTGATCTAAATAATCTAAGGAGTCAAGTTTACGACAAACCTACTAGAAAAAATACATACCTGCATAAAACAAGCATGCACCCCAGACATATTCCAAGAAATGTATTAAAAGGGCAAGTATTCAGGACCCTGAGATTACATAACAATGATGAGGATGCACATGCAGCACTTAGTAATCTCAAATGTGATTTTCTCCAAAGAGGCTATAATATTACTGAGATTGATAAAACAGTCTCTGATGCCTGGAAATTGAGGCACACAAAATGCAGACCCTATTATAATCCAGCCATGGATAATCCTGCTACTAATAGCAATGGTACCTTGCTTATTAATGAGTTTAGGGTAGTGTTTCAGTTTGCCAGCAACATAAACCAATATATTGATGTTGTTAAGAAACACTGGCACCTTTTGCAAGAAGTACCTAATCTAAATGCTATTACCACTAGCATTCCACAGTTTAGCTTTAGGAATAATAAATCACTCAAACAGCATCTTTGTAACAGAGAGACACACAAGCCAAGTTCTCTTTCCACACATCAGGGTACCTATCCATGCAGGTCATGTAGTGCATGTCCTTACATTTATAGCACAAATACATATACTCATCCAACAAACCAGTTCCATCTGTATTCCCATACATATGCTGATTGTAAAAGTACTGATGTGGTTTATTATGGTTTCTGCAAGAAATGTCCTGTTTTCTATGTTGGCAAGACTAATAGATCTTTTAAAGATAGAATTTTGGAACATCTTCGTGATATCAGGAATAGAAAACATACAAATGCATTAGCTAATCATGTCATGAACACTGATCCCTCACATTCCTTCCAGTTTTTTGTCTTACAACAGATACATAAAAACTTGAGAGGAGGGGATATAGAAAATATTACTGAAGGTTGTGAACAAAAATGGATAATTAAACTTAATGCAGACAAATATCCAGGTCTTAATGGTACCACATCTCTGGTCCCTTTTTTGAAAGCCAGACGCCTTAAACACAAATAATTTTAAGCATAATATTTATTGCCTCTTACTTATGAATGAATTTTACATAATTGATTTTTAAAAAAGATTTTTTATGCTTAGTAGAAACTTATGTTATGTATTTTATCTGATTTATGTTTAGTTTTTGTCTGTGCCTTTAAATGCTCTTTCAGGTATTCCTAGAGGTAGTTGTCTCTAAATTCCCTATATACCTGAATAAGATCTCTGAAATATCTGTAAGAGACACTGTACAAGTTCAGATACTTTAGTCTTTCATAATAACTTAAAATTTCACATCCATGGATGCCCTTTGTATATTTTCTCTGCACTCTTTCCAGTTTACTCATGCTTGTTTTCTTATAGGGTTTCCATATTGTAATTCCATACTCTAATTTGGGTCTAATGTAACTAACAAACAATGACTTCATCATGTTCAATTTCCTAGATTTTATAAATCTTTTTATACAACCTATGGTTCTATAACTATCATTAACCAATTGGTTGCTATGATTTGAAAAACTCATAGCTGAATCTACCCATATAGCCAGGTCCTTAAATGAGTCTACAGTTTCAATCACTGTGTGCTGTATTAAATATTCACCTTTCAGTTTATGTCTCCCAAATCTCATATGCTTAGTTTTTGATGTATTTATCAGCATATTATACTCCTGTGTCCAACTGGTCAATTTAGTTAAGTTATTTTGCAAACATGCCTTAACTGTAGCACATGTAATCAGTTTACCCAATTTCAGGTCATCTGCATATAGACTGTAGAACATCTCAGATGAAAAGGTTAGTTCTGAAAGATACAATCTAAACAAGTAAGGCCCTAGGACAGAGCCCTGTGGGACACACTGAAAGTAACCAAGGATTTCACCTGTCCATTCGCTGTATACTTGCCATGCCCTATTTGCAAGCCATGCAGCTATCAATCTTATCAAGGCTACATCAGTACCTAGTTATTCTAATTTATTGTTCAGTGTTTTGTGTACAATCCTGTTAAATGCTGAAGTTAAATCTATATAAATTACATCATAGCACAATTTTCATAGCTGTTATTATATGGTTATACAATATCATGTTACAGATGGTAATAGATATATTTTCAGTATATACATCCTGATATATGGTTTCAAGGCCCACCCTATCCAGTTCTAACAATAACTTATCCAGTATTACCTTCGCCATTATTTTTCTACAACATGAAGGCAGACTTAAGGGTCATTATGACTCTGGGATTGTCCTACTCCCCTTTCCCATAAAGACAGGTTTAATAACCACATGTCTCCAATCTTGACCAATCTCCCCACATTTATATGACCTAGTGAATAATAGATATACTGGTACTGTAAGTTCCTGCTGAAGTGCTCTCAGGTCATTGTTACTAATTTTGTCTCCTTCCTGTGCTTTGTTTGGATCCAGTTTGCGCAGTTTTTTTTCAGTATAATCTAATTTGATTCCAGTATCCTGGATGTCACTAGGACAACTTACTACCCCTTTTGTGGAGCCAAACTGTTTTGCATAAGATTTTGTAAATATATCTATAATCTGTTGTGACTGAAAATAAATTTTAGAATCTGCACACAGTTTATCGGGTCTATATCAGATCATCGAAATGGCTCATTATCGAATGTCGTAAAGTCGAACTGCAAAACCCAAACCCTAACAATATCGAATCCTCAAAACAGCAAATTTTTTCCCAGGGAAAAAATTTGCTGTTCCGAGAAACACACACACACCACAAGCACACTAAAAAGCAGCAATCCACACACATACATTTAAAAGTTACATCTAACCCTACACTACACTGCACATACACTATCTATCCACTTACCTTAACCCAGACCCTAACCCTAAGGTCCGTCATTATCGCACACTCACCTCACCCATGCCCTAACCCTAACTCATTTAACCTGCTCCTATCCCCAAATTCTCACTATCGCACACTCACCTCACCCGCGCCCTAACCCTAACTCACTTAACCCTCCCCAACCCCAAATTCTGTCACAATCGCACCCTTACCTGACCCGCGCCCTAACCCTAACTCACCCAACCCGCACCCTAACCTGAACATCCGCACAATCACACACTTACCTTAACCCAACCCATAACTTTCCACCGCATCTCTGAAAACAGCGAAGCCACAACAACGGCCAACCGAATTCTTTCCCTTGGAAAGAGTTCAGTTTTGTGCAGCATTTATGATATTGGGTTTGATATCATTCAAAATTCTGCCATTTCAATGATCTAATCTAGACCCCAGTTTATCAGTTTACTCCTTCCACATCTTATGTATCTATAAAAAGGTATCCTATTAACTGCATTACTAGCTGAGTTAAGTAGAAACTTGCAGTGTTAAAGATTGTACTGCATTTTATTTTTCTGTCTATTTAATAGTTTCATTGAATATTGTGGTCTGTGTCTCTCTGTAGTTATTTATTTTTCTATTTAATTTTTTCATAGAATATTGTGGTCTCTCTCTCTCTGTCTCTGGAGAAAGTGGGGGCTATTGTGTTTCACTTCATTGATATTCAGTGTTAAACTCTTAGCTAGAGGGTTTCTCTGTATTTATAAGTGTTAGTCACATATTACTGCTCAATATCTGAGTTGTTTGGTTTCTTCTACATACCTACAATCAACTGCATTACTAGCTGAGTTAAGTACAAACTTGCAGTGTTAAAGATTGTACTGCATTTTATTTTTCTGTCTATTTGTTTCATTGAATATTGTGGTTGTTGTCTCTCTGTAGTTATTTATTTTTCTATATAATTGTTTCATAGAATACTGTGGTCTGTCTCTGCAGTAAGTGGGGGCTATTGTGTTTCACTTCATTGATATTCAGTGTTAAACTGTTAAACTTTTAGCCTAGAGGGTTTCTCTGTATTTATAAGTGTCAGTCACATATCTTTGAATTTATTACTGTTTAATATCTGAGTTGTTTGGCTTCTGCTACATACCTACAAACAACTGCAATACTAGCTGAGTTAAGTACAAACTTGCAGTGTTAAAGATTGTACTGTGTTTTATTTGCTATTTAATTGTTTCATTGAATATTGTGGTCTGTGTCTCTCTGTCGTTATTTATTTTTCTATTTAATTGTTTCATAGAATACTGTGGTCTCTCTCTCTGCCTCTGCAGTTAGTTTCCCACCCGGCCTCACTGTTCTTGTTTTGGTATTAACCTTGGTGGCTTTAGAATTGCACACCCCTCCTGTAAATTTGTGTTTGAAAATTCCTCCTGGGTCTATCTCATTTGGTCACTCAACTGAGTACAGTGAGATGATATTTTGACTTCAGACACTCCTACCAGTTCCATCTTTTCAGCGCTATTCCAGTCTAGTGTTACTAGCTCATTCTACCTAATACATACAGAACATTTGTGAAGGCCAAGCCACTTAATTCCTTAATTTTGAATTATCTTCTGTTTCTCCGTTCTCCCTTTCCACTTTCCAAAAAAAAAAAATTCTAAGCTTGTTTCCTGCCTTTCCTGTAACTAGTCTAGTCCAGATACAGATTTGCTGTAACCAGGACTGCTTGTAAACGTCTGAGCCCCCAAAGCCTTTCTGTGTTGGAGGGAAGCCTTCTAGCTTATCAGTGGGAGTGGTAAGCACTAGGTAGCCTATCTACCACAAGATTGGTTTCTGGCCCAGAAATTGGAGTTTATTGGCCGTTTGGGCAGTTTTTCCATGTTGTTCAACTTTCTGGTTTAAAAGCCCACATTTGCACTTGTTTCCCACCTTTCCTGTAACTAGTCTAGTCCAGATACAGATTTTCTGTATCCAGGACTGCTTGTAAGCTTCTGAGTCCCCAAGCCTTTCTGTGTTGGAGGGAAGCCTTCTAGCTTATCAGTGGTAGTGGTAAGCACTAGGAAGCCTATCTACCACAAGATCCAGGTACAGATTCTTAGTTTTAGCACTTGAATTTGCTTATTCATGCTCAACAATTGTTCAGAACTTATTGTTAGCACTAAATAAGCTGCAAAGTGCTACAGCACTCAACCTTCCTCTTTACTTAGAAAAAAACAGTTTTTGTACTTACTTTCCCCACTTGCTTAGAGAAAAACAGCTTTTATACTCACTTTCCTCTAGAGGAAAGTATTTTTTTTTATTCAGGCATGTCCAAGGGTCAGCTCCCAATATTCTCTCCTTTCTATCTGATGAATCTGGGCATCTTGGGGCAATGTAACCATTGCCTCATGTACACAGACAACCCTCTCCTCCTACTACCCAACACTACAACCTGTGAGAGATGCACTTATCTAGCCAAACTGGAGGTAAAGCTCTCTCTAACCAAGACTGAACTTGACAGTCAAGAGGAAAAGGTAAACACTTGCAGTACAACACACTCATCACATAGTCCCACTAAACCTACACCACCAAAATCCACACATAAATACACAAAAACATTTGCATAGGCTCTCAATAATAATCTGCTCAAGCAACAGATACCTCCAAAGCAGAAACACAAGCAACCTCCACCCCCCAACACAACCCAAATGACACATAGCCCACAGACTCAGTGTGCCAATAAACCACAACCCATAAGGCAAAACAATATACCCAATACACTAGTCACATGTGACTCTATAGTCAGGCACACCGATGTCCCACTCACCAGGCTAAACAAGGAGAAGGTTACTGTCAGCTGCCTGTCGGGTGCCACGATCCGCCACATAACCCATGCACTCAGGTCACTCCACAACAAATACAAATATGACTCTGTCATTGTCCATGTTGGTGTGAATGACCTGAGATGTACCTCCCTGGACTACATGAAAAGAGACATGGAAGAGCTCTTCAATCTTGTAGCCCAGGCAGGTATGACCCTAGCCCTGAGTAGCATCCTGCCATCACCCAGAATGATACCACAGTACAAGGACAAAATGATTGACTTCAACAATTGGCTAAGCTTCTGGTGTCATTCTAAGGGAATCCAGTATCTTTCTGCTTGGGACGACATGGTCGACAGGCCATGATGCTTTGCCAGAGATGGCCTGCACCTGTTGCCCCTGGGATTCCGGATACTGGCTAAAGGTCTTCCCGCCCCTATAGTGTCTTTTGTAGGCAAGGTTCAAATGACAAATTCACCACTGCAACAGGAACAGGCAAGCAAAAACTGAGGGTAATGCTACTCAATGCTAGAAGTCTAAATCTCAAAATGCACTCATTCGAGGCACTCCTTAAAATGGAGAACATTGATATCTGTGCAGTGACTGAGACCTGGTTCAAGGCTCTAGAAAGCACCCCTGCATTACCAGGCTATAATTCATACCATACTTTTCGGCCCTCTAACCTGGACCAGAACTCCAAAGGCGGAGGTGTGTCCATATTCATTAAGGATATCCACACCTCTAGGCTAGTTGCACAGCATAATGCATCCAAGGTTATCCAAGTGCGACTAACTCTGGGCAAAACTGCTATCCAAATTGTAGCTTGCTACAGATCTGCCACCATGCCCCAGGATTCCCACTCCTCTTTTCTTGATATACTGGAAAATATTAGGGTTCAACCAAACACCCTAATAATGGGCGATTTCAACTACCCCACCATTAACTGGGAAAACTACTCATGTACCAACTCCTTCGCTCAATGCTTTCTGAAATTCATAAATTCCAATGCCCTGGATCAACTTATCCACACCCCCACCAAGGGCAACAATATCCTAGACCTAGTCATTACCAACATGAGTGATCTGTGTTCCACACCTGAAGTCAACTCCTTGTTGGTCAGATCCGACTTTAAACTAATCACCCTAGATATCCGCATCCTGCCCCCACCACCATTAAGGAAACCATGGTAAAAAATTTCTCCAAAGCCAACTTCATGGTTCTCAAGACAGAAGTGGCAAACGTCATGACACCCATGCAGATGGACAATACAGTTACGACTGCTGAATCCTACACAAATGCACTCTATAAGCACATGAGTGCATAGACCGTGCTATTCCAAACAGAACCAAGATGCTATCCTCCAAAAAAAGGAAGCCAATCTGGTTGTCCCCTGCCATAAACAAACTGTACAACAGAAGGAAGAAACTGTTGCAAAAGAGAGTAAAATCCCATGAGTGGAGGAGCTCCCTGGTCAGCTTCAGTAAGAAGCTGAGATCATCCAAAACTAGCTAAGAAAACAAAATCATCACTGATTCTAAAGGCAACCACAAACCATTCTATAGCTATGTCAAGAATCTCAATGGCAACACCCAGATCTGATCTAAGTTACAGCACAACGGCACAAAAATTACAGAACCAACTGATATTGCCAACATCCTGGCAGATAGGTTCAGTGCTAACTTTACCCTCCTCTCACCCCCTAAAGGGACCACATCTATACAGGAAGAATGCAGAGTCCCTGTAATCACATCTATGCAGCTAAAAGCTGCACTCTCTAAAATCAAAAACACAGCATCCATGGGACTGGATAACATCCCAGACTGCTTTTTACATGAACTTCAGAACAAACTGGCTCCCCATCTAAGCATCATGTTCAATCATAGTCTCACGTCAGGCTTTGTGCCCACTGAATGGCGCACAGCAACAGTTATCCCACTCCACAAAGGGGGAGCCACCACTGTTCCTGGGGACTATCGCCCTATTAGCTTGATGAGACTGGTCTGCAAGGCCATGGAACGTATCATCATGAAACTCATAAACAAAGAAATTGGTAACCTCCAAACTCTCGACCCCACCCAGTTCAGGTTTGTGAAAGGCAGTTCATGCCTTCTGAACCTGATTGATTTCTTTGAGGCAGTCACTAAAGCCGTAGAAGAGGTAAGGTGGTTCATACAGGCTATCTTGACCTTGCCAAGGCTTTCAACACCATCCCCCATTCTGGAATTATAGTTAAACTCACTAAACTAGGTATAAATCCCTACATCACAAGACGGGTTGCCAACTGGCTCACTGACAGAAACCCACACTGCAAAAGTTGCAGACTCCAAATCTGACTTCAAACCAGTGGCAAGTGGTGTACCACAGGGTTCAGTCCTGTGACCTCTCCTGTTTGGTATCTACTTCTCTGAAGTACAGGCTAACACAGAAGGCCTCTGGCTAATGAAGTTTGCAAATGACTGCAAACCAGGAGCCATAGTCGAATCCCCAGATGATGTAGACATCCTACAGAAGGGCCTCACTGAGACAGATGCCTGGTGTTAGAGGCATGGCCTCAAGCTCAATGCCAAAATTTGCATTGTCATCCCCTTCAGTAAAAACTCTGTACCCATGAACTACCACATAAACGGCAGTCTACTTAATGCTAAATGTGTGATAAGAGATCTTGGGACCCAGGTGGACAGTAGTCTCTCCTTTGATAATCACATCACCACAGTAGTCAAGAAATTCTTCTGTGTGGCACACCTCATCAAAAAGGGATCTCATCCAGGAAAAAAGAGGTCATTGCTCCCCTCTACTCGGCACTCATTAGACCCATGATAGAGTACAACAGCCCTTTTGGAATGTACCTCACAAGACATCTGCAGCAGCTGGAAAGCCCACAGAAGTACCTCACAAAGAGGATTACTGGCTTCAAACAGATGCCCTACACTGACTATCTCAAAAAACTCCAGCTTTACTCTGTAGCATATCGCCTACTTCAAGGAGATCTCTGCCTAACATATAAAGCTATGTTAAACCCAGAGCTGTTGGACATGCTACACCTTAAGAAATCCCAATCCCTCCGAGCTACATGTCCTAGGGACCTAAACCTTGTCACCACAATAAACAGGACATGCTGGAGGGATAGATTCCTATCCCAGAGACTTCCTATACTCTGGAACAAGCTACACATCTATGTCAAGCAAAGTTCCTCTTTAGCACTCTTCAAGAAAAATCTTGATGAGTGGATGGGAAATAGGAAATACACCCCAGAGATCACTTCTGTGGCTCTGCTCAACAGGGGCACAGGAAAATAACTTTATTGGGTGGCGTAAGCCAGGGAACCTTGTTGGCTAGGCTTACTTAGGCCCTTGGGCCAATAACCTAGTACCTATCTATGAACCTATGAACCTGTGCTCAATATCTTTATATGCATTTTCTTCAAATTTTTCATGATCTTGTCTCACACTATGCTTAATCTGTTTGTACAACTTGTTTATTTCATTTTTCAAAGTTGCAATTCGACCTCTCTTTCATTTCTTATATTTTTTTGTCTCTCATCTTAAGCATACATCTTGTTCTTATGGAAATATATCCCCCTGATGTTGTATGCCTAGATCCTGATGTTAAATAGTTTTTGATTTTTTGCACTCAAACAATTTCTCTTTCAAAACTTTCCACATTCCATCTGCAGTTTTTCCACTGAACACCTCACTCCAGTTAGTTTTACATAGTGACTGTTTTGCTTCCATATAATCTGTGATTAACATTCTGTGCACTGGTTTTAGATTTCAATTTGGTGGAATTATCTAACAACAAATTAACCTTTATAACCCCATGATCACTGCACATCACCGGTGGTAAAACTTGACTTGAAGTAACAGTAATTTTGGATAAGAAAGAAGAAATAATAGATAGATGTTTTGTGTGGGATAATTTAGTGTTACATTTGGATTTTGAAGCAAAAGACATTAGATTCTTGATTCATTTGGGGAAAGAGACATTTGTGACAAGATTTGAGACTGAAGACTTAATGGAAAGATTTTTGTTTAATTGTGAAAAATGAAGGACTATTATCTGTGGAATGAATTTATATTTTCCAGGCAAGGATCTTGATTAAAAAAAGTGCTTGTTCAGTTTTGCACAAATTAAATTGAGTTAAAAGATGTTAAAAATAATTTTAATTTATGTGTTATTTAGTTTCTGATATGGTAAAAGCTAAAGATGAGAGAGGTATTTGGAATGGGTGGTGGGAAGTGGATGTTATTTTTAAATATGAAAAAAATATATGATAAAGCATTTGTCAAGTGTTATATATATATATGGATGGTAATAGAGGAACAATTAAGTACATGGGACAGACAAAACAGTTTTTAATAACAACATCTATTAGAGTCAATAAAACTTCAGGGAGACACTCAATATTAGATTGGATTATTGCAAACAAACCAGACAAACTGACAAAAGTAGGCTGCCAAAGAGATAGCATAAGTGACCACATACCAACATATGCTATTAGAACTCAGCATAACCTAGATAAACATACTATCTATAATCAAATTTGAAATACAACCAATTTCTACGAAGATATTTTCCATGAAACACTAAAACAAATACAACTGGAATGTACTTAGAACAATGCCATTAGGTACTCCTGTAGAACACTTTAATAATGTATTCTTACAGACCTTAAATAATTTAGCACCAGTACATTATAAAAGAGTAAAGTCCAACCCCACACCATGGCTGACAAAGAAAACAAAACAAATCATGATTAAAAGGGATAAAGCCTGGAAAAAACTGGTATAAAAATGGAACTCAAAATGCCCTCCAGCTATTTAGACATCTTAGGAACCTTGCAAACCTCCATGTCAAACAGGATAAGCACCCATACTATACCAGCTTAGAAGACAAACATATAAACAACCCAAAACTTTTTTGGTCATCATTAAATAAACTACTCCACCCTGGCAAGGCCACTAGTCTCTCTCCAAAAACATGTAACAAAAAATATGCCAGACTCTATCTTCACACATTTTAACTCATACTTTATACAATCAATATTATCTCTGTTAGACAATAACACATCTGCACCCCCTCACTCTACCCCTGTCCAATCAAAAACACCCACAGTTGTTCAATTTTAGTCCAGTTTCTACCTCACATGTAAGGAAATAGTTCCTTATACTAAAAACTATTTCTGTTGCTGTAGACCAACTACCATCAGACTACCTAAAATGGCTGCAGAAGTCATAGCCTTCCAAGCTCAATGCCAAAATTTGCATTGTCATCCCCTCCAGTAAAAACTCTGTACCCATGAACTACCACATAAACGGCAGTCTACTTAATAATGCTAAATGTGTGATAAGAGATCTCTTGGGACCTTAGGTGGACAGTAGTCTCTCCTTTGATAATCACATCACCACAGTAACAATCAGAGAAATTCTTCTGTGTGTAAGCACACCCTCATCAAAAAGGGATCTCATCCAGGAAAAAAAGAGGTCATTGCTCCCCTCTACTTTCGGCACCTATTATGACCCATGATAGAGTACAACAGCCCTTTTGGAATGTACCTCACAAGTATACTGCACATCTGCAGCAGCTGCGGAAAGCCCACAGAAGTACCTTTCACAGAGGGATTACTGGCTTCCAAAACAGATGCCCTACACTGACTATCTCAAAAAACTCCAGCTTTACTCTGTAGCATATCACTTCAAGGAGATCTCTGCCTAACATATAAAGCTATGTTAAACCCAGAGCTGTTGGACATGCTACACCCTAAGAAATCCCAATCCCTCCGAGCTTGTCCTAGGGACCTAAACCTTGTCACCACAATAAACAGGACATGCTGGAGGATAGATTCCTATCCCAGAGACTTCCTATACTCTGGAACAAGCTACACATCTATGTCAAGCAAAGTTCCTTCTTAGCACTCTTCAAGAAAAATCTTGATGAGTGGATGGGAAATAGGAAATACACCCCAGAGATCACTTCTGTGGCTCTGCTCAACAGGGCAACAGGAAAATAACTTTTTGGGTGTGAGGGTGTAAGCCAGGGAACCTTGTTGGCTAGGCTTACTTAGGCCCTTGGGCCAATAACCTAGTACCTATCTATGAACCTATGAACCTGTGCTCAATATCTTTATATGCATTTTCTTCAAATTTTTCATGATCTTGTCTCACACTATGCTTAATCTGTTTGTACAACTTGTTTATTTCATTTTTCAAAGTTGCAATTCGACCTCTCTTCCATTTCTTATATTTTTTTGTCTCTCATCTTAAGCATACATCTTGTTCTTATGGAAATATATCCCCCTGATGTTG
The DNA here is from genome assembly GCF_019279795.1 of Protopterus annectens. Lineage (NCBI taxonomy): Eukaryota > Metazoa > Chordata > Ceratodontiformes > Protopteridae > Protopterus > Protopterus annectens. The sequence continues at coordinate 1,089,306,460 of NC_056747.1, read as the reverse complement.
TATGCCTAGATCCTGATGTTAAATAGTTTTTGATTTTTTGCACTCAAGCAATTTCTCTTTCAAAACTTTCCACATTCCATCTGCAGTTTTTCCACTGAACACCTCACTCCAGTTAGTTTTACATAGTGACTGTTTTGCTTCCATATAATCTGTGATTAACATTCTGTGCATTGGTTTTAGATTTCAATTTGGTGGAATTATCTAACAACAAATTAACCTTTATAACCCCATGATCACTGCACATCACCGGTGGTAAAACTTGACTTGAAGTAACAGTAATTTTGGATAAGAAAGAAGAAATAATAGATAGATATTTTGTGTGGGATAATTTAGTGTTACATTTGGATTTTGAAGCAAAAGACATTCGATTCTTGATTCATTTGGGGAAAGAGACATTTGTGACAAGATTAGAGACTGAAGACTTAATGGAAAGATTTTTGTTTAATTGTGAAAAATGAAGGACTATTATCTGTGGAATGAATTTATATTTTCCAGGCAAGGATCTTGATTAAAAAAAGTGCTTGTTCAGTTTTGCACAAATTAAATTGAGTTAAAAGATGTTAAAAATAATTTTAATTTATGTGTTATTTAGTTTCTGATATGGTAAAAGCTAAAGATGAGAGAGGTATTTGGAATGGGTGGTGGGAAGTGGATGTTATTTTTAAATATGAAAAAAAGATATGATAAAGCATTTGCCAAGTGTTATATATATATGGATGGTAATAGAGGAACAATTAAGTACATGGGACAGACAAAACAGTTTTTAATAACAACATCTATTAGAGTCAATAAAACTCAGGAGACACTCAATATTAGATTGGATTATTGCAAACAAACCAGACAAACTGACAAAAGTAGGCTGCCTCAGAGATAGCATAAGTGACCACATACCAACATATGCTATTAGAACTCAGCATAACCTAGATAAACATACTATCTATAATCAAATATGAAATACAACCAATTTCTACGAAGATATTTTCCATGAAACACTAAAACAAATACAACTGGAATGTACTTAGAACAATGCCATTAGGTACTCCTGTAGAACACTTTAATAATGTATTCTTACAGACCTTAAATAATTTAGCACCAGTACATTATAAAAGAGTAAAGTCCAACCCCACACCATGGCTGACAAAGAAAACAAAACAAATCATGATTAAAATGGATAAAGCCTGGAAAAAACTGGTATAAAAATGGAACTCAAAATGCCCTCCAGCAATTTAGACATCTTAGGAACCTTGCAAAACTCCATGTCAAACAGGATAAGCACCCATACTATACCAGCCTAGAAGACAAACATATAAACAACCCAAAACTTTTTTGGTCATCATTAAATAAACTACTCCACCCTGGCAAGGCCACTAGTCTCTCTCCAAAAACATGTAACAAAAAATATGCCAGACTCTATCTTCACACATTTTAACTCATACTTTATACAATCAATATTATCTCTGTTAGACAATAACACATCTGCACCCCCTCACTCTACCCCTGTCCAATCAAAAACACCCACAGTTGTTCAATTTTAGTCCAGTTTCTACCTCACATGTAAGGAAATAGTTCCTTATACTAAAAACTATTTCTGTTGCTGTAGACCAACTACCATCAGACTACCTAAAATGGCTGCAGAAGTCATAGCCTTCCCTGTTTCCATACCAGTTAATAGGTTCACAGCAGAAAGATATGTCCCATCACTGTGGAAAAAAATCTTACATCATACCACTGCACAAATTGGGCATATTTACAGAGTTTAATAACTACAGACCAATAGCGATTCTCTCCCACTCTCCAAAATATTAGAAAAATGCATTCATATGCAGCTAATACAATATCTAACCTCAAATAACCTGCTCTCAGAAACACAACATAGCTTTAGGTCCCAACACAGCACTACTACTGCTCTACTATGCTTTATCAATATAATAAGCCAAAATTTAAATGATGGCCTGCTTGTGTCCACCATGTTCTAAGACTTGTCAAAGGCATTTGATACCGTCGCGCACAAAGCAACTGCTCATTCAACTCTCCTCAATAGAACGTTCACAATACTCCTTGTTGTTCCTTAGTTACCTATCTGGAAAGCAACAAGGCATTATTAAATGGCAACAAACCTACTCAGCCTTTAAACCAGTTATTACAGGTGTCCCTCAGGGCTCTATTCAGGATCTCTACTATTCTTTATTCTTTAATATATTTATTAATGATTTCCACACCACCACTTACCATGCTAGTATAGTTCTGTATGCAGATGACTCATAATTAATATGTGCGGTCTCAACAATAAATAAGCTCCAAGACATTACCCAAAAATCTTTTTCCTCTGTAGAAACCTGTCTCAAAGAATCAAACCTCCTACTCACCCCAAGAAAATTAAGCTAATGCTTTTCACATCAAAAAGTTGCCAAAATCAAAAGCAATCTTTTACCATAAAATCAGTAAATAATGTTGTCACCGAACCTCTAACTCACAATAAACTTCTAGGCATTATAATAGATGACTATCTCAAATATGACCACCATATACTGCACACCATTTAATCTACATACCAGAAACTAGGCACCCTTTATAGGATCAATAGCTTCCTTACAGATACTGCAAGAAAAACTCTAGCCACCACCTTCGTACTGCCAACTCTCCTATCCTAAAAAACATAAACAACACTCAAACTAAGAAACTTGCCTCCTGCTACAATAAAATCAATAAAATAGCTAAATTTGCTACCAGTCTCCCTCATAGGACCCACCATTGTCTTAGTTTAAAGCAATTAAACTGGCTTAAACTGCACAACTGTCTAACATATTCACAACTGACTACAGCACACAAACTCATTCTTCATCCAGATAAATGCCCAAAACTACAAAACTTATTACTACCATACCATCCAGCAAGGGATCTCCATTCTAGTAACAAATTCTTAGAACTTAAAAATAAGTCAAATAATATTGCAGAAGACTCACTTTACTCCCGATACATTGCTAAACTGTGGAATAGTATCCCCATGATAATAAAACTCTCCAACAAACCCAATAGTTTTAAACCACTGCTTAAACAACATATTAACCAGTCCTGGTCCTGTACATGCTCATCACAAGGTTAAAACTTTGTGTTCACTGTAAGATACTCTCCAAATACTCTCCTTAAATATAATAGTCTCAACCTCTTACTGAAATGACAAAACAATTTTATACATAGCTGCTGCATGTACAATCCACTAAGTTGCACATGTGCTTTCTCTTTAGTAACTTCCACTTCTGTAAAATCTTAGAATGTATAAATGTAAATTTTCTGTGAACTGCTGGAAAGCTGATAGATTTGCTTTGAGCTACAAAGATGGAATCTATTCCAAACTGATAAGTACACTTTTTGCAACTTAATTTGCACTGTGCTGTATTTATACACTTGCCTATTATTTATAGTGGTGCTGTATTGTTTCTGTCTCTTGTTGTCTCAACTGTGTTTTTTGCTCGGGGTAACTCAAGCTAGTTTCAGGGAGGGGGTTGTTGAGCCAGCCCATATCCTAGATGTTAGTCATTGCCTGAGGTGTATTTCATTGTAATTCCAATACAGACTGCATTTCTGTGAACTGCTGGAAAGCTGATAGATTTGCTGTGAGCTGCAAAGTTGGAATCTATTCCAAACTGATAACTACACTTTTTGCACCTTAATTTGCACTGTGCTGTATTTATACACTTACCTATTATTTATAGTGGTGCTGTATTGTTTCTGTCTCTTATTGTCTCTACTGTGTTTCTCCCATCCACCCTCACTGTTCTTGTTTTGGTGTTAATCTTGGTGGCTTTGAAACTGCCCGCCCCTCTTGTAAGTTTGTATTTGGATACTCCTTCTGGGCCTATCTCATTTGCTCACTCAACTGAGTGCAGTGAGGTCATATTCTGATTTCAGGCACTCCTACTATGTGCAAAGAGAGCATTTGAGAAGGACAACCCCTGTAGCTTCTTAATCCTGCTGTGTTCCCTCCCTCAAAAAACAAAAAAAAAAATATATATATATATATATATATATATATATATATATATATATATATATATACATATATATATATTCAGCTGCTCTTACTGTAACTGTCTTAGTTGTTGTTCTGTGTGCTGTTATCTGTTCAGTTGTTCTTACTCTGCACTTATTACTGCTTGTTAGCAGCTTTCTAATTTAATGCCTTCTGTACTTGTTTTTTAGTCATTTGTTAATTTAATTGCATTTAATTAAATTGTATTTGCCGTAATATTGATACACGTGTGCTAGCCTGCACTGCATTTGAATTGTATTTACTGCTGTTTTAGCTGCTTTTCTGTAAAAAAATAATAAAAATGAAAAAAAATTAATAATTCCTAGCTTGTTTCCTGCCTTTCCTGTAACTTATCTAGTCCAGATACAGACTTGCTGTATCCAGGACTACTCCTGAGCCCCCCAAGCCTTTCTGTGTTGGAGGGAAGCTTTCTAGCTTATCAGTGGGAGTGGTAAGCACTAGGTAGCCTATCTACCACAGGAGGATAGGTTTCTGGCCCATAAATTATAGTTTATTGGCCGTTTGGGAAGCTCTTCCATCTCTTTCAACCTTCTAATTCAAAAGCCTGTGTTTGTGTTTGTTTCCTGCCTTTTCTGTTACTAGTCTAGTCCAGGTACATATTTGCTGTATTCAGGACTCTTTATAAGCTTCTGACCCCCCCCAAGCCTTTCTGTGTTGGAGGGAAGCCTTCTAGTTTATCATTGGGAGTGGTAAGCATCAGGTAGCCTATCTACCATGGGAAGAGTGGGTTTTGGACCATAATTTGTAGTTTATTGGCCGTTTAGGCAGTTTTCCATCTCTTTCAACTTGCTGGCTTAAAAGCCTGCATTTGCACTTGTTCCTCACCTTTCCTGTAACTAGTCTAGTCCAGGTACAGATTTGCTGCATCCAGGACTCTTTGTAATCTTCTGAGCCCCCCAAGCCTTTCTGTGTTGGAGGGAAGCCTTCTAGCTTATCAGTAGGAATGGTAAGCATTAGGTAGCCTATCTACCACAAGAGGAGTGGTTCCTGGCCCAGAAATTGTAGCTACTGGCCATTTGGGCAGTTTTTTTCCATCTCTTTCAACTTTCTGGTTTAAAAGCTGCACTTGCACTTGTTTCCCACCTTTCCTGTTACTAGCCTAGCCCAGATACAGAGTTGCTGTATCCAGGACTGATGGTAAGCTTCTGAGCCCCACAAGCCTTTCTGTGTTGGAGGGAAGCCTTCTAGCTTATCAGTGGGAGTGGTAAGCACTAGGTAGCCTATCTACCACAAGAGGATTGGTTCTGGCCCAGAAATTGTAGTTTATTGGCCGTTTGGGCAGTTTTTTTCCATCTCTCTCAACTTTCTGGTTTTAAAGCCCGTGTTTGCTCTTGATCCCACCTTTCCCATAACTAGTCTAGTCCAGGTACAGATTTGCTGTATCCAGGACTGTTTGTAAGCTTCTGAGACCCCCATCCCTTTGTGTTGGAGTGCAGCCTTCAAGCTTATCAGTGGGAGTGGTAAGTACTAGGTAGCCTGTCTACCACAAGAGGAGTGGTTCTTGGCCCAGGAATTGTAGTTTATCGATCATTCGGGAAGTTGTCCATCTCTTTCAACTTTCTGGTTTAAAAGACCACATCTGCACTTGTTTCCCATCTTTCCTGTAACTAACCTACTGGAAAGCACTAGAAAGCCTTAAACTGATACAAGCCTTCTAACTTAAAAGAGAGACTTTGGAGTGATTGGGTATCAGTTTTCTGTATTTTCTTGCTGTACTTAACTGTTTTCCCCCTAAACACTGATTTTCCAGCACTTATTGTGATTTAAAAGCTTGTTTTTTCACATATTGTACTTATTTGACTGCCTGCACTTTTAAAAAGTTGTTTTTGTTTAAATAAATTGTTTAACTGTTGTAGGCTACACACTAAAGTGTGATAGCCTTTTCTGATCGCTTGTAGTCATTTAAAGTTGTTTTAAGTGTACTTTTTACTGTTTTTGCCTTATCTTTTCAAAAAAAAAAAATATTGTTTCCCGCCTTTCTAAGCTAGTATAGTCCAGTTTTCAGGCTAGTGCTGAATTCAGGGCTGTGTTACAAGTTTCTGAGTTGCCCATACCTTACTTGGATAGAGGGAAGTTTCTCTATTCACCTGTGAGAGAGGGGAACTTTGAGCAGTCATCTGTTTCTGTAGGAGTGGTTCCAGCCAGAAGTTAGTAGTTTAAAAACACATTTGCACGGTTTTGTGCGCCAGACAGCACTGGTTAGCTAGGGTTAAATTATTCCCAGCTCCACTAAGTCTTCTCTTCAGTTTTTCACTTGAAACTAGTCTAACTCTCAACCTAAGCACTCAAATAGCATCCTACAGTCCAACACTTGCTCAGACCTAATAGCAAGCAATAATATACCCCGACACTTGACTGCCCAGCAGGGCAAGGCTCTTTATCCACCCCTCACCAACCAAGTGACTAAGCAGCTCACCCTACTATTCAGGCATGACCAAAGGGCAATTTCAGGTGTACTCTCCATTCCAGTTGGTGAATCTGGGTATCCTGAGGCAATGTTACAACTGCCTCATAGGTTCATAGGTTCATAGGTTCATAGGTTCGTACTAGGCTATCAGCCCTAGGGCCTATACAAACCTAGCCATAACAATTCCCTGGCTATTTCTTCCCACAATATTTACTTTCCTGGACCCCTGTCTAGCAAGGCAACTGACATGATCCCCGGGGTGAATTTCCTTTCTCCCATCCAATTGTCAAGGTTCCTTTTGAAGAGGGCCAAAGAGGCACTCTGCTTGACATGTATGGGCAGTCTATTCTAGAGTCTGGGGAGTCTCTAGGTCAGGAACCTATCCCTCCAGCATGTTTTGTTGATTGTGATGACAAGGTTTAGATCCCTGGAACATGTGGCTCTGAGGGATTGGGATTTCTTTAAGTATAGCATGTCCAACAGCTCTGGGATTGACATGGCCTTGTATGTTAAGCAGAGATCGCCTCTGAGTAGACGTTATGCGACAGAGTATAGCTGGAGTTTTTTAAGGCGGCCAGCATAGGGAATCTGCTTTAGGCCTGTGATTCTTTTAGTGAGGTATTTCTGCGGCCTTTCCAGTTGTCGCAGATGTCTTGAGAGGTACATACCAAATGGGGAGTTGTATTCTATAATGGGTCTAATAAGGGATGAGTACAGTGGGACAATGACCTCCTTTTTTCTGGATGAAAAGCCCTTAGTGATGAGGTGTGCCACATAGAAGGATTTCCTGACTGTTGTGGTGATGTGGTTATCGAAGGTGAAACCCACTGTCCACCTGTGTCCCTAAGTCTCTTATCACACTTTCAGTGTTTAGTGTACTGCCACCTATGTGGTAATTCACGGGTACATGTTTTTTCCCAAAGGGGATAACTATACATCTCTTGGTATTGAGCTTGAGCCCATGGCTCTGGCACCAAGCATCTGTTTCTGTAAGGCCCTTTTTTAGAGTATCCACATCATTTGGGGATTCAATAATGGCTCCCAGTTTGCAGTCATCTGCGAACTTTGTTAGCCAGAGTTCCTTAGTGTCAGTATGTACTTCAGAGAAGTAGATGCCAAACAAGAGCTGTCCCAGGACTGAACCCTGAGGTACTCCACTTGTCACTTGTCTGGAGCTGGATTTGGAGTCGGCTACGTTTACAGTGTGGGTTCTGTAAGTAAGCCAGTTGGCAACCCATTGGGTGGTGTAGGGATTAATGCCCAGCTTAGTAAGTTTATCTATGATTCCAGAGTGGGGGATGGTGTCAAAAGCCTTGGCAAGGTCTAGATAGGCTATGTGGACCAACTTACCCTTGTCCATGGCTCTGGAGACTGATTCGAAGAAGTCAAGTCAGGTTCAGAAGACAAGATCGGCCCTTCACGAACCCAAACTGGGTGGGGTCCAGTGTTTGAAGGTTGCCAATGTCTTTGTTTATAAGTTCCATGATAATACGCTCCATGGCCTTGCAGATAAGGCTCGTCAGACTGATGGGATGGTAGTTTCCAGGATCCAAGGTAGATCCTCCCTTGTGGAGTGGGATAAATGTAGCTCTGCACCACTCAGTGGGCATGAAACCTGAGGTGAGGCTATGATTAAACATGACACTTAGGTGAGGTGCCAGTTCATATTGTAGTTCATGTAGTACATAGCCCGAGATGTCATCTGGTCCCATGGATGCTGTATTCTTAGCTTTGGAGAGTGCGTTTTTTACCTGTGTGGCCATTATTACCGGAATTTGGCAATCTTCCGGTATTGAGATGGGCCATTTAGGGGGTGAGAGGGGGTGAAGTTGGCACTGAATCAATCTGCCAGGATATTGGCAATATCCTTGGGATCAGTATATTTAATGCCATTCTGTTTTAGCTCAGAGCAGACCTGAGCATTGCCATTTAGATTCTTGACATAGTTATAGAATTCCTTGTGGTTGTCTTTGGAATCTTTGGCAATTTTATTTTCGTAACTAGCTTTGGAGGATTTTATGAGGGATCTCAGTTTCTTACTGAGGCTGGTAAGGGAGTTTTTTGCATCCTGGGATTTTCCTCTTTTCTGCAACAGTTTCTTCTTTTTGTTGTAAAGTTTGTTTATGGGAGGGGACCACCAGATTGGCTTCCTTTTTTTGGAGGAGAGCATCTTGGTTCTATTTGGGATGGCACGATTCATGCATGAGTGGATGTGCTCGAACAGTGCTTTAGTGTAGGATTCAGCAGTTGAACTTTCAGTTCCCGTCTGCATGGGTGTCATGAAGTTTGTCACTTCTGACTTGAGTAGCATGAAGTTGGCTTTGGAGAAGTTTTTTATGGAGGTTTCCTTACTGGGGGGTGGGGGTGGGATGTGGATGTTAAGGGTAATTGGCTTATGGTCAGACCTGACTAATGAGGGGGTGACCATAGGTGTGGAGCATCGACTTCCCATGTTGGTAATGACCAGGTCTAGGATATTGGAGCCCCTGGTGGGACTATAGATTAGTTGATCCAGGGCACTGGAATTTAAGAATTCCAAGAACCGTTGGGCAAAGGTGTTGGTACATGAGTAGTTTTCCCAGTTAATGGCAGGGTAGTTGAAATCACCCAGTATTAGGGTGTTTGGTTCTATCTTAATATTTTCCAGTATGTTTAGAAAGGTGTAGTGAGAATCTTGGGGCATGGTGGGGGATCTGTAGCAAGCTACAATTTGGATTGCAGTCTTACCTAGTGTTAGTTGCACTTGGAGAATTTCAGACGCATTGTGTTGGGCAACTAGCCTGGTGGTGTGAATATCCTTGGTGAATATGGACACTCCTCCACCTTTAGTGTTTCGGTCCTGGTTTGGTGGCCGAAAAGTGTGGTAAGAGTTGTAGCCTGGTATTGCAGAGGTGCTCTCTGGAGCCTTGAACCAGGTCTCAGTTACTGCACAGATATTGATGTTCTCCATTTTTAGGAGTGCCTCGAGAGAGTGCATTTTGAGGTTTAGACTTCTAGCATTGAGTAGCATTACCTTCAGATTTTGCATGCTTGTACCTGTCACGGTGGTGGTTTTGGCCTTTGAACTTTGCCTAAAAAAGGCACTATAGGGGTGGCAAGAGCCTTAGACAGTAACCTGAATGCCAAGGGTGACAGGTGCAGACTATCTCTGGTAAAGCATCGTGGTTTGTCGATCATGTCGTCTCAGGCAGACAGATACTGGATCCCCTTTGAATGACACCAGAAGCTTAGCCAATTGTTGAAGTCAATCATTTTGTCCTTATATTGTGATATCATTCTGGGTGAAGGCAGGATGCTACTCAGGGCTAGGGTCATACCTGCCTGGGCCACATGATCCGAGAGCTCTTCCATGTCTCTTTTCATGTAGTCCAGGAAGGTATGTCTCAAGTCATTCACTCCAACATGGACAATGACAGAGTCATATTTGTACTTGTTGTGGAGTGACTTGAGTGCATGCGTTATGTGGTGGATCCTGGCACCCGACAGCCAGCTAACTGTAATTTTCTCCTTGTTCAACCTGGTGAGTGGGATATCAGTGTGCTGGACTATAGAGTCACCTATGACTAAAGTGTTAGGTATGTTGTCTTGCCTTAGGGGCTGTTGCTGGGTGGCACACTGGTGTTGTGAGCTATATGACACATTGGTTCTGATCGGTGTTTGTTTGCGTTTCAGCTTCAGAGGTCTTTGTTGCTTGGGCAGGTTACAGTTAAGGGCCTCCACATATGTGGATTTAGTGTTGCTATATGTGGGTGTTGGTGGTGTGGTTTTAGAAGGGCTATGTGTTGCTTGAGGTGTAGTGTGGGTGTTAACCTTCTCCTCTTGACTATCTAGCATAATCTTGGGTGGAGAGAGCTTTGCTTCCAGTTTGGCTATGTAAGTGCATCTCTCAAAGGTTGTAGTGTTGGGTGGTAGGAGGAGAGGGTTGTCTGTGTACATGAGGCAATTGCTGCATTGCCCCAGTATGCCCAGATTCACCAGGTGGACAGGAGAAATCACCGGAAGCTGACCCTTGGACATGCCTGGTTTGGTGATTTTTTTTTTTTTTTTTTGTAAAGTACAGGAGCTGTTTTCCCTTACCTTAGCAAGGTACTTTGCAATTATAGGCTGTTTAGTGCCTACGATTAATTTCTCCTTATTAACAAGGAGAGTTGAGTGTTTGTATCAGTTTAAGGCTTCCTAGTGCTTTCCAGCAGGTATTAGAGCAAGTGCTAGTCACAGGGATGCTTAAAGGTAAGATGAAAAAAATGCACACTGCTTAAAAAGTTAAGGTTTAGTGGAGAGTTACTATTTTTAAAACAGCAAGATTGATTAAAAGGGGTGGTCACTTTTGTATTCTGGTACTATGTAATATAGTAGGATGGCCAATAAATTTAAATAGTTTAAGGAAAGTGATTTCAAAAATGATAATTTTGTGCTTACTCCCACAAGCCAGTGAAAGCAGAGAGGAAATTAGATATATTGTCAAATTAACATAAGAGGCAGGCAACTAGAAAGACAGTGGTATTTAACAAGACAACTGTAACTGGGTTATGTACACAGACAGCCTTCTCCTCCTACCACAAAACATTAACATATGCGAGAGGTGCAATTATACAGCCAAAATGGAGGCTAGGGTCACTCCACCCAAGACTGGAACAGACAGTCATGAGGAGAAGGTTAATACTTGCACCACACCTCCAGCCTCACATAGACCTACTAAACCAGCACTGGCAAAAAATACACATAAATACACAAAATCATACTCGGAGGCTCTAAATAAAAACCTGCAAAAGCATCAGAGAGTGCCAAAGCAGACACCCACAAAACCTGCACCTCCTGTCACAAACCAGACAACACATAAAACACAAAATCAATGTGCCACACAATCACAGCCCTTAAGGTGAAATAACATACCTAACACACTAGTAATAAGTGCCTCAATAGTCAGGCACACTGACGCCCCACTCACTAGGCTGGACAAAAAGGTTACTGTTAGATGCCTGTCAGGAGCCAGAATCTGCCATATAGCACAAGCACTCAGGTCACTCCAGAACAAGTACAAATATGACTCTGTCATTGTTCATGTTGGTGTGAATGACCTGAGACGTACCTCCCTGGACTACATGAAAAGAGACATGGAAGAGCTCTCTGATCATGTAGCCCAGGTGGGTATGACCCTGACCCTGAGTAGCATCCTGCCCTCACCAAGAATGATTCTGCAGTATAAAGAAAAAATGATCAATTTCAACAATTGGCTAAGCTTCTGGTGTCATTCAAAGGGGATCCAGTGTCTGTCAGCCTGGGATGACATGCTTGACAAGCCGCGTTGCTTCACAAGAAATGGCTTGCACCTGTCACACCTTGGCTTTTGAATACTGGTCAAGGCTCTTGCCATCCCCATAGTGCCTTTTTTAGGCAAGGCTCAAAATTCAAACCCACTCCCATAAACAGCACAAGTAAAAAAATGAGGGTTATGCTACTCAACGCCAGGAGTTTAAATCTCAAAATGCATGCGCTCAAAGCACTCCTAAGTATGGAGAACGTCGACATCTGTGTAGTAACTGAAACCTGGTTCAAGGCTCCAGAGAGCAATCCAGCACTACTGGGCTATAACTCATACCACAAATTTCGGCCACAGAACATGGACCGAAACACAAAAGGAGGGGGTGTATCCATATTCTTCAAGGATACCCATACCTCCAGGTTAGTGGCGCAGCATGATACCTCTGAGATCATCTATGTGCAGCTAACATCGGGCAAATCTGCAATGCAAATTGTGGCCTGCTACAGATCACCCTTCATGACCCAGGACCACCACTCCACCTTTCTGGAGACACTGGAAAACATGAAGGTCCTACCGAAAACCCTGATATTGGGCGATTTCAATTACCCTACCATTAACTGGGAAAACTACTTGAGTACAAACTCCCAGGCTCAGCACTTCCTGGAATTGGGAGGGTGGCCTAATGATTAAGGTGTTTGCCTTGCAAACACAAGGTGCAGGGTTTGAGTCTCACAAGGGATAATTGGCTAGGCTTAAAAATGTCTCAAAAGGGCAGTTAGCCTAGTACTAACCTATGAACTTAAATGCCCTGGATTAGCTGGTAAACTCCCCTACCAGAGGTCACAACATATTGGACCTGGTCATCACCAACATGGGCGACAGGTGTTCTGTACCGGAGGTCAACCTATCACTGGTTAGATCAGGCCATAAACTAATCACCCTGGATGTCCACACCCCACCACCACCCCCAACCAAGGAAACCACAGTGAAAAACTTTTCTAAAGCAAACTTCACCTTATTTAAGGCAGAGGTGGTAAGTTTCACAGCCCCCACGCTAAAGGATAACACTGCCCAAGATGCAGAATCCTTTACAATTGCACTCTATGAGCACCTACAAGTATGCATGGATCATGCCATCCCTAGCAAAACCAAGACTCACTCCCGTAAGAGAAGGAAACCAGTCTGGTGGACCCCTGCCATAAACAGGTTATACAACAAAAGGAGGAAACTAGTTCAGAAAAAAAGCAAATCCCAAGAATAAAAGATATCCCTGATCAGTATTAGTAAGAAACTAAGGTCCCTCATAAAATCATCCAAGGCTAACTTCGAAAGAAAAATAGCCAAGGATTCGAAAGATAACCACAAAGCCTTCTTTAGCTATGTCAAGAATCTAAATGGCAACTCACAGATATGCTCTGAGCTAGTGCAAAATAGCACAAAATATACTGAACCTACTGATATTGCCAACATCCTGGCAGATAGATTCAGTGCAAACTTCACCTCTCTCTCACCTTCAAAAGGGCCCACAACAATACTGGAAAAGTGTAGTGTCCCGGAAATCACAGAAGCACAGGTGAAAACAGCCCTTTCAAAAGCCAAAAACACAGCATCAATGGGGCCAGATGGTGTCCCAGGCTGCGTCTTGCATGAACTACAGAACAAACTAACCCCCCACCTAAACACGCTGTTCAACCTCAGCCTCTCCACAGGCTATGGGACCATAGAATGGTGCACAGCAACGGTTATTCTGCTCCACAAAAGAGGGGTCACAACTGACCCTACTAACTATCGCTCCATAAGCCTGACTAGCCTGGTCTGCAAGGCTATGGAGCACATCATCATGGAACTCATTAATAAAGACATTGGGAACCTCCAAACACTTGACCCGACCCAGTTCGGCTTTGTTAAGGGCAGATCATGCCTACTAAACCTGGTTGACTTCTTCGAGACAGTCACCAAGGCCATAGACGAGGGAAAGGTGGTTCACACAGCCTACCTTGATCTCGCCAAGGCATTTCAGCACCGTTCTTCACTCGGGTATTATAGAAAAACTAACCAGCTTGAACATAAACCCCCACATCATGAGATGGGTTGCCAACTAGCTTACAGACAGAACTCACACAGTAAGAATAGCGGGCTCCAGGTCCAACTCTAAACCAGTCACAAGTGGTGTCCCACAAGACTTGGCTCTGGGACCCCTACTGTTCGGCATATGTTTCTCAGAAGTACAGGCAAACACAGGAGGACTATGGCTAACCAAGTTCGCCAATGACTGCAAACTGGGAGCCATAATTGACTCTCCGGCTGACACGAACATCCTTCAAAAAGGCCTTACTAAGACAGACACCTGGTGTCATAGTCATGGCCTCAAGCTAAATGCCAAAAAATGCATAGTCATCCTGTTTGGGAAAAACAAAACTCCCACGAATTACCACATAGGTGGCAGCCCCCGTAATAAGAGATCTGGGGACCCAGGTAGATAGTAATCTCTCCTTTGATAATCATATTGCCAAAGTAGTTAGGAAATCCTTCTATGTGGCCCATCTAATTACTAAGGGGATTGAATTTAAAAATAAAGAGGTTATAGTGCCCCTCTACTCATCACTCATCAGACCCATCATAGGGTACAATGCCCCATTTGGGATGTACCTCACAAGACACTTCCAACAGCTGGAAATACCACAAAAGCACCTCACCAAGAGGATTACTGGCCTCAAACATATGTCCTATGCAGCCCGACTGAAAAAACTTCGGATGTACTCAGTGACATATCGCTTACTCAGAGGTGATCTCTGCCTAACTTACAAAGCCATGTCCAACTCAGAATTGATGGACATGCTCCACCTAAAGAAATCCAAGTCACTGTGAGCCACACACTCTAGTGAGGTTGAGCCACACACTCTAGTGAGCTAAACCTCACCACAGCAATAAATAGAACATGCTGGAGGGATAGATTCCTGTCACATAGACTCCCCATGCTTTGGAACAAAATTCCTAACTATATTAGGCAGAGCCCCTCACTAACACTCTTCAAGAGAAACCTTGATGAGTGGATGGGTAACAGAAAATACACCCCTGGGATCACTTCATTGGCTCTGCTTGACAGCGGCTCAGTTAATTAATCAATGGGGTGGCGAAAGCCGACACACTCTGGCTAGGCTTATAAAAGCCCTCGGGCACAGGGACGTCGGGAGGCATATGCACTGTACTGATTTCAGTACAACGTTTTTAGAAGAGGGGTAGCTTTTAAAAAAAAACATACATACTTCTTCCTTTTGAAGGAGTGTTGGCTCCTTTAAGGAGAATACCAGCATGTCAGAAGTGAGCTCATGTCATGTCCAGCTGGCTGCAAGAGCAGGAAATGTAGTTGGAAAGCAATCACAAACTCTGTGTGTGTAAATGCCCCCACATAATACACCTGCTGGCTATAGGTTGTTCAGGCTCACACCCTGTACCTTTGCTTCAGGGTAAGAAGAGCCTAAAGTCCCTAACCACCACCATCTCTGAACTTTGTTCAGATTTGCTTTTCTAATGGTTGTGAGCTATGGTGAGAAGTGAGAACTGAAAACTGAAGTTGTATTTCCCCCATTATTGTTTTTGTTGTTTGTCCAGGTTTTTTGTGCTAAGGTGTGAAGTGAGTACTGAATTTGTATTCCTTCATTATTGGCTTTGTTTGTCCAGATTTTTGTGCTACGAGGTTGAGAGCTATCTAAATGATAGCCATTAAGTTTGTCTTCCTATGTTTCAAACTGCTGATTTAGCATAGTGGTATGTTGCACTGACTGTAGTGCATATGGTTCTGGGTTCAAGACATGCATGGTGATAACATAGCATTTTATTTTAGCAGCTTTTTAAAATTATACAAGCAATGTTTAAAATGTGTCCCTGTTTTTTGGGCTGTTGTCCCCCCCCCCAATAAATGTTGGCTTTTTCCAGATTTCTTGTGCTGCAAAGTTAAGAGATACAGCTGAGTGTCGACATTTTACAAAGAGCTGAGAGCTGCAGGAGAACTAAAGTTTAGTGCTGCTTATGCTGAGTCTGCTTGTACTGTTAATAGCACAACCGGTAGTGTACTTGCTTTTGATGCAGAAGCCTGTGGGTTCTTCTCCCACAGTAGATAGATGCCTTGCTGATACTGTACTGTGTTGTAAAGGGGGGTGGATGCTGTAGTCCGTTTTGGCGAAGATATCTAGTAGTAACTATGAACCTGTTATCAGTTTGCCATCCATTCCCTATTGCAATATTACTAGCGTATCATTGTTTTTAATGCAACATAGGCAATTTATTCCTCAAGGGCAGCAGGCACTTTATTTGTAGATGAAACCATGAAATATAAAGTTGTTTGCTAGCAGCAGCCTCTTCATTAGTTACAGATTTCTTTAATGTGGAATTATGTAGTTGGCTTTTACTAGTTCAGAGATTGTGCATATTTACTGATACTGGTGGGCTGTAGAAGTTTGAGTAGACTTTTATGATGGAAATGTTATGAATTGGGCTGTTTTGTCATTATTGGTGCATGCATTTTGTTTCATTGTTTACTTGAAAAATGTTCAAAACAATAAATTTAAAACGCTCTCTATCAACTATACTGTATTGTACAAGGAATATAATTTAATACAATCAGGAAAGTGTATCAAAGAGCACGTGTATGTTTCATGTGCAAGGGGCCTATGATTTGAAAACAGCCCAAAGTTAATCTTTATCTGCCACTGGCAAAATGTATTTTCTTTGAATGTGGGTTTCAATGCTGTTTCAATGAATGTGAGTTTCAAGGGCAGAGAAGTTTTAATGCTAAGTCTAGTTTCATTGTGAGACTGCATTGCTTTGTTTAGCAGATATTTATTGGTGTTCGTGCTGTAAAACGCAAAATAAAACTTTTCTGGCAAATCATTTAGGAATGAAGTCACTAAATAATGGCCGACGTTAAGTTTCAGACGTCATAATCTTCAGAAAAATGCAAGCTAAAGCAAGACCTGATATTCTATCAACTGTCTTAAGTTTATACAAGATCAATTTTTAATACTGTTTGTATGTTCCCCCAATATATTTGGCCTTGTCGAGATTTCCTGCATTAAGAGGTTAAGAGGTATGTGCAAATAAATCGCTTTATAGAATTAGGAATATCCAAACCTCTCAACTGTCCCCAATTTTGGCTCAAAGTGTTGCTCTCCCCCTAATAATCTCTCCGCAAAATAGCAATTTTGGAAGAAAACGTGGAGGGTTTACTTTTATAAATAACTGTAATGATCAGTTATACATTACTTTTATTTCAGAAATGCATGTAGATTCTCTAATTTTGTATTAAAATGGTGTCCCTTCTTTGACAGGTTCCCAGATGTATTGTCTGGCAATTTTATATTTTTGCATCACATTTTTGGTCCGTTTTTCATAAAATTGTGGTTTTCTGGCAAATTAGTGGCAAATCTTTAAAGACTGAAGTTAGAAAATAATGGCAGACATTTGAGTTTCAGATTTCATACCTTTCAGAAAATTTGTACTAATGCAAGACCAACTACTATTCTATTATCTTTCTAAGTTTATAAGAGCAATATTTAAAAAAAGTCCTTATTTTTGGGCCTTTGCCTCAGTTTTATTTATGAGTTTGTTGCTCTAAGAGGTTGAGAGGTGTGTGTGTGTGTGTGTGTGTGTGTGTGTGTGTGTGTGTGTGTGTGTGTGTGTGTGTGTGTGTGAGGTAGGTAGGTAGCATACCTCTCAACTGTCCAAATTTTGCAGAATGTCCAGATTTTTGCCCCATATTTTTGTCTGTTCCTCATAAATTTTGTGATTTTCTAGAAAATCATTGAAGGCTGAAGTTGCTAAATAATGACAGATGTTTGAGTTTCAGACTTCATGTCCTTTAGAAAAATTCATACTAGCACAAATCCTGTTATTCTAGCAACTTTCTCATACTAGCACAAATCCTGTTATTCTAGCAACTTTCTAAGTTCACAAGAGCATTATTTAATATCTGTCCCTGTTTATTTTAGGCTTTGTCCATATTTCTTGCACTAAGAGGTAGGTAGGGGTGTGTGTGTGAATGAAACACCCTAGTTAGGGGTAGCAGGTGGTTAGTAATTTACTCAAGCTCAAAACCTGTACCTTAGTTACAGAAAACAAAAGCATGAATCCTCTACCCCAACTACCATGCTGCATTTTTCAAAGAACTGACTTTCAGGTTCATTTTCAATTCAAGGAACCGAGTTTGAGTGAATTTATATTATATTACTGAAGAGGCATTACAGCAAATGCCTCTTCATCGACACTAAAAGAGCGAACCGTGAATTACAAGAATGGCCGTAGCTTGGCTGGAGAGGGGGGTAGCAGTTTGCGAGCTGTGAGTACAAATTTGAAAATCCTAGCTACACCCCTGCTCGGGCAGATAGCCTAGTACCTACCTATAAACCTGTGAACCTAAGAAATGTCACTACTCTGTGTTTGACTGGAACTTAGTATAATGCAATGTAAGCAAATGGAGTTTTTCTCCCTGGACCTCCACCAAAAAAGGGGATTACCCAGTTGGACTTTCCCAGTAAAAGACAAATAAATAAATAAAATAAATTTTTGTGGGGATTTCAATTATCTAATAACTGACTGTACAAAACTAAGATATAATCAATGTGGGGGAAGGTCATATGATGAATAAATGTAAAAAGGAATGTAGAATATGTAATAGTGATGGGCATTTTTGGTTTGATTGTAAAAAGAATAAGCAATATAATCTTGAGCAGAATTATGAAAGTATTGTAATATCTGAAGATAATGCGACTGTAGGAAAAAGGGGGATGAAAATATAAATGAAGAAGAGGATGAAATAATAAAATATGACCTTTTATATTTCAGGAGGATGATAGTAACTGTACTGAGACTGTTGAAATGAAGAAGAAATTGAAAGTAATAAATCAGATGTTTGTGAAAGGAGTATAAAGGATGTTAGAAAAAGAAATCTGATAAGTGCTAGGGTAGGGGTAAGGAAAATAAGATTTAAAAATACATCATTAAAAAAATAAACAAAGGTAAAGAGTAGTTTTAGATGCATTTCAGTTAACGACAATAGTGAAAAATCTGATTCTGTGGATCAAAGAACAGTTGTACATAAACTCAGAAAAATATTCAGCTGGGGAAAGAATAAAACAAAAGTCATACATTTAAAATGCTTCCATTAAACTTAAAAATAAGGAAAAGTAATGCTTTTAGAGTGATTTCAGTAAATGTGAATAGTACTATTAATATTGTAAGAAGATAGGGATACTGGAATGGGGTGCTAAATTTGATGTAGATATTGTTCTTATAGAAGATGCAAGATTTCCAACAAGTTAAGAAAGATTGCGAACAGAAAAAATTTGAGGTAGAAAAATAATATGGAAATTAGGAAGTAAATTTGCTCTGGATTGCCTATATCATGTAAAATAAAACAATAAAAATATTAGATGTAATATTGGTAAGGATAGGATGGTTAACTGTTGTAGATGTAAGGTATATAGAATATTTTATAGCATTATAGCATTACAAGCATATAGAAATGGCAAGGAAAGATAAAATCTGTTTCATAAAATATTAGATCACATGATAGTTAACATGAAAAGTATTATTACAGATGACTTTAATTGTGATTTGAGGGGAAAATGTAAAAAGAAAGGGAAAGGTGTTAGAAATACATGAGTGATAAATATGATAATTCAACTGTGTGAAATAAAAGTCAAAGGACTTACAGAACAGGGGAAATTGGATATGAAATTTATTATTTTGTACCGTCGGAAGATTTGGGTGTAACAGATGGTGATACAGTAGAGACAAGATGTTTGCATCATTTAGCAATATGAGTGGAAATGATGAAAGAAAGGGGGCATACAAAAATAAGAAAGGGAATAAAAAGAATAAATGAGAAATTGTGGGATGAATTTTGAGACTGGGAAGCATTGCAGTTATGGAGGGATCATATAACCATGAGGGACGTTTCTAAAAATGTTCTGAATGGTAGATCAGATTGAAAAAGAAGTATAAAAAGCATTTTTTCATTGGCAGGTTGATGTAAGAAAGGAAGCGAAAGTGAAGAATGGAAAGATGTACAGAAATGTAACAGAGGATTTAGAGATAAAAACAAGAGAGAATTATGATAGGGAAAAAGAAATGTATACATATATATTATAGGTTCATAGGTAGGTACTAGGCTATTGGCCAAAAAATGTACCCTGGCTTTCGCCACCCAAGAAAATTATTTTCCTGTGCCCCTGTCGAGCAGAGCCACAGAAGTGATCCCTGGGGTGAATTTCCCATTTCCCATCCAATCATCAAGATTTTTTTACAAAATAAACTTCTTAAAAAATTAGCTAGGCATTTCGCCTAACTAATTTGTTATAAAGTTTGGGTACTTACGTATTATCACAACCTGATTTTTAATGGCAAAATCCGGTTGGGTAATGATCATGAAATATGCTCATGAATACTGCAGAAATGTTGTATAGTGGTAGTCCTTCTACACCAACACAATTTTTTTCTGTTCTGATATCACAGAAATGTAAAAAAACATCCTGTTAGTGTGTCTTTGTCTACTTTACTCCCACCATTTCTGTTATTTCAATTCCGGCTGCTGCACGTTTCTTTCTCGTGGCAGCAAATGTTGTGAAACTACTGTTATACATTTCCCACCACATACTAAGACAAAACCACAGAGTAAGCCACCCACATAATTCACAGTACTAATGAAATCAATGACCAGTATAATACAATCTCTCTTTTTTTTTGGAACATGCCACTTCCGAAATCTCTCATTGAGAAATGGACCTGAAATCAGCTGTCAATATCATGCATCCGTCATCAGTTAAAATCATTAGCAATGCAATGGTTGATTATTTTCAAGATCGATTACAACATTGGTTGTAAATAACAAGTGTACCACAAGCAGTTTTTCGGTGTCCTTTCAACATCCATTAAAACATTGGCTCTAAATAAACAGTTTACCCCAACCACTTTCTGTGTGTGCGTGTGTGCTTTTCTGAACAAACCCACAGTACAATAGCAGCCCTGGAAAGTCAAGCGTGCGTCTGCAATGCACGCAAAAGAAGTATAGGATTTCTAAAGTTGTTCCTGCTCCGGAAAGTAATATGAAGGTTTTTGGCAGTACTAAGGACTTCCCAAAACAGCTTGAAGTCTTACCTGCTCTGGTTTCTCTGCAGCTATGCGCACGTCACAACCGCTGGAAATCTGGTTGCGATAATACGTAAGTACCAAAGTTTGTTCTGTAATAGTTTTTAGTTACTTCTCCTTTTGTGTGCAGTGTTTTTGTTAAACACACACACACACACACACACACACACACATATATATATATATATATATATATATATATATATATATATCTACACACACACATATATATATATATATATATATATATATATATATATATATATATATATATATATATATATGTATATATACAGGAACCAAGAATAATAAGGTAAGTAGAAGTAAGCAGCCAAACTCCACAGGTACAAAAAGTAAAATTTATTGAGCGCTTTCGTCTCCAAATACAAGACTTTTTCAGAATAAGTTAACAGAGCACACACTTCCCTATATATATATATATACACACACAATCTCCTGCACAACAATTAATTAAACACTAATCAAGTCCCCATCCTTAATTGATACAAGTCACATAAAACCAAAATCCTGACTGAATCTCATGAAAACACTTCATAAAAACTAAAATGTATTCATACTAATAACATTTAGACCTGAAGAATAATAATTTAGCCCATTGTATTCATGAAATAAAACCCTTGTGTTGACATGGATTAAAACTACTAAATGCAAAAGGCAGATTTTAATTTCAGTAAGGGACAAAGTGTAATTCTATCATTGAGTCCAGGATAGATGGAAGCACTCAATCTAACCTGACATTTCATTTCTAAAAACTCAAGATAATCATCAGAGGGACCCCCCCCTCTTGACCCAAGGTCTACATTATCAATCACACAAAACTTAAAAGTGTGGTTAGGACGGTCTCTAATATGCCTGAACAAGGCATTGTTTTCATTTTTGTTAAGAATGTCATAATTGTGCTGCTACACTCTCTACTTAATGGCCCTCTTGGTCTTACCCACATAGAACCCTTCACAGAGCTGGCACATAGCAACATAAACTACTAAACTACCCCCTTAGAATAACAAAAATATTTTCTCCTTGGGTTTGTCACCCCAAAATGGGGAATTCTGACCTGTTTTGCCTCCACCATAAACTTACACTGAGGGCACCTACCGCATTTAAAACAGCCACCTTCCATAAGAGGTGTATGAGCTCTTTGCAACATACCTTTAAATGAGGTCTCCTTCTTATATACAATAGCAGGAGTAGTACCCAACACGATAATTAACTCTTGTTTAAGTGTAAATACATTCCAGTGTTTGATATTCAAACAAACTCTTCAGTTGCTCCCTCCCTTCCTTCCACTGCAGGGCTATATCATCTAAATAACGACCATATAGTACCCAAGAATTCCTATAAGGAGAGTTCAGGACAAACAAGTCTTCCCATTGGGCTAAAACTATATTAGCAAACACCGGGGCACAGCAAGCACCCGTAGCCACCCCCTGTGTTTGCTTAAAAAGCTGCCCTTCAAAAATCAGGAAATTGTTATCTAATACAAGTTCCATGCATGTCCTAACTGTAAGAATAGTATTGTGGTCTAGATTAGTGTTAGTACACAAACAAATTATAAAATCATTCAATTCCCTGATCATGTGGGATCACAGAGAATAGGTCACAAATGTCTATGGTAACCATAAGTAAGCTATCATCATATAAGTCCTGCCTTATCTTTGATAAGAAGTCCCAAGAGTCCTTGAACAAGAAGGGTCTTTGCTTTAATACATTCTTCACTTTATGGTCAATGAATTTAGCCAGACAAAATGTCTTGGATGCTTTAGCATCCGCAGTCGGGCGGAGTGGTGTATTACTGACACTTCTATGAATCTTGGGAATTCCGAAGATAGTCGGAATGCTAGGATGGGTTGTACTCAGGAAGACATGTTCCTCTAAGGTAATCTGCCCATTTAACATAAGCTCATCAATCACTAAGTCTGTGTTCCTGTATGCAATACTGAGCTCGTCCAAAGGAATTGTGTAAAAATCTAATGAAAGTAAGGTCTCCTAGTGTTAGTTCAAAAAAGGAAGAAAAAGGAAATAAAGTAAGACTACAAAAGCTAAGGGAATGTAACTATTCAAAAGCTAAGGGAACGTTTGGAGTCTGAAGGTAAATAACCTGGTCATGCAGTTGAACCAAGGTCTTATGTTACTAGAGGCAGAGAGAGAGAAAGAGAGAGAGAAGAGAGAGAGAGAGAGATAGAGAAGAGAGAAGAGAGAGAGAGAGAGAAGAGAGAGAGAAGGGAGAGAGAGAGAGAGAGAGAGAGAGAGAAAGCTGTATAGGAGGGATTGCAGATATTTGTGTGTGTGTGTGTGTGTGTGTGTGTGTGTGTGTGTGTGTGTGTGTGTGTGATATATATATATATATATATATATATATATATATATATATATATATATATATACATATATCTGCACAAAGAGAACTGGACAATTTGTATAACGTCTGTCTGGTACACCAGCCCATATGTTTATTATAACTACTTGTAAACTGCTAAACCTGCAACATTTTGACATTTTATAAGTTGACATTAAGTTGTCAGAATCACTTGTAGACATATTCTAAACAGTCTGCTCTGTTTTTAATATCAGTTTACCACTAAAAACAATAAAGTTTGACAAACCGTTTACAAGCTATCTACAAGCAGGAATGTTAGAAAAATGTTCAACAGCAATCACATAAAGAGGGCTTGCAAGTTATCCGTGATATTTGTGGACAGTTGCACATTCAGCCTGGGACTGTTGATAACATAACATATTACGGATAGGAAATTAATTTTGTGTACTTAATTTTTCTGGGAAACCTAAATAATGTTATTTTTTTACAACACTGGAAAAAATGGTTTGCAATAATATGAAACAGTGTGATGTGTGACTGGGGAATAGGTGATAAAACAGCAGTGCAAACCTCAGTGCCTGATATGTAGGCAAATTTATTTTTGACTGGCCTGTGTTAAACAGAAAGCTAACAAAGG
The DNA here is from genome assembly GCF_019279795.1 of Protopterus annectens. NCBI lineage: Eukaryota > Metazoa > Chordata > Ceratodontiformes > Protopteridae > Protopterus > Protopterus annectens. Next base: position 1,089,282,620 of record NC_056747.1, on the reverse strand, counting down.
AGGGATGGGAGTAGATAGTTCTGAATATATGATATAATAACTACTAAACCAATAGAAGTGGGAACAGGTATGGAAACAAATGAACAAAATGAAAAGGGGGGCTGGTGAAAGAAAGACAAAAAAATAGAAAAAAAATTATGAGGAACGTGAATGCATTCAACATACTAGGTATGAGGTGTTACGAATAAAAAGGAGGAGTCAAAAAATCTGACAGGCAGGGGTGACAGATACAGAAAAGAAACGTGAGAGAAGCATGAGTCAGATTGAAATAACAACAAAACATATGCAATTCAAAGAGGAGAAAAGCTAACGTGACATGGGATAGACATCCATTAGTGTGAATGTTTATTGAATAAACAGTATGTATATGATACTACATCTGGTTGAATGGCTAAAAAGCAAAGATGAAAGGCATCATTGTCTTTAAGATACCAGCTTTATGGATCAAGAAGAAAGTGAAATGCTGCAGCTCTTTTGTGGTAGAAAGGTATATGGTTCTGAATGTGACGATGTTCAGGAATACTAGCCTAAGGAAAAGGCAGTCATTTCTTAATAAGGAATGGAATAGTCATGGCACCTTAGATGCATTTCCTGGTGGACCTTATGAAGGGAAGCTGAGAGGACAGTGGTAGACATGTATATATATTAACCCTGTGACATGGCAAACATTTGGTCATGGCTTCCTGGGTAAGAGTAACTGATTGGGTGCACTGACTATAACTGTGACTCGATTGTAATGAATAGAGAGAGGGGTATCAGGGTGGTTATAGTGAAGGAGGTAATTCATCAATAAGATGTGGTATATATTAACAAGGAAGGGTATAAGTCTGAAGGAAAGAACCTTGAGAGAAGAGTAGCTTTTATATTTGGGATCATTAACCAAAAGGTAAATGAGAAGCTCTAGATATAAAGGATGTTTAGGGAGTGGCATATCTAAATTACAAAATAAATCATTAGAAGATGATAGTACGGAGAACATTAAGGCAACGTGGAAATTAAGTTGGCTTTTTGTTTCATTTTAATGATTAAATTATGTAAAGCATGCAGTGAACAATGGAAGGAGTAAGGCAAGGGTTGAAAGAAAAATGTTATCAACAGAAAGAATTATGTCATGCGATTAGAGATGGGAGGAAAGGAAAAGAGTTATTTTGAGTAGCTGAAGAAAAGTCTGGATTCTTGATAAAGAAGCAAATACTCTTGGCTAAAGAAAAAAAAGGGGACTGTATTGTTTTTAAAAGAAAGTTAACAGAAAAGTATGAAGTTATTAAACTAAAAACTGATCATGGATAGTGAGTGGGTATAGGAGGAGATGGACAGATTTTTAAGAAGGAAGTTTCAAATGAATCCCAGGAGCAAGAGATAAGTGACCCAAATATTGTCACCAAGGAGTAACATGAGAAGAACAGACCTGAAGTCTATAATAAAATAAGAAAAAACAAATAGCATCCCAAGGATTGACGGTACTGTTAATGGTTATTACAAAAAACTGAAATGGTAGCAGCTTGATGTTTTCAGTGACACTGTGGATAAATAACAAGCTAAGGGATGTAGAAGACATTATGTGTTAGATAACAGTTAGTAGAAAAGCAGTATACACAGAAAAATGTGTTAAGGAGATACTGGTAAACTCGAGATGTTTAGCAATGTTAAACACATTACAAAACACTTTGAAAATTTATATAAAAAAGGTTAGATAGGTAGTTGAGAAGAGATGTGACACTGGTAGTTAGGACAAATAAGGACAGGGCACGACATCCTTAAACTCACTGGCCCCAGCTCTAAATTCAAATATTAGACTGGAGTGACTGGTGTGCCACTAGACCCAGCAAAGGACATGGGCATTGGAATGGTTGTCAAAATGAAAGAAAGGGAGAAAAAATACTTCAATTTCCAAAGTCACTAAACATGCTCTTTTACCTTACATAACACTATCCGTATATTCTTGAATTATGCTGTCATACTGGAAAAGAAGACTAAAGAACAGCAGCCTAAGCTCCATTACAAATATAAATATAATTTTCAGTTTATATGAAGAACAGCAGGATGGTACAAGATGGCATAAGGTGGATGTCAAGATGGTGTGTAAAACCTGCAAACATAGACCTGTTTCATTTTATACACGATATGATCATATGCAGATTGTGTATAACATGTTTAGATATTTAAAAAGGCTACAGAAGATGAGGTAAATGATGATGTTCCATGAGTAGAAGGGGAACTTAACTACCAGTCATGGGGGAAGTGAGTAGAAGGGGAACTTAACTACCAGTCATGGGGTAAGTGAGTAGAAGGGGAACTTAATTACCAGTCATGGGGTAAGTGAGTAGAAGGGGAACTTAACTACCAGTCATGGGGTAAGTGAGTAGAAGGGGAACTTAACTACCAGTCATGGGGTAAGTGAGTAGAAGGGGAACTTAACTACGGGCCATGGGGGAAGTGAGTAGAAGGGGAACTTAACTACCAGTCATGGGGTAAGTGAGTAGAAGGGGAACTTAACTATGGGCCATGGGGGAAGTGAGTAGAAGGGGAACTTAACTACCGGTCATGGGGTAAGTGAGTAGAAGGGGAACTTAACTACCAGTCATGGGGGAAGTGAGTAGAAGGGGAACTTAACTACCAGTCATGGGGTAAGTGAGTAGCAGGGGAACTTAACTACCAGTCATGGGGGAAGTTAGATGTATTATGACAGAATGTGTGTTACAGACTATGCTTAATAACCTGCTATTCATTTTTCAATGGCTGAAATGGGATCTTTAACTTCTATTCACACTCTTTCTGACTGAGGTGGATAGAACCTCTGTTTAATGTCTCATCTGAAGGATGCACCCTGTTATGATGCACTACATGCAGTAAGGGAACATGAATCCAGACACCAGGCATGGAAATAAAATCAGCAGTCATCTGAAATGTCCAGTATCAAGGTTAGTGTGAAATCTCCTTAGCCTCTGGCACTCTTTGAATAGTAAGGCTTTCACATTTATAAACAACCTTAATCTAGTTACTTCCTAGGGGCATTGGTATGGTATAGCTAGATGTAAGGTGGACTTGTTTGTTTTTTAAACATAAAAATTAACACTGGAATATTGCTTGTTTGTGTGTGTGTGTGTGTGTGTGTGTGTGTGTGTGTGTGTGTGTGTGTGTGTGTGTGTGTGTGTGTGTGTGCATGCATGCTTGCATGCACATGCTCTGTTCTGTGAGGGTGTGCTTACATGTTTTCATGAGAAAGCATGACAATAGAGTGGGACTGAAGCATATTTTGCGTAATATTATCAGTGCCAGGTTTCTGCTTAATAAATAGCTATGGTTCAGCAATCATTGACCTCATTCTCAGAGAAGCAGTAATAGCACTCATTTTCTTTTTGATGGAAAAATTACACAAAAAGTGAGGCATTAGTCAAACACTATTCAAGTTATACACGTATTAAGGGCAATCGTGTTAACCGTAAGTAATGTAGGCTTTTGTCAGTTAGAGATCTGAAAAACAAGCAGCGTGTTGAGTGAAGTGGTTATATTAGTAACAGCATACCTCTTATTACAGATCGAGAAAGCTTTTTCTTAGCAGCTTATGTTCTACAAATAGATGTCAACTTCCTTCAAGAAGGAGCTATGGATTCCTAGGTGTTAGCATGGTACAGCAATAAAAATATTGTTATGTCATGGATGCATTGCAGCAGTACACACATCATTACATCACAGATGCATTGTCGATGCATTGAAGCAGTACACACATTACTGCATCATGGACACATTGGAGCTGTATACACATCATTACATCATAGGTTCATAGGTTCATAGGTAAGTACTAGGCTATCAGCCCAAGGGCCTATGTAAGCCTAGCCAACAAGGTTCCCTGGCTTACACCACCCAAGAAAGTTATTTTCCTGTGCCACTGTCGAGCAGAGACACAGAAGTGATCCCTGGGGTGTATTTCCTATTTCCCATCCACTCATCAAGATTTTTCTTGAAGAGTGCTAATGAAGAAGACACATTGCAGCAGTAGACATATCATTGCATCACAGATGCACTGGATTAATACACATAGCATTACATCATGGATGCATTGGAGCTGTACATATAACATTACATCACAGATGTAATGAAGGAGTACACACATCATTGCATCATGGATGCATTGCAGCAGTACACACATCATTACATTACGGATGCATTGGAGAAGTGCACACATCATTGCATCCCAGACACATTGGAACTGTATACACAGCATTAAATCACAAATACATTGGAGCAGTAGACACATCATTACATCAGAGATGCACTGGAGAAATACAAACATCATTACATCATGGATGCCTTGGAGCTATACATATAACATTACATTACTGATTCATTGGAGGAGTACACATATTATTGCATCATGGATGCAATGGAGCTATACACACATCATTACATCATGGATGCCTTGGAGCTATACATATAACATTACATCACAGATTCATTGGAGGAGTACACATATCATTGATTCATGGATGCAATGGAGCTATACAAACATCATTACAGCACAGATGCATTTTAGCAGTACACACATCATTACATCATGGATTTATTGGAGTAGTACACACATCATTGCATCATGTTGCATTGGAGTTGCTGCTGCTCGGTTTTCAAAACTGGTGAAGAAAGAAAAAGAAATAAGTAAATAAACCAGTAGAGCTGCTCCAGATAGTGGATGTGTTATTGTTATTGTTGGTGACGAGGTTCCTCCAAGCACACTCACAGAAGAAACACTGAGGGAAAAGCTTTTTGAAACAAAAGGTGGAAAAGGGGAATTAGGATTGTCCCCCTTAAATCTATGACAGTGAAAACAGAATGGGTTAACCCACTTACAAATCTCTTTAAAACAGCATATGAAAATGCAGAGATACCCTTGGACCAGAGGAGGAAAATGTGATTCCATTTTAAAAAATAGGATAGGGATGAAAATGTGTAGAATAGTTAGCCTGATTCTATTAAAAAAATAATGGGCTAGCTTGTGAAGAAAATGCTTGGTGAATACCATGAATCCAAAGGAGAATAACCAGGGATCTTAGCAGCAAGGAAATGTCTACAAAAGTTACAATAATTCTTTCAGTAGGTGACAAAATTAGTAAACAAAGTTGGGGCTATGGACAGAGCTGTAGGAACTGTGAGACTGATGGGTTCTAACCCAGGCACTATCTTGTATGTGACACCAGCAGAAACTGCTTTATTATTCTAGGTGAAAGCTTTTTTCCCCTGTTTAGTAGACTTTACTATATTTGATAAAAGAAACTAGTGCTAGTTTCATAACACCACTTTGAGAAAGCTGCTTGCTGCGAATATAACAAGCAAATGTAACAAGCAGATTGCTATAGTTAAACCAATGCACATGCAGTGCTTCAGCACTTCGGCCCTGACTGCAAATGTAGTATCAGTATTCTTTTAGAAGAGCAGTAGCCTTGAAGCTTCCTAAAGCACTGCCAGTACTGCATTACCACCCCAGTGGTGTCTGCCAATCATGTCCCCTAACAGCCTTCAGCAGGACAGCCACCCCCTTCTATCCACTGTAGTTATAGCTGTTCATGCATGTGATGACACACCCTTCCAGTCACAACACTGTTGAAAGAGATCTATGCACTATTATTGATAATTCCTTATATTTTGACCATCATATCTCCGCAATAGGTTAGAAACCCTTCAATCTAGGGAAGTCTTAATTCCGCTTTACTTATTTCTCATCAGACCAATAATTGAATATAATGCCCTTTTTGGCATGCATTTTTCTAAATGTATCACTTAATTTGAGACATCTCAGATATTTCTAACTAAAAAGATCAGTGCCCTCAAATGTCTTAGTTATCAAAACAGACTGGCCACTATCTGCATGTCCAGTTTCTTTACAGACTCCCATGTGGGGATTTGTGTCTAGACTTTCAAGTCATGAATGAACTTACCATCTTTGCTCTCCTATTCCTTTGCAGAACAAATGGTTCATCAAATACCCAGTTAAAGGAACTGAATGTTAATTAACAGATAAATAATACATGCTGGCATGATCAATTTGTATCCCAATGGATTCCTCTCCTCTGGACAAACTTCCACCATATGTCAAGCAGAGTAACACTTTTGACATCTTCAAGATAAAATTAGATAGTTGGATGGGCAGCCTCAAATTGTCCCTCAGTCTGTCTTGTATTGCCTTCACTAAAGGTTGGACAGAACTTTTCAATAAAGTTTTTAACTTGGTTTGTAATGGTCTGCAGACTGATTCCCAAGTACTTACCTATGAACCTAGAAATATGATTCAGCAAATTTGTGCCACTGAATTTATTCAGCATCTAAAAATCTCCCTTACATAAACATAACTCACCCTGAGATGGTGCAACATCTGAGTTACATTTATTAGGGAATGGGATTATATAGGTCTCCCAGTCCATGCACAGGGCTGACAACCTCTGACCCAGACATTTTACATACATTAGTGTTGTTTCAGCAGGGTGCATTTCTTTAATCTTCAGTTTGCCCAAGTTATCTAAAAGTAAGTTTGACTTCAGCTTTATTTAAAATAATCAGTCAAGACATATTTAAGAGGTATCATGGATTCAAGGTAGCATTGCTTCATGTCAGAGGTGACACATCAGAAGACACATACCAAACTAATACAGCTTTTTGTTGTGTAACTTAGGTGTAAAAATAACAGTTCAAAGTTAGTGAACAGATCATGCGTTGGAGTGAGTCACAGTATGGTAGAACGGGCAAAATGATGGTCAGCTAAAAGGGCAAAGGTCAAATATATATTGTCTAGTTGGCCGATAAAGATGATTACCAGCAGGATGCTACAGGGTGTGTACTCAGGCAGGTCCTTGTCGATGTTTCTATAAGCAGCAATGCAGAAGATTCAGAATTGGAAATACACCTTTTACCCTGTTAAAGCAAAGGTATGCAAGAGGGACAAGACACAAGAAAATAAGAAGGGTAGAAAGGGACTCTAAATGCTCTACAAATGTCATGATAAATAAAGTGCAAAACTGGCGAATAATGGGAAACAATAACCTGTGAAAGAGTATACAGTTTGAAGGAACGTGGCAGTCAAAAAGAAAGAAAAGAAAGAGCCGAGGGGGTGCTTATCTCAGATGATGTAACGTTAAGTCAGCTGTCGGACTATGTGTCAAAGAATGTAGGCTTCATATTCACATGCAAAAGGACGTCAAGTGTACAAAGCAAGAATATAAGAATAAGTGCTGAATGCAACCTGAACACCTCATTTTCACCTCAACATAGACAGGAGAAAGGCAGTTTAATAAAGACGGGCAAAATCATGCAGGAAGAGATGTGATTAGGGTCTTGCTTGTTTCTCCTTCCCTGCTGTCTGGGAAGGTGATGAATAGCTGAGACAACATGTTGGTACAACTTTGAACTAAAGAATGCTTTCAGTAAATTTAAAATAAAACCTGTATTGTATGATGCAGTTAAATTTATCACTATAATGTTTTGAAATAATGCCATGCTACAAGAGGACACACAGAAGTGAGTGGACAGATGCAGTGTAATTCAAGAGAGTTTATCATATATTTTTGATGAAAATGGAAATTGGACCGCGATGTGGAAAGTAATACATTTTGGAAATGGGAATGTACAACATTTGCCAAACTCTTTTCTTAGGGATAAATACAGGGGTATTAGTTTGAATTAGGAAATGTGGGAAAGATAAACATATGAAAGCAGACTGGGCTAAAAAAAGGAAAAGCATGTGGCAAATACTTGTGGAGAAACATTTTGATGTTCATCATACTGATCACTGCTGCAGTTGCCTTAGACATATGGGTTCTATTCTGCCAAGGATACAGTAGCCCGCCAGCTTCTGAAGCTTCAGGGCACCTGCCACACACCCAAACTGTCAGGCAACTTGAGCTGACTTGACTAAAAGTCAGGTTTGGACACAAAGCCCTTCAGAGCTTTACTGCTGTCAAACGGTACACTCCTCTGAGGTTTTCATGGATTGACGGTCGGCTTGAGCTTTCCTTGCTGGGCAGATAAGTTCCCTTTGGGGAAACAAACTTCTGTTTTCTTAATTTTGTTGATGTTTTATTATTTCCACTTCAAGAAATTATTGTAATGCTAGGAGTGCTGTGTATTAATAGACTGTCTTGACACTAATGTACTTTTAAATGGAATGCTTGTTTTTTTCTTTCAATTTAAAAGTAGTGTAAAGTAGCTGAAAATGTTTTTTCTGTGAAGAAATGGTGTTTATTTTACTTTTTGGGGGCTGACATAGTATTTTAAAGTGCTTTTTACTTGTTTTTCCAACAAAAAAATAACTTTCATGGGCTGGTAGTGTTTACTGACAATTGCTGCTTGTCTTCCTTGGGAAACAGGCATAATTTTGGCTTGACCATGGAAAAGACTACTCATCACAGTCAGTCCTTCCAGCCACAAAAAAGAAAAAATAAGCAAACAGCCTTTGCCACATAAGCAATTTGTCTCAGCAGCAGTTAGGTGACTGCTGTGGCCATTTACTGTACCTCATATTTTATCCTGGATCCCTCTGGTATAACATCTATAGTCACTAGGGACCAGGGGTTAGCCACATTCTCTGTGGCTGTTGAGGTCCCCTTCGTGGGCAAGGAAGATCCACTGTTATTGGTCCTAGGAGACATAGCAGGAAAGGTTTCCCCTGTTGTTAGAATGCCGGGCCCATCCCTGGGGAAGCTCCTGATGCCATTGGTAACATGGCTGGGCCTATTTTTCCTGTCAAAAATAAACAGAAAACCAAGCATTTAACTCTTCCTCCTCAATTTTCTTTTGATAGGAGTAGTTTACTGGGAATTGGTCAGGGTTTAGTTCAGGTTATTGGTCCTTCTTGTAAAGTTGTTTCTGGTAAAAGAGAGAGAAATTCCTCTTTTTTTCTGAAGAGATTCAAGATTCTGAATTTGAACAGGAAGATGCAGGGATGAATACAATGTTATTTTCCTCAGATTCTTCATTCAGAATCAAAGGATAGTTTCTGATTCTCCTTGTGGTGTTTTCTTTTGCTCTGAAAGTATGGGTAGAATATGACAGTACTTTCAGTGAGAGTCCCTCAGAAAATACTACGAGTTATTACAGAAGGAATTTCAAGAACCTTTACCCATTCCTTCTGTTTTGTCTGTTTTAGAGGATGTGTGTGTTAACTGCCTACACATTTCCTGATTGTCAGCCAGTTGCTCCTGAAAAGGCAGATAAGATGTAAAAAGTTCCTCAGTCATTTTCTTTTTTATTCACTATTCCCAAACATAACCCAGCAGCTACAGCTTTAGCTCTTCACACTTCTTCTAAACTCGTAGTTAATTCCAACCCTACTCTTTCTGCTATGGATGGGAAAATTATTGATAGGTATAGGAAAAAGTGTATAGTTCTACAACTTTAATTTTCATAATTTTGAACTGCCAGGCTCATATGTTAAAGTTAGTTCTGACAAATTGTGAACATATGAGGAATGTTTTATCTGCAGTTTCCTCTTGTGAGGAAAAATCTATTTTAAATAACTTTGTTTCTTCTACTGCACTGGTCATTAATCTTTGCACAGTGTGTGTATGACTCTGCTGATATTTCTTCTAGACTATGGCTACTGGCAGTATTTTGAGGAGGTTTGCATGGCTACATTCTCAGAACCTCCCACATGATGTAAAAAATTAAATTTCAAATTTCCCCTTAGATAGAGATCTAGGGTTTGGTCCCTTTACTGCAGAGGTGATAAAAAGTGTGATGAAAGGGACAAGCTGATTCAGGGAATCTCTAATACTTGTCTGCACTCCCTTTCTAAATTTTCTAAGGGATTTTCTATCTCCTCACCCAAGTCTGTCAAAAAACAGAATAAACAGTCCCAACAAAATACAGATGAACAGTCTTTTAAGAAGTGGCAAGGGTGTTTTAAAAAGAAGTCTTGAATCTCCCCAAACCAAGGACAGTCCAACAACTCTAAATGACTATTCAAGAGACCTTGGCCCCATCCTACCCTGGCCCCTTTTTTCTTACAGAAACTATAAATCTCCATTTTTCTCTTTGGTAACCGATTGATTCAAGCAAATTGTTTTTGAAAAAGTATTCATCAAGGATATAGATGGCAGTGGAAGGTGATTCCTCCTTTCCAGGGGGTCATTCTTCATCCTACAGATCATATTTTGTTTTTGTTTTCAATGGTTCTTCAGCACGTGCTGTCCCAAGGAGTGATAGAACCAGTTTCTACTTCCCAGATTGGGAAGAATTTTTATTCAAGGATGTTCCTAATGCCAAAGCAAGAAAATGGTTGGAAACCAGTTCTGGATCTTTTGTTACTAAACCTGTTTGTGATAGTGCATAAATTCATAATGATGTCACTTCACAACCTGTTACCTCTTCTTCTTCTTTCAAGTTTCCTGGCAATACTAGACTTAAAATATGCTTATTGTCACATCTCTATTCATCCAGACTTCAGATGTTTTAAGGCTTTTTGTGTCTGGATCATATTATCACTACTCTGCTTTACCCTTTGGACTATCCACTGCACCAAAAGTGTCCACAAAGTATCTAGCTGCAGTTATAGCTCATTGCAGACTACAATGTATCCACATTTTCCCATATTTATATGACTTACCTGTCTTTGTTGTCTTTTTTTCAAAGTGTCAGGAATCTCTTCATTGAAAGTTCTCTTCCACAAACTGGGATTGGAAGAGATCATTCAAAAGTCTTTTTAGGTTCCAATCTTTTTCTAGATCTATTTCTAATGTTTTCCATTCAGACTTCGGTCACTGCAAGGAAATAACTCAGGATTTTGGGTCTCATGTCATTTATGATTCTTATGATACCCTTGGCAAGACTCTACATAAGAATGATACAATAGTATCTGAAATCTCTTTAGTCTCAGCATCAGCAACCTTTATCTTTTCAAATCTCAGTGCTGGGGTTTGTCAGAAGAGAAATCTTTTGGTGGAGATAACAGATATCCTTAAATCCAGGTCTTCTCTTCTCCCTCCCTCCCTCCCTGCTCCAGAGCAATCAGTAACCACAGATGCTTTGAACTTTGCTTGAAAAGCAGTCTCAGGAAGAATAGAAGTTCAAGGCATGTGGGACACCAAACAAGCACATAAACATGAAGGAGATGCATGCTTTGATCAAGGCACTCAGCTCTCTGAACCATCTTTGGTTCCTAGTACCTCTTCAAGTAGTCTCATACAATACCACATCAACAAGCAAGGAGGAACCAGGCTGTAACCCCTTTACAGATTAGCCATGTTAGCCTGGTGCATAGCTTCACAGCACAGTTTCACGCTACAGGCATCTGACATTCTATCAGACCAAAATTGTGAGCAAGACCAGGGCAGACCCTCATAAATGGAAACTAGATCAAAGGGTCTTCCAAGATTTGATCCAGCTGTGTAGAATTCCTCAAGAAGACCTCTTTGGCTTCATTCTGAACAATCAACAGCAAAGTTTCTGCTCCAGGACTCCATGCAAAAAGGCCTAGAAGAAAGATATATTTTCTTTTCCTTGGACAGGAACGTGCCTGTATGCTTTTCTGCTCTTTCCACTAATGTCCAGGGTAATTATGAAAATGCAGAAGGAGTCCTCCCAAGATCATTGTGGTAACTCTCTTTTGGCCCATGCAACCATGGTTCTCCCTCCTTTTGGAAATGTTCAGTGGCAATTACCACAAACTTCCTGACAGATTGTATCTACTCACACAAAAATGGGGTGGTTGATATACCTGGACATCAATCAACTTCAGTTTATTGTCTGGATGATAGAGTCTTAATTCCTTTTAGGCTCCTGTTTACTGCAGATATGCAGCAGGTACTAATGGAGGCAAGAAAGTCTACTACTAATCATACATTAGCGAATTGAAAAGGTTTTCTAGTTGGTGGCAACAACATAACCAGCACGCATTCAGGACTAGTGGTTCTCAGTTCTACAGTATTTGTGTGAGTTACTATCGCATGGCCTTTCTTATTCTTCTATCAAGGTGCATTTATCAGCCCTTTCAGCATGTCTGCCACTGGATCCTCATCTTTTAATGCAGAATCATGTCAAAATGTTCTTGAACAGGTTTTGCATAAGAAGCCTTCAAGAAAGCTGATGGTCCCTCCTTGAGATCTTAATTTTGTGCTAGAGAAACTAACACTGGCTCCATTTGAGCCAGCTAATCTGGCTGATGTGAGGTTCTTAACATGGAACAGTTTTACTGATTGCTCTGACATCTGCAAGAAGGGTATCTGAGTTGCAAGCTCTTATGGTGAGTCAACTGAGTCAACCCTATGTCCTTTTCCATAGGGACAGGATTGTTTTTTTTAAAAAATAATCCTTCTTTTATACCTAAAGTAGTAGTATCTTAGTTTATTTTTAGTTAAACCTTTCATCTACTCAATTTTTTTTCATGAACCTAAAAATGACCAAGAATGCATACTCCATACCTTGGATGTTCACAGGCAACTCAGACACTGTTTTGACAGAACTAAATCTTTCAGAGCTTCACATCAATTACTCATTTCTTGTGAAGGTAAGAAAAAGAGACAACCTTTGTCGAAACAAAGTATTTCCAAATAGTTGTCTAAGGCCATTACCTTTTACTGTACCCACCATAACAAAACTATTCAGGGCAGGGTCAAGGCCCACTCTACCAGAACCTTGGCTTCCTCTATGACTTTTTGGAAAGGACTTGATTCTAGAAGCATTCTACAAGCTGCTACTTGGTCCTCTGTACATACTTTTATAAAGCACAGTAAGCTTGATTCCTTTCATTGGTCCATATCAAGCTTTGCTAGAATCATTCTCCAGGGGCTTCTGGACTCTTCCACCTCCCAAATGTAGATAGGTAAGGTTAATCTACCCATATAGCTAAGGCTAATGCAGCAGTGATAGAATGAACGTAGTACGGTTGTGTTAGTGAAGCATACCACAACTGTAGATGTTTGAATGATCATTGCTGCAGTAGCCTCATCCCACTTGTTTTTTTAGGTGTTTTTATGTCATGGTGTGGACATTTATTTTTTGTTGTTCCTGCCATTGTCCTTTCAGGGCTTAGTCTCCCTGCCTCTGCTGGCACCCTGATAATTTTGAAGCTCACTGGCTGTTACATCCTTGGCAGGATTAAACCCATATAGCTAAGGTTACTGCAGCAGTGATCATTAGAACATCTACTGTTATGGTAAGTTGAAGTTACACGGCTGCACTTTGCTACATTAGACAGTAGTGCATATTTTCAATATGTGTGTACACGCAGAAAGGAATAAAATAATATGGCTAATAAAAACAGATTATATTATCAGCAAATATATAACATATAAACACATTTGAAAGTTAAATAATAACTAATAAAGTTAGAAGGCACAGAATTTAAAATAATTAATAAAGTAAGAGGATGCAATTTAAAATAATAATGAAAGTGACTGACTGGGCAAAGGTAACTAATGACATGTACACGAAGAAGTTAACACAATTGGCTTCAGCTGAAAGTAAAGAATATTTCTGAGCTTTTCATATGAAAAGGTGGCAAGAATATGTAGAAAAAGAGTGACATGGAAGAGACTGAGAATTTAGTTGTGTAAACTGAGAAACAGAACTACTGCATTATGATGAAAAAAAAGAAAGAAAGTGGATACAGTGATAGGTACTGAAAAGTAAAATGTCATTTTGCAAGGCAGTAATGTGTGGAAGCTAATAGTGAGTAGCTTTTTAGCGTTTATGTATTTCAAAGTGAAACAGCCCAGAAATTAAAATATAAAAGCAAAAGGAAGCTTTACCTACTGTACAAAATTTTGAATTCAAATATTTTGAAGGCATGCACACCAGATGGTTTTTAAATATGGGTTTTATAAAAATTGTTAATCTAGTATGTTTTCCTAACAGGAGACACCAAAGTGATACAGAGAGATAATGGGACGAGTAAGGTTCTTGGGTAGAGACAATATGTAGTGAATAAAAGGTAAAGACTGGCCTTCTGGGATTATTGTTGGTATTTCAGATAAATACTGGAAGGTAGATGGGATTGCAAATGTACGGCCTGGAATAGTTTTGCTGGTAAATAACAGTTAACATGAAATGCACTTTTAGACTAGTTGATGTGCATACACAGGGGTAAAAGAATGGAATTGTGATGAAAAATAGAACCTCAACCAAAAAGCCAACAAGGTAAGCTAACACACTACCCAGGACTATAGTCTTACGGCACTCCATTGTGCAACATACCAATGTCCCACTCATCCTGGTGGACAAAGAGAAAATAACAGTCAGTTGCTTAACAAGAGCCAGATCTGCCAAGTTGTGATTGCACTCAAGTCATTGCACTACAGGTACCAGTATGATGCAGTCATCGTCCATACAGGTATTAATGACCTGAGATATACCTCCCAACTATATGAAGAGTTACATTAGGGATCTCTCAGACTGTGTGTCACAGGCAGGTATGTATCTAGCACTGAGTAGCATTTTGCTTCTATCAAGGATGGTGCACAATTTGAACAAATGGTGATTGACTTTAATAATTGTCTTAGTTTCTGGTGTCATCCTCAGGGGACACAATGTTTGTCAGCATCGGATGATATGTTAACAAGCCACATTGCTTTGCACCTATCACCTCTAGTCTTTTTAATATTGGCTAAAACATTGCCCTCCCTCAAAGAGCCTTTTTTAAGTAATGCCAAACTGACAAACCTTCTAGCATAGCACAATCAACCCATGGGAATCTAAAGGTGTTACTGCCCAATGTCAGGAGGTTAAACAAGAACTTACAATCCCTCGTAGCTCTTCTTGCCATGGAGAATGCCTGCTTAATTGTACCCTTGAGGAAGTCAACCATCCTGGCTAATTACCATGTTGCTAATACATCCCTAAGAGTCAACCCACTGGTCAGGGATCTTGGTATGGATCTAGACAGTAGCCTTACCTTCAACCACCCCATGGCCACAGTGATGAGGAAATCCTTTTATGTTGCACAACTTATAAATAAGGGCATGGCATCTAGGTCCTTAACAAACCAATCATAGAGTACAATGTTTCATTCAGTATGTACCTGACCAAACATATGCAGCAACTAGAGCGACCTCAGAAGTTCCTTTCAAAAAGCATACAAGGTGTAACAAACCTGCCTTATGCACAGTGTCTTAAAGCCCTTTCCCTCTACTCAGTCTCCTATAGATTGCTGAAAGGTAATCTATGCCTGGCTTACAAGGCATCCACAAACCCTATACTAATTCATAAGTCAAACAGTACCAGAGATATAAGATCTAAGCACCTAAATATTGTCTGTGACTTAAACAGAACATACTGGAGAGACCGATATGTGTCCCAGAGACTCCCCCTCTTATGGAACAGGCTTCCCATCCATGTGAAGCTGAGTTCATTTATTACCTTGTTTAATAACAACCTAGACCAGTGGATGGAACAGAAAATTTACACTGGGTCCAGCACCCATGAACCTTATGGAGAAAGGTATCTTATAAATGCATGTCTGTCAGTGTCCTGTTTGGATACAGGACATAATTATTCTTTCAGGAAAACGTGGCTAGGCTTACAAAAGGCCCCCTTGGTCACTAGCCTTATAAAAATCTGACTCTATAACATCTGTGCAGTAGCTAAGACATTGTTTAAAGCTGTGGAGAGTACCCCGGCAGTGCAAGGCTTCAGTGCCTTTCACACATTTAGAACAGCAACTTCACACAGAGAGACAAAGGGAGAGGTGTCTCAATCTACATCAATAACAGGCATACCTCTAGGTTGGTTAAACAGGATGCCGTGCTAGAGTTTCTCTGTGTACAGATTACCAAAGGCAAAATTGCATACCATATCCTATAGATTACCCAAGAAACCCATAGCTCATACTTAAATGTACTGGAGACACCCTACTTGCAACAAAACACCATACTCATGAAGGACTTTAATTACCCCTCTATAGACTGGGATTCCTACATGACCTCAAACTTGCAGGCACAGAGATTCCTGAACTTTGAAAACACAAGCACCCTAGATCAGATAGTGCATATGCCTATTAGAGGTACAATCACACTGGATCTGGTACTCCCAAATATGGGAGAATGCTGTACCCACCCTGTGTTATGTTCTCTCTGGTAAAGTCAGATGACAAAGCCATCTCATTTGAAATAAAAATCAGATATGAAACACAAGTAAAACCTGTAACAGTTAGGAATTATTCCAAGGTAAACTGCCTTTTATTACGCGATAACATCTTAAAATTACAAGCCCCACCAAACCCAGAGAACATAGCAGCCTATGCGGAATTGCTCACAGAAACTCTGTACAACCATGTCACTTGCTGCATAGAAGCTGCTGTACCTACCAGGAGTAAGCCGAAAACTAACTCTAAAAACAAACCACTCTTGTAAGTTCCAAAATTAAACAGGTTGTGCAACAAATAAAATTGTCATATCAAAAATTAGGAATAGTAACACCCAAAATAGGAATAGTAATACCCAAAAAGATAAAAAACTATCTCATCAAACTATATAGACAGCTAAGAGACTTAATACTTATATAGACAAAATAAACATCTAAGTGGGCTAATTAAGTCCAAAAAAGACAATTTTGAGATAAAGATAGCTTCCTAGGCCATGGGCAACCATAAGACTTTCTTTAGTTATGTCAGAAACCTCAAAGGCAACAGTGTGCCAAACTGGTAATAAATGGAGCCATCCATGTTTATGGAGCTAGGAGATATAGCAAATCTACTGATTGACAAATTCAGATCCAAATTCACTCCCCACTCATCCCAGGCTACCTCCCTGGAAATACCATCTAACAGAACTCCTCCAATTACTAATAGGGAGCAGGTACTAGTTACTGTCTCTAAGACCAAGCAAGAAGCTTCAAGTGGGCCCCAATAATATCCTAGGATGTCTCCTAAATAGCTTGAAATATGATCTATCAGAGCTGCTGGAATCACTGTTCAGTTAAAGCTGAACATGCTTTGTGCCACACAAATGGAGGATTGTAACAGTCATCCCTCTGCACAAGGGCAGACCATCAACAGATCCCAGGAACTACAGACCCATTAGTATGACCAGTATATATATATATATATATATATATATATATGGCCAGTATTTTATATATATATATATATATATATATATATATATATATATATGGATTTATGGCTGCATGGAGGGGGGGCACTTTGGTATTTGTGCATGAGGTTTGTCGGAATAGTGACTTTGACTGGCTTGAGATAATATAAATGTTAATGAAAGAATGGTTGAATACGTTCCTCCTACTCTATTGGCCAGTTATGTTTGAATTATTTTGTATTTTCAAGGAAGTGATGGGGATGGCGTGATTTTCAAATACTGGTGAGTTTAGTGTAAATGGCCTTCCAATAAGACTAAGATTGTGTCAAAAAAACAGAAGGGAACATTAGGATGAGTATTTTGGTTATGTTGAATAGAAGAGTTAACTAATGCTTGAAGGAAGCCCAAAATACAACATACTAGAATTGATAAAATAATGAGGTTACCTGTAATGAAATCTGTTGAGATGACTGTAGTTAACTTGAGTCAGTCTCCTTTAATATTCCTGATATATGGGATAGTTGGCTTCTGTGCCCTTTCCTGGTTATGGGAAGCTTGGTGGGGTATTAGTTATGCCATATAGACTACAGTGACATGGTTTATCTTTTCTATTATGGCTCAAGAGTGATTTATTACATTTATGATTGCTTTTACCACCTTCAGACATAGCACTCACTTGCCTCTAACTCCACCTGCAATAGAAATAAAGATAATAAAGGAAAAGAAGACCGGTGTTTTTGTTGAAGTTGCCTTCCACTTCAAAGTCATTTGGATTGATCTATTTGACTGAATTTCTTAAAGAAAAGTACCTGATTTCCATTGATTGATTTTACTAATTAAAACGGAATATTTGCTTTGCTTGCTTTTAAGTAGCTGGGACTTACACCTTTACAGTAATTTACACTGAGGTTTTACCGAGTGACTTGGAGCTCTCGGATCCACTGGGAAACTTAATACCTCCTCCGGCAGCAACAGCAGATCGATGCTGGACTATACTGTTTTCTGCTTTTACTACCTGGAATTACTGGGGATTTATTATGGTTATTAGCTCATCTTAAGATAAAGAAATTAGATGGTGATATAGCAGACCTTAGTTAAGTCTATAAAAGGTGATAGAAAAATAATAGAAGGATGAGTTACCTCGAAGTTAGTGTGTATTATATTGAGGGAAGCAACTGAGGACATATAGGAATGGGTTACCCAGCATTTAGTTATCAGAAGCCAACAGGCTAGGTAATGGCTTACCTGTAAGTTTTTAATTATTTATTGGGAGTAGGCAAGAAGGTAGAGCACTATACAGAAATGTTATGATACAAGACTTCATGATGTAATCAAAAGGAAGAGTAAATTGAATCTAGTTGTTTTGCATAAGTATCTGTTATTATACAACATGATTATTTGAATTGATGATTTTATCAGGCTGAATAGTGTGATGCATTATAGATGTACTGATTAACTGTATCATTCATGTAGTTAACAGGCAGAAATTAAAAGAGAAGGATAGTGTTGCAAAGATGGGGACACTGCACTGTGTACACTTCTTATGCAATTTTGTGTAAAGTGATGTTTTAAGGTTCATAGATAAATACTAGGCAAATCAGTCTGCAGATTATTACATTGCTAGCCAGTAACCAGAAAAGTTCATAGGTTCATAGGTAGGTACTAGGCCATCTGCCCAAAGGCATTTATAAGCCTAGCTGGAATGTGTTGGCTTTCACCACCCCCTTAGATTAGTTCCCTGTGCCTCTGTCCAGCAGAGCCATTGAAGTGATCCCCGGGGTAAACTTTCTGTTTCCCATCCACTCGTCAAGGTTTCTCTTGAAGAGGGTTAGCGAGGAGCTCTGACTAATGTAGACTGGAATCTTGTTCCAGAGCATGGGAAGTCTTTGGAACAGGAATCTATCCCTCCAGCACGTCCTATTTATTGTTGTGGTGAGGTTTAGATCCCTAGAGCATGTGGCTTGAGGGGATATGGTTTTCTTTAGGTGGAGCATGTCCATCAGTTCTGGGTTGGACATGGCCTTGTATGTCAAGCAGAGATCACCTCTGAGTAGGCGGTATGCAACCGAGTACAGATGGAATTTCTTCAGTCGAGCTGCATAGGGCATCTATGTGATCAAAATCAAACCCTATTCTTTATGTTTACCAGGCAAATACCTTAACTATTATGTCAACCCCCAACTTCCCAGTAATGTTTTGTGAAAGAGATTATTTAGCTTGTTGGAAGTAATCGTATAAACAATATGATTAGAATTTACTATGATGCTTGATATTAAAGGCTGAATTCATTGGCCGTAATGCATACTTCTGTATAAGTGAAAAGGATATTTACCTTTGATGTAGTCTGGATTACAAAGTTGGGATGTATACAGTTATTGCACCACTGTGAAAGTGTAACTCAGTGCAAGGTTTTGTTTTAAGACAGAGTAACATCACAGATTGCTCTTGTACCCTTATATTTGTCCTTCAGTATGATTTTGATTTCAATTTTGACTAGGTTTTGCAAAGCTGATTTTATGAAATGCTGTAAATGCTTTCTGTGATGGATAATAGGCAAAGGTTTGTAAAAAAAAACTTACCTTGTATAACAACAAAACTAAGTCAGTGTGCCTCCTTGTCACATACCTACGGTATTTTCTCCACATAAAATCTTCATTGGCCTTATGTACACATTTTTGAATAAAGTCACAGTTTCTAAGTTTTGACTACATTTCCCCAGAATTCTTTCATTTCTCTCTCATTTAGTTGCCTAGCTTGTTTCCATAATTATAAATTACTCAGTCATTGAAGGGCATGTTCAATTCATCTGGAAGCAGACACTAATTGTGGCACTCCATGAATGTAGTCCTTCGGTTATCATGAACAACCATTGGCCAATTACCTGCTGTCGCTCTTTCCATCTCTCCCTCTCTTTTCTCCCTCTCTGTCTCCCTCTCTCTTTATTGCTATTTCTATCTCTAATTAAAATCATAGAGAAGTTTGTTCACCACTAGTGTTTGCAGTGTCTTATAAGCTCAGATATAATTTCTGATTCCTGCATGGCTCCACACACAGCCATGGTACTAATATATCCCTCCTGGGAATGGTGAAACTAGTCAGTGATACATAGATCAATCAAAAGCATTCAGCACTATCTATCACCAGGGTCTTGGAAGTTCTTCTTAGTTTTGGTCACACAGTTATCGCCATGAAATTGTGATATGAAATAATGCTACCACCCCATCCATCACTGTGAATGCTGGTTTTCCTCAGGTATCTACGCTATACACACTGTATTTAGTAATTTTTGTAAATCTGATGATAAAACTCATGTAGTATACTAATATTTCTGCTATTGCCGTAACAGGTAATTTCTCTGTTTCTCTCAGCACTGAATCACAATATTGACTCTATAAACCACAAACATGGCTCACTGTCTTAGGAATGTGAGTGAATACCAAAACAACAAAATGTATGTTGTTCATATCAGTGAGCTATCCACTATCAAAATTATTACATTGTTGTATATGTGACCTCAACAACAATAATCTCTCCACAACTTGGATTAAATCAAGTATCACTATTAGTTCAACACGCTTATCTCCAGCTGAAGAAGATACTATGGTTGCATCTATTTAATATTTATCTGGAATGAGTTAAATGTATTAACACCCTTATTTTTCCCATTGGCATGATTTGTATATTCGTCTGTGTATCTTCACCAATGCCTAGTGGTATGACATTCAATCTATTTTTTATATATCTGTACAATAAATGTCAAAGTTCCTTATATGTACAAATAGTTTATTTGAACACTGCCCATAGACACTTAAACTTTACCCCAAGAATATTACTGGCAGCTAAATTGTTTCTCTTTACCCTTTAAATGCCTGTGGTATATAATCAGTTAATCTAATACTGTTATTATCATATCTGTATATGTCTGTGTTATGCTATTTGTTTTTGGCAACTGATCTCTCTGCAACTGAGAAATGTTTGTAAATGCCTGGTGACATAGGTTGTGGCTTGAAGGGACCAAATCACCCACCAGGTTAGCAAATATAAATAAGAAAAAAAAAACAGCTATTTGATGACTAGATAAAAATGTGGTCTACAGATGAAGAATGTTATTGTCAGAACAAAGCCAGAACTTGGAATATTATATGATACAACTTCTGTAGCAATTTCATACCTATTGCCGTCCCTTCTATACTCTGTTCACGTACTTTGTGGTTTGCTGTGTATCTTCAAATAAATGTGATTAAATAAGAGAATTACATAGGTCACTACTAGTTATTATGGTAAGACCCACTACAGTACATCCATTCATGGCCTAGGTTGGTTAGAATTTGATCATAACTTGTCACTAACACAACTGAATTTTGAACATTTCTCCTTGCTTGTCTGATGCCATAAAATAGAGGAAAACTCTGAATAAGATCAATCATTTGCTTGTCGCTCAGCCAAGAGCAAATTTAGTGAGGCCAGGCATTGTGTTACTATAGGAAAATATTGGAAAACAAATCCCTTATAAACTGAGGTACACATCTGAGAAACATTTATTCAAGGAAGCCATTAATATCATCTACAAAGTAAATAGAACTGTAATTGTGTAATAACGTAAATTATTCCAGTCAGAATAATTATTTTGCTGTACTTCATTTTATCTGTTATTCGAAAACTGTTATGGATTGCCTCTCCCAGTGCCATTTCAGGTCATTCACTTTATTTTCATGTACAGCGGCCTTTCATTCTACTTTGTAGCTGTAGAGACACTAGATGGTTATGCAGTGAGTCTAGGTTCAAAGTACTAGTCAGAACACACATTACTTGGCTTTGTTTCACTGGGCTGATCTATTGCTCCTGATTGTGACTACAGTATCAGATCCTGCATAAACTAGATGCCTTCAAGACCAGAGAAGTTTTTTTTTTTTTTTATTTATGTATTTATTTATTTATTGTAATATCTAGAGCTATAGTTTTGCTGATTTGATACTGTATTTGCAGTCAGGGCTGAAGTGTTGAAGCACTCCTTGTGCATTGATTTAACTATAGCAATTTGCTTGTTACATTTGCTTATTATATTTGTAGCAAGCAGCTGTCTCAAAGTGGTGTTATGAAACCAGCACCACTCACTTTATTATTTTTTTCTGCATTAGATTACTAAAATACATTTATTGTGTGAAAAAGGTGTTGCTTTTGTTCTCTATACTTATACATGACAAGCATTGCAATACATTTACTGACTAGATGTCTGCTATTTTCTGTTGTTATCATATTGATCTGGTCTGTTTATCATTGCACTCCACTTGGCTAGGGTGTTCTGAGATGTGCAAAGCACATTGGAAAGGAAAATTATACTCCATAGTTAAAGACCACTGGATATATTATAGTCTCTGTAGCTCCTTACACTACTTTCCTGGTATATTGATCCATGATCCCCACTTGTATTTGCATGGATTCTCAGTCATTGCCATAATGTAGACTAGGACAACTTGCTGTGGTAAACTGCAAACTCTGCCTCCTAGGTGCACAGAGAAATATTACTACATTGGACCGCTACTCCCCCTCCCCCCACACACACACACACAAACTATAACAATGCCCTATATATATATATATATATATATATATATATATATATATATATATATACATATATATATCTACAGTTTGATAGAACTGACTGAGGTAATAACAGCAGATGATGAGAAGGTAGCGAAAACTTATCCGCGGTGGTGCAGCGGTAGCATTGTTGCCTCATAGCAAGAGGTTCTCCCGTTCGATTCTCAGCTAGTGTGCAGAGAGTGCCTTCTGTGTGGAGTCTACATGTCCCCCTCGCAGGTCGAGTGGCATTCCGAAAGACGGTTGGGCGTCGAGCTGGCAACTCGGCACCGTGAAAATCTACTGCCAATCATTAGCGGACTGGAATTCCGCTGTGGCGACCCCTAACTGGGAAAAGCCGAAAGACAACAACAACATGAGAAGGTAGTGAAAACTTGGGCTAAAGTTCAAGTTAGTAAATGGAAGAACATTTTGGTGAAAAACTATTCTTATTATCAAAATAATGTTTTCCTTTGTGTATCATTGTTTCCTTTATCCAATTGACTTCACTTCTTGATTAATGATTTTAGATACTAAATTATACAAATTTGTATGGATTATAGGGAACATGTACTGATCCCAGTAAGATGAGGGTTATTATATGACATTGTGAAGCAAGGAGTTACACATAAGATAACATTTCTTGTTCTGATTTATTTATGGAGAAATGGATTTTACTCACAGAAGCCTTTGTCTGACGGCCATGGAAGGGGAGGTTCTTAAGAGTGTGATCAAGTAGAGGATTTTATGTATATGGAGTGTTGGCTATTTTATTTGCCAGTTTGGTGAAGTAGCAGTGCCAGTCTGTTATATTTCTCAGTGACTGCGGGGTAAGTCCTTTAAGCTTATTACAATAGGTTGATATGTTTATATTGTTTACTTGGCAGTATTTGAATGTGTCTGCTCTATTATTGGCTAATATCAGCACAGAAGGTTTATAAACAGAAAAAAGAGAGGGAATTCCCTTTGTTTTATTCATGCTGCAGGTGAGGGATACTTTCTTAAGTCAAGGCTGTCAGGTGGTTTATTGATTTGCATTAAATTCCCTTTAGTGAGTGAGTAACATATACAGACGAAAGCGCTCAATCAAATAAAGTCTTTTTACTGTTTCTGATGGATCTTTATAGTCCTATGTGGCTCTAGCGCCATTGCAGCATTTCATTTCTTGTGTTGTTGAACAGGCGGTTAATGAAGGTTATAAAGAAGGTTGGCCATTGGTCCTGTGCCTCATTTTTAGTTTACTAACATCAATACCTTTACAATTGTATCAACAAGAGTGAGGTCAGCCATTGTGGGTCACTCCCTCATCATACATGCAGCAACAAGTGCGTCTGCCCAACCCAACTGTGAGTCTTTGGGTTTGGATCCATCAGAACTTGAAGTAGTTAGAAAAAAGATATCTGGTTTAAAGATCTTCAAGTTGGTTGGTGCAGTGCACCATTTGTTGCAGGATATTAGGTTGCCGTGGGTTTTAATTGTTCACATTAGTGGGAATGACTTGTGCATCACTCCAAAGATATTTTTGTTCTCCATTATGTTTTGTAAGTTGTCAAAGCTGAGGTTCATGTTGCCTGCCTCAGTCATCGAGTGGTTGGCCATTATTCTCAGACTAATTTGGTGGCATACAAGCTCCCCAACAGCCACTGAGTCAGCCAAGAACTGTATTAACCACAAAGTGTCCAGGGTGGCTCATGCATTTCAGATCACTGTTGTTGAATATTGTGACTTTAAAGATTTGGATCCCATTTGGTTTGCTCCTGATGGAGTTCACTTGTCTCAGTCTGATTTAGATTTGTAGATTTGTGAATTTACCTTTATTTATTCAGTGAAAATTGGACTCAGTGTGAAAATGTATAAAAAAAACTAAAGATATAATAAGTTATATGAAGATGAAATGCAGTTATTCAGTGGAGTTGATTTAATGATATTTGTAACTGGATATTTTCTGAACCTTCATTTTGTAGGTCTGATATAAAGCAATTAACTGGTCAATGTTATGTGTGTTTGCCACCATGTCAGCTGACTTTTATGAGGCATGGCCAAGAATGGAGGAGCAGGCTATAAATCAGCCTTATGGGCAGTTGCAGTACAGCCTGCACTCCTTAACTCCCTTCCTGAATTTTTGGGCCTCTCAGTGGCCGTATGGTGGAGAATCAGCAGGACAGTATGCTACTCAAAACTTAGGAAGCTGGTGCCTGTGAGCATCAGTGAGGATGGGCATGTTGGGGGTGTGGAAGTTTATGCTACCCAGACTTGTGCCATCTGCTGATGGTATTGGATAATGGCTGACACTTAGAAATGGTATTTGCAATTTAAGTTATTATATGGTTATGTGTTTAATAAAGCTTTAGCCACGATGTCAATAAGTGTATGTGTCTTATCTTGGCAGAAGGCTCTAACAATGTGGTATTGACTGAGTGTGAGCTGAAAAGGGAAGGAATGAAGTCTGATATACTGAATGATAAAGAACAGATATAACAGGAAGAATATGACAAAGCAGGCAAACAGCTGGATAGTTATAGGCCAGAAAAATGTACTGTAGTAGAAAGAGAACAGAAAAATATGTAATACAAGAGAATTTTAAAACTCAACTGTTGAATAATAATTCCTGTTTTCTATGGCAGAGTCTTTAGAAACTTAGGAATGAGAAGAGAATTCATTATTTTATGGGTATATTACTTCAATTTTTCACATGAAGAGAAAGCAAACGTAAGGTAAACTGCAAGTAGAGGGATACTTTCTAGAAAAGTGTACGAGTGACTAGAAGGGTCTATATATCATGGTATGCAGCTATGTATACGTTATGGATTTATAGACAAACTTTTGTGTAAAGTGCACAAGGCACACTGCATAATAATTTAAAGCACCGGCATGGAAACATGGCATAAGGAGCATGGAGACATATTAGTGCAGTTCTGAAATGGTTTACCAGGTGCTCAGGCTGACATTATATATTGCTGAGTAGTTTAGATCATTTCTGAATGTGGTACGCACAGGAGTCACAACTATTAGAAGAGCGAATGTGAAGACCGTGAAAAGCATGATGATTAGTAGGCTGCAACTAAACTGTACTGTTCTTTTTATAAAGCGTTGTAAAATTCCTTAGTATACTGGTTGTGCTGTGATTGCATTCTGTGATGTAGTATAAATGACGCCCCCCCCAGAATGTTTTAAATTGACCCACACTGCCACTAGCTGAAGAAGATGAGCTCTCTAATTCTCCACTTTTAACAGCTCTGTGCTATAAATCTGTAAAGGCTGTTTTTTTTTCAGTATTATTAAGGCCCCAGAACAAAAGTTGTTCAGTTTGACTCACTGGGTACATGAGAAAGGCAAAGTACAAATCCACATATTTGTGCTGTAGTACATTCCCAGTAATACAGGGTAGAATGCTGATTGAATGAGGTTCCAAATTGTTCTTGGTAGATCACGAGAGAGAATATGAGGGAAGTGAAAGAATATGCAAAACCACTCTAGGACTTTGGAAATGTCACTGCCTTTATATTCTATATATCTCATTATTTATGGGACATCTGAAATGCACCATTTCAAGTCTCTTTAAATGTCCATGCTACCTTAGAGCCTGGATCCCACAAGTCTTCATGTCCTTAAGCTGTGAAGGGAAGGTAAATTGCACTAAGCCAACAGCAGTGCATGTAAGAAGCCTCTAAACTGTACCTTTTTGCATAATATATTTACCGTCTGCATAAAGACAAACTGTAACACATTTGTATAAGTAAAAGCTCAAAATCGACTGCTTCTTTATTCTTGGCTAGCTCCTTCCAGGCTATATAGTTACATCAGCACACACTGCCATCTCTTTTATATTAGAAGGATAACTTTCATTAATGCATTTTCCTTACATCTGCTCTGGTGAAAGATAAGGATGCTAAGTAACGACAATAATTGATACAAATAAAAATTAGGCTTCTACATACCAGCTCTCCAGCTTCATCTACAAAATGCATCACATTCAAACCCATTAGCTTCACTCCTAACCACTGTCTTTGAGATGTGAAAGCAATCAACACAGCTCACACTGTTCTTTTCAACTTCAAAGAGTTGTCTCTGTGAGCTTATAAATTAGTATATAGCACATACTTCAAATCATGACTGTATAATATTAAAGGTGTTTGTAGTATCTAAAAAATATCTGCTAATAATGTGTTTTTGTACAGATTTAAAATTTATGAATTTCTTGTTGGTCAAACAAAAATGTAACACATCTCAGCTGTATTTATCTGCATAAATAACAAAATGCATCGATTTTTTCTTGTATCAAAATGAGAGATGAAAATGAATTTTATATAACTGCTTCAAGCATGTTGCATTATGTTTCTCTAACATCATTCTAAAATGACTAATTTGTTTGTAGCTAGAACTTTGCATAATACTGAATGCCATCCTTGCTGCAGACCCATTGTCTGAGCTTTGTTTGTGTATTAAAAAGCATATCAACACAGAAGGGAACTGTTTTATTATGAAACTGTCTCTTTCTGAATAGCCACACCCTCTTGGTTTGCTGTCTGTATTCAACACATCTTGTTTGTCTGAACAGAGTCATGTGATAAAAATTCTCAATCTATTCTTTATTCCCTCTGATGATGCATATTCACTTCTCAGGGTTTATTCATAACTATATGATACATATGATTGTTGTGTGTGTGTGTGTGTGTGTGTGTGTGTGTGTGTGTGTGTGTGTGTGTGTGTGTGAGTATGATTTCATTCAAGAGAGTTGCTTTTGTTTCTGTGTGAGCTCATTCTTAATGTCAAAGGCTTACAGTTTAAGAATTCTGTATTTACTGTATGAATTATGTTTAAACTGGTGAATGGCACAGTAGGGTTAACTATGGAAAGACTTGTGCAATATTTCATATGTATAGCGCAAATACATATTTATACACAATTACAAAAAGGGTCCATTAGAAGACATTCTCCCAAGGACTTGAAGAAAAAAGAATGTCTCTTGTATATACCCAAAGAATAAATCCAAATGTCATGGAGCTTTTGAGGGAGCTTTTGAGCTGTAACCTAGGAAGTGTATTTTTGAAAAGCGGAACAAAAGTACTGAAACTTCCAATAACTACAAGCATTTTACTTAATAAATAAACACCTATTGTGTGGAAGCCACTGTGTTTGCATGAGCTGTGTATAGAACTGTTTAAGATGGCAGCTATCATGGGTATCTTGATATGGTATGAGCATGACTCAGATGTGAGCTGTTTGGAACAGATTTTTTTTTTTAATATAAATGGTACATACTGACCCCTGTCTCATTGCACATGAAGGTGTTACGATTTCTACATTTCACTGAACATGTTTCCACTTTTTTTTTGAAAGTTGAATTGGTCATATAGCAGAAAAGAAGGAATAGTAACGGGAGTGGGATTCCTACGAGACTGTAATCATTCAAAATGGATAGTTATGGTCAAACAAAAGCAGAAACTTGTTGAGTACTGAAACTAAAAAAAAAAATCTTGTTACTAAATGCAGGCTGTTTATGCTCAGCAACCTTTGTGGCATAACACAGAAAAAAAAAAAAAACAAGATAAAAGTGTGGTGCCTTTCAGCCTGCATACTAAGACTCTAGTGTTTCATACATATTTTGTGCACAGAATATACTCCTAAGAGCTGTGGACTCTTGTTGAAGCTGCATTGTAAGTTGCATGCCAGTATTTCATTTGCAGTACATTTAAAATTCTAACTCAGCCATAAAATGAAAGGCTGAGATAATAATACATCCAGACTGATGTCATTGTTATAGCATGCTGCTACGGCAATGGCGTCTTGATATAAGGGTGGATGCTGTAAGATACCTTACAGCTTAGCACAACTTACCTAGATAGATAATTAATCAGTCTTCTGAAGTGCTCATATACATTTTCTTAGCAAAGCCGAATGTTAATATACTTGGCAAATGTTTGATTTGTGACCAGTGTTTTCACTGTGGAAACAGCAGCTACTAATTGGTTCCCAGAAAAGTCACTAGCAGGGCAGATCCTCTTTAATATTCTCTGTAAGAGACACTTCACAATTGACTGGAAAGGGAAGCGTGTATTTGCAGAGAATAGAAAATGTTACCATACTGAGAATGCATCCAGAAGTGTGTAAAAAAAAATAGATGAAACTGGGTTTGGCAAAGCTGTAGAAATAGTTTAACTTACGGCAGTTTAAATATATTATAAATAAATAAATGCAAACAAATAAACCTTAGAAAGAAAAATAAAGATTTGGAAACAGAAGTGAAGTATTTAAATCTGTAAAGAGACCTAGCCTGTACAATTGGCATAAAATGATAAAGCCTTGACTACAGTCACGGTGACCTGACCTCAAATAATGTCTCAATCCCGGTGACCTATCCTCAAATAATGTCTCAATCCCGGTGACCTATCCTCAAATAATGTCTCAATCCCGGTGACCTATCCTCAGATAATGGCTCAGGGGGTTGGCAGCACAAGCAGGGAGGATGGCATGCCCACACTGTGTGAAAAAGGAGGAGGATGATGCACATATATGCGGCACAATTGCATAGTCTGGTTTCCCTGGGGACAACTGGGGGCACAAATGCATGGTGCCAGCTGAGAACTAGTAAAGCATTCTGGTGGAACTGAGGGGTCGATCAGTGCTGATGCTTGTTGGATTGGAGGAAAGTGTTGCAGTACGGAAAGTAAGGCTGAGGTGGTTTTCTTCTTTTAATAGCTCTGAGGATGGGAATAGATGGACTTGCACTAAAATTTATAAGATTTTGACTAACCATATCAACGGAACTGAAATGGACAGGTTATGCAACAGATGGCAAGACAGGGAGAAAGTGTCTTTCTCCAATGAGGACCAGGAGGATGGTATTAAAATGAACCATAAGCTTGCAATTCTGCAAAGAGTTTGTAATCATCACGGACGTTGGTTTCACAGATGGTTTGGAACTTTAATAAGACTTTTTAGGGAGTCTGCATTTGGAAAGGGAAGGAGTTAGAGATGTGGGGAAGCTGATGTAGATCACATTCATATGTTCTGGATGTGCGAGGCTATTGAAAATTGCTGGACAGATACTACAGAGAAATGGCAAGCTATTTTTTGGTGAAGTGGTGCTAAAATGGTGGGAGTCCTGCTTGTTTGGTCTAAAGGGGTGAGGATTTCAGTGGGAATTTATCAAAGAAAACAATTTCAATGTTTTTGAGTAGCAAGGTAAGGCATTATATTGTTAAAACACACAAAAAATGAAGACTGTCAAAAGTAAAGTGCAAACAAACTTAACTGGTGTCTCCTGGTACCTCGGCTAAAAAGCCCTCAGGGGATAAATTGTTATACCAACAGCACATTATTTATAATAAATCACATGGTGATGACCAGTTATACAAATTGCACAAACCCTTTGCATTTAAAGTGACTTTGAACCATTAAAATGCTTGTAAACTCATTTCCCAGCCATTTTTATATACACTACAATGACTAAAATTTAAAGTCCGTACGTATATTAAATATTTAACTACATGCTTCAAATCAGACAAACCCTTGTGAAAACAAAATAGATCTGATTTACTTTATCAACATCAAATTCAGATATTAATATTCACCTCCAGGTTAACACATGACAGAAATAAAGTGTTGTGATTAATGATGAACCTGGTTAACAAGCCTAACAAGTTTCTATAGTAAGTTTTCCCATGTTGATGTGAAGGGATCACCCACGCACTAAAAAACACTAAAAAACAAAGGCGAATCTGAGCCTGCATGATTTGAACAGAAATGGAGTGCAGCTGGACTATTTAATCGCCTATGTCTGATGCCACCCATATGCTCCAGAATATGTTTTTTTAACTTGTCTCTTAGTTTGTCCAATATACCATTTTTTTAGGTGAACAATCACAACCCAAGATATAACTCCACTTGATTGACAAAAAAACCTCTGTGTAGCCTTATAAATTCTCTCATTAATGCTACAACCATGTAAATTCCTAACTATTGAGCATACCTTACATATATGACAGGGATGGCATCCCACCTGACCATCTATTTTGTCCAGCTTCCTATTCAATAACTGTTTCAAATTCATGCATCTCTTATATGAAAAAATTATATGCTCCGAAAATACACCTTCAATAGATTCATCTTGCATCACTATGGGCCAAAATTTCCTAACTAACCTTGCTAAATCATGTAAAAAAGGTGAACATTTACTAACAAAATACATTTTCCTTGTACCTTCACCTGGGGATTGCTCTTCATGTTTCCTTCTTACTCCCTTGCCATCTCTTTGTCGGATTACTAAAACCCTATTCTCTGTCTTAACCAACAAATCAGGGGAATGACCTTTACAAGATAACCTGTTTCTTACCTTTGAAAATTTTTGACCTATCCTTCTCTTATCCTATGTATTGCCAAGAATACGTTTATACTCCCCATAAGGCAAAGAATTCAACAAATGTGAGGATGCATGCTTGAAGCAAATAAAAAGTTATTGGCTGCAGTTTCTTTATGATAAGGTCTGAATTGCACCACCCTGTCATGACTTACATATAACTCTAAATCCAAGAACTGCATTACCTCTCTATTGGTCTTATATATAAAAGAAATACCACAATCATTTCTTTCCAGTTCAGCCATGTAAGTTTCAAATTGTTCCATTTCCCTTCGACACACAAAAATCAAGTTGTCTATATAGCTCCTATAGACCATGACCTTATTGTTGAAAAAATATTATTTATACATGAATTTTTGTTCAAAGAAATTCATGAAAATGATTGCATATGAAACAGCAAATGAGGCACCCATAGAGGTGCCTCCATTTTGCAAAAACAGCTCCTCATTAAACTCAAAAAAATTGTGTGTCAGGCAGAACTTAAGCAGCTGGAGAATATACTATGTTCTAGGTCCTTCCCCCAACATTTTTGCTACAGCTTCCAAACCCACTCTGTGACTGATACTGGTATATAAAGTTTTTACGTCCACACAGGCCCAATAAAAATCAGCTTCCCCCCCAACTTACAATAAGCTTGACTGTTTCTAATATGTGAAGGTACTTTAAGACTAAATTTCGTAAGCTGTTCATCCAAAAAAATCCTCACATTTTGTAAATAACCCCCTACCCCAGAAACTATAGGCCTCCCTGGAGGGTTCGTTAAATTTTTATGAACCTTGGGGATCATAAAATAACTAGTTTTCTTCGGATTTTTGATAAACAATTTTTTGATGTCTTTGGCTTCAGAAAAGCCAAGCCTTTCCCCTCTGTCTAAGATTTCTAGTAAACATGCATTAAACTCCACACTGGGATCCTGTTCCAATTTTGTATAAACATCCTCATCATTTAACAATTCAAATGCCATTTTGTCATACTGTTCTCTGGAAAAAAATGGCTCAATTCCCTCCTTTGTCTGCCTGAGTGAAAACCAGGTTCTCATCATTACTTTGCAATGTTTGCAATGTAACCTTATTCCTCTTTGGTTAAATTATACACTTTTTCTTTTTTTACAAACTTCTTATATTCACGTTCAATTTCTTTACATAAAGTCTTTTCAAACACGTTACTAGCAGTGGTTTTCTTAGGAGAAACAAAATGGCTTTCATAAGGAACAGGCGGAACTGTTAACTTTCCATAACCAGTAATGAACACCGCCCCCCCCATCATTGTTGCTTCCATTATTATCCATCAGTTCCGCCATATCCTGGACATAAAGTTCCTCAGACTCATCTTGTAATCATATTTCTACATTATTAGCATCTGTAAACATGTTTTCATACACAGACAAGTTTAATAATGAATCATCAGAATCATCATTGTCCATTCCCCCCATAAGACTCTCCTGTTGAAACTCACTTACATTACTAACTTGAGTATTTTCATTTTGAAAAAACATGGCTAAATTCAGTTTTCTACAAAAGCATCCAACTTCAAGCAATATATCTGCTAGGCTGGGAAAATGACTGGGTACAAAGTTTATACCCTTATTTAACAAGCATTTAACCTTATTAGTAATTTCAAATCTGGATAAATTAATGATGTCAAAATGTCCAAGTTCGTCATGTTGTATGGGCCCAACTCCTTCTGCCCAAAACATGACCGTCTCAAAGTTCTCATTAACATTTATCTTCTCCTTCTCCTGCTGTTCGGCCTGGTACCTGCATTGTTCCTTTGCCACTTCTGGCCTCTCCCTCGCGTTTGCTGTGGACTGTTCCAATACAGGTTCTGTGTGCCTTCATTGCTTTCTTTGTTTAAATCCTCAAATGAGACACTTTTCCTGCTGCTGGCCATTTCTCCTGAGGAAATGCATGAGTCTCTGGTTACACGACCGTTCGCTCCAACCTGTTGATTAATGTTCCTGCCCCTCCTAGGCTTCCTCTGCCAAGAAAAAAACAAGTTATTTTCATAGCCTTTAGAATCACGTTCAAGGTTACGGTTCTTTCTTGAAATTACTTCTACTTCTACCTTAGAAACTCAACCCTGAATGGTTTTCATCTTGTCAGCAAAACAGTCACCAGAAACACTTCTCAATAACTCCTCTTGTAGCTCCACAATTTCTGCCTGCAACTTCTCTTGCACTCTGCCATTATGTTTAACCGAAATCTGACTTTTATTGGGCCTGTGTGGACGTAAAAGCTTTATATACCAGTATCGGTCATAGAATGAGTTTGGAAGCTGTAGCAAAAATGTTGGAGGAAGGACTTAGTACAAATTATATTTTCCAGCTGCTTGAGTTCTGCCTGACACACAAGTTTTTTTGAGTTTAATGAGGAGCTGTTTTTTTGCAAAAGGGAGGCACTGCTATGGGTGCTTCATTTGCTCCTTCGTATACAATCATTTTCATGAAAATTTTATGAACAGAAATTCATGTATAATAAATGTTTTTTCAACAATAAGGTCACGGTCTATAGGAGATATAGAGACAACTTGATTTTTGTGTGTCGAGGGGAAATGGAACAATTTGAAACTTACATGGCTGAACTGGAAAGAAATGATTGTGGTATTTCTTTTACATATAAGACCAATAGAGAGGTAATACAGTTCTTGGATTTAGAGTTATATGTGAGTCAAGATAGGGTGGTGCAATTCAGACCTTATCATAAAGAAACTGCAGCCAATAACTTTTTATTTACTTCAAGCATGCATCCCCCCCATTTGTTGAATTCTTTGCCTTATGGGGAGTATAAATGTATTCTTGGCAATACATAGGATAAGAGAAGGATAGGTCAAGAATTTTCAAAGGTAAGAAACAGGTTATCTTGTAGAGGTCATTCCCCTGATTTGTTGGTTAAGACAGAGAATAGGGTTTTAGCAATCCGACAAAGAGATGGCAAGGAGGTAAGAAGGAAACATGAAGAGCAATCCCCAGGTGAAGGTACAAGGAAAATGTATTTTGTTAGAAAATGTTCACCTTTTTTACATGATTTAGCAAGGTTAGGATGGAAATTTTGGCCCATAGTGATGCAAGATGAATCTATTAAAGGTGTATTTTAAGAGCATATAATTTTTTCATATAAGAGGTGCATGAATTTGAAACAGTTATTGAATAGGAAGCTGGACAAAATAGATGGTCAGGTGGGATGCCATCCCTGTCATAGATTCAAGGTATGCTCAAAAGTTAGGAATTTACATGGTTGTAGCATTAATGAGAGAATTTATAAGGCTACACAGAGGTTTTCTTGTCAATCAAGTGGAGTTGTTTATACCTTGGGTTGTGATTGTTCACCTAAGAAATGGTATATTGGACAAACTAAGAGACAAGTTAAAAAATGTATTCTGGAGCATATGGGGGACATCAGACATAGGAGATTAGATAGTCCAGTTGCACGTCATTTCTGTTCAGATCATCCAGGCTCAGATCGTCTTTTTTTTTTATTGTGTTGGCGATGCCTTCACATCAACATGGGGAAACTTACTATAGAAACTTGTTAGCCTTGGAAACCAGGTTCATCATTAATCACAACACTTTATTTCTGTCATGTGTTAACCTGGAGGTGAATATTAATATCTGAATTTGATGTTGATAAAGTAAATCAGATCTATTT
The DNA here is from genome assembly GCF_019279795.1 of Protopterus annectens. Lineage (NCBI taxonomy): Eukaryota > Metazoa > Chordata > Ceratodontiformes > Protopteridae > Protopterus > Protopterus annectens. Next base: position 1,089,248,025 of record NC_056747.1, on the reverse strand, counting down.
TGTTTTCACAAGGGTTTGTCTGATTTGAAGCATGTAGTTAAATATTTAATATACGTACGGACTTTAAATTTTAGTCATTGTAGTGTATATAAAAATGGCTGGGAAATGAGTTTACAAGCATTTTAATGGTTCAAAGTCACTTTAAATGCAAAGGGTTTGTGCAATTTGTATAACTGGTCATCATCATGTGATTTATTATAAATAATGTGCTGTTGGTGTAACAATTTATCCCTTGAGGGCTTTTTAGCCGAGGTACCAGGAGATACCAGTTGTTTGTTTGCACTTTACTTTTGAGAGTTTTCGTTTTTTGTGTGTTTTATATTCGTTTGTGGTTTGAGTTTCAATCGTTATATTGTTAAAGCAATTAAAGGGGGTGGGAGTTGGAAGCAGGAGGAGATAAGGAAAAGTAATATTAGTCTTTATTATAAAATTTTATGTGCATAAGAAGAGATAGCAAATAATTTAAAAATGTGCAAAGTGTGGTCTGTGGTTCAAATCACACTTCCAAATTCAGAACTATAGGTTAGGAACATCCTGATACATTTGATGTATTGTTAATGATAATGTTATGTTACTCCATTAACAAAGATTCTTGTTATGATGTGGATCCATGCAAAGGTGTGGCTGTTATAAGTATTATATGTGTTAGAAATTTCACTAAAACATATTTTCTAAAATAATTGCCTACCACAAAGGTAGATACATTCAAAATAATATGCAAACATTCTAGATGACCTGAGACAGACATACAGTTATCTTGATGAATGACAAAACATGAAATATAAGCTTCCATAATACGGCAACTTTCCCCCACATTTATGATGTATCGGGCAGCCTAGATGGCCCCCAAATTGACTTTACATTCACATTATGTGTTTCTATGCAGATCAGGCTGGTACACTAGCATTTAGAAAAGGAGAAAATAGAGAAACTCAAAATGTATTGTTATGATAATACAGCAGATAAAAAAAATTGTCTGTCTTAAAATGAACATTACTGCTGCCTTACAAGTACATAGAGCCTGCAAATCTATTCATGGCCATGGGATATATTTTAAAAAGCTTGAAATATCGCGACTACTATTTTACCTCAGACTTATTTTCTTAAGTGTATCAAAAGATATTGTAGAAGGGTGCTTTCATTCACTTATATAATACATCAGAGGGCATGACTAGCTTCCTGTGCAGGTGGTCTCTGCTTCACACAGTTTGCTGGGATCCTCATCCGTTCATAGTTTCATGTGTTTTTACTAAGTTAAACCCAATTCTTAGGGATACTAACAATGTTCACCATTAAGTACATATCCCTGGTAAAAATGTGAGACCATCTATCTAGTAATCCAGAATAGTTTTAAAGCTTAATAGGGAAGTTCTCTACTTGAGACAAGGTGTATCCCAGAAATGGGGGAATTACATTGGGTTAGGTGTTTGTCATGCCATCCGGCGGTGATGTTTGGTAGTATACATTTTTGTCTTTAGAATGTGTGTCTGCTTTACCACTGGTTCTGTTTAGCTGAAGGAGTTTTGAGAGTGCTGGATCATACATAAGATGGAAGGCTAAACACAGATCACCTCTTAGAAGTCTGTAACACACTTGGTAGACAGAGATGGATTTTTGTTTGTCAGAGTAGCTAAGGGTACTGCAACCTGAGATATGGTATCTCAACAAGGTCCATAAAGTTATAATCCCCCTTTTTTCATCTCTTAGTTGGCCCATCATTGAATATAATGCAACTTTTGGAAGGTACCTCACTGAGAACCTAAACCACATAGACAGACCTCAACATTTCTTCACCAAATATATCTCTCTTATTATAGAGTTTATTGACATGGTAGTTCCACTATATGGTCTTAGTACTAAAGTTACCATTATATTTACATGACTGGTATGGATGCCTCAAAGCATCCACCCAAGAGGGAGCAAAATTTGGAGCAGCAAGCAGGAGCCATAATTACAAAGTTTGCTGGAGCTATACTATTTGTGATTATCAGTAAGATCAGTAAATAGTAAATAATTGGTTGCTCAGTAATTGCTGAATGTAGAAGAGTTATTATGGGTCATAATGTAGGTTTTTATAGACAGGAACACTGCAAGCTGGTCAGATTTGACAGGAGAGGGAGTAACAAGTGATGCAGTATACATGGATAAGATCAAGAAGATTTACACCTCTAGTGGGTTGGGAGCAGGTTTCTCAAGTGTGTGGGCATTTACAAAGTCCAGAAATCACTGGTCATATTTGCTGTTAGAAGTAAATGTTTGCCAGTTTATCTGCAGATAGTTCAAGTTGTTCATAAGAAAGGTACTGTGTCTGATTGTTAATTTTTCTAACTGGTTAAAGTATTATGCATGCTTGTGAAGGGGTCAGTGATGGGAAGCTATATTGATTATAGTGTGATAATTAATTTTGTTGAGTATAACTAGACTTAAACCAGTTCCAGATTTGTATTGTACAACATCAGGTGGCAGACAGTGGGGCTATGAATAAATATCAATACACACCCAAAGTGGTCAGTGGATATAACTACCCGATAAGGAGTTTGATCACTGCTAAATAATCAAGTTTCTGTAATTACACAAATGTTGATGTCTTGGAGTTTAAGGATGGTCTCAAGTTCAGTGATTTTGTTGTTTAGACTCCTGTTGATCAGCAAAAGCACGATTAATATTATCCAGATTGGACTTTTACTATGCTGGGATGTCCATCACATGAACTCTGCCTAAAAATGGCACTATGGTGGTAGCAAATGTTTTAGGCAGTATGCAAAAAAACTGGGGGTGAAAGATGCAGGCCAACACCAACAAAGCAAATGGATCTTTAGACCATTTCATCCTATGCAGACATACATTGGATTCCCCCTACAACAGCGTCAATTTACTAGCCAAATATTGAAACTAATTATTTTTAACTTGAATTTAGGCAGCAGTCTTGGTGATGGCAGAATACGACTCAGTGCCAGGGCCTTGCCATCTTCAGAAATGAGCAGGAAGCTCAACGAATATTTCTGCATTTTCTCCAAGATGGACTGCCTAAGATCATTCATCCCCACATGGGCAACTGCAAGGTTATAACCATATCTAGGACAGAGCAGGGACTCATGGGATCTAGTGATGTCTTAATCCCTGCACTAGAGATGCAGCTAGCTTTCAGCCTATCCTTTTTCAACCTGGCAAGTGTTGTGTCTTTATGTCTTGCAATGGAGTTAGTAATGACGCATACATCATCTATTTCATGATGTTTTGCACCTCATCAGTATGGCAAGCATCACCTACATTTGTAGCATGGCATTCAATACAATCATCACCTTATGAAAGAAATGCATTGTGACATCCTCTGTAAAAAGGCCATACTCCAGAATCTTACTGTTTCCACCCACCAGCTGTTCTCCTGGGAATCATCTTCTAGTCCTAAACATCTGGGTTATGACTTTTCAGTCTCACCTTTCATCCTTACTCTTTCATGAATGTATCACTAACTTTGCTTGCATCTTTCTAAAAAAACTACATTGCGACATTGTGACATATCTATGAGAGATTATTGTTTCAACCAAGTGCTTCAGTAATGACCTTGATAGATGTTGTCTTAACACAAGCAAGGGCATTTTGACAATGGGAAAGAATGCAAATTTGAAGAAAGTGTAGGATCCATCCCATGCTTAGCTAAGATCACAGAAGGATATGGCTCAGTATTGCTTCTGTTGTTTGTTTGCCTTTTTTTATACACAAAACTAATAACGATGCAGACACAAGTGAACAAACTGGTAAAAAAGGCTTGCAACAAGATGAAAAGAATCCCACAGCTCTTTTTCCTAAACGCAAATTTATTAGACCACAATCAGCGTTTTCACTACTCACAATCGGTAGCTTCTTCAGAGGAAGTTCTAACAAAAGGCGCCAAAAAGGCAATTTAAAATGACTTGGCTCCATTACATCACTTCCTTTAGGAAATAGACAACAAAAGGACAACAACACACTACAAGTGTTTAAATAATTCACACAACTGCTTTCAAGATGCTAAAATCAAAAAATAAAAAATATTAAAATGCACAAATACCGCAGAAGTGTTAAATTAACTGTTATATAAAACCAATACATATATAAATACAAGTATATATATAAAGATATATAAAAAATTATATTAATAATAATGAACATTCCTATGTAATAGTATATATAATAAGCACTCTATATAAAAGTAATTACTTCTGCTTAAATCATAAGAAGAAGTTGTCATTCGCTGTAATCGTCACCCAAAAAATGGAAACACCTGATAATAAAAATATGTATGATGAAAATAATTAACTTTGGATGGCAAATACAAGAAGATCATATTTATCTCAAGTATGATCTATATTTTAACACTGGTGCAATATTGCAATGTTCATTAAGACCAGGAAAATTAAATGCGTCTAATTTTAACTGCCACAGCAGTTCATGGTTTTCCAATATTAATGAAGTCGGACCACCCCTGATGGTATTAGGAAGATGGTCTATCCCCATGAATAGGAAACTATGACCTGGAAATTTACCAACATGTTTAGCTAATGCATTCTCATTATTGTTGTTACGTATAGCATAACAATGTTGGTAAATACGTTCTTTAAATTTCCTGTCGGTCTTTCCTACATAGAAAGCTGGGCAGCATACACAAAAGGCTAAATAGACAATGGATTTAGTATCACAAGTAATCTTAAATCTGATGTCATATCTCCTTTGTCTAATAGAAAAAGAACTACCTGGCTTAATGAAATTACACCAGTTACAAAACCCACATGGAAAAGAGCCACATACCCTAATAAGGGAATTATTAAAGGGACGCTTCTGTAGCAAGTCCTTAATGTTACTGCCTCTTTTATATACAAACTCTGGTTTTGATCCAAGTATATATACCAAAGAACTATTAGAGATGAAATACCAGTTTTTCAAAATAATTGCTGCAATAGAATTAGAATTTAAATTGAAAGTAGTAATGAAACTATTAGGGTAAGTAGTCGCATCCGTAACTTTAGAAGTAATATCAATCTCTACGGGTAGAGCTGAAGATGCAATAACACTACATTCCCCTGGATTTTGAGGGACGATAGATTCAAATTCAAGCAGCGGTTTAAAAAACCAATATTTCTTTTTGTTCCTACCTCATTAATTAATTCATCAATCAATGTGACAGGGTAACCTCTATTAAGAAACAAATCTTTTAGTAAACTGCATTCCTCAGTGAAATCATCATAATCACTACACATTCTCACTGCTCTCACTAGTTGCCCTTTCACAATAGCCCTTTTCATTTTGAAAGGGTGGCAACTAGTGAAGTGTAGGAAAGAATTAACATATGTGTCTTTCCTGAAGATAGTAGATCTAAATTTGCACATAGATCGATCTTTTTTTAATCGGATGTCTAAATAATCAATTTCGTCCATGTCGAATCGGTACGTGAACTTCAAAAAGGAAGTTGTACCATTAAGAAATTCGACAAAAGATTCAGCCATAGAAGAATCACCTCTGAAGAGGATGAACATATCGTCAAGGAACCCGGTATAGTAGCCAATTTTCTGCTTCCATATTGGGTGATTTAAAACAAAATGCTTTTCCCAATAGGCCATGAAAATATTGGCCACACTGGCCCCACAAGGGGACCCCATAGCGACTACCTGCTTTTGAATGTAAATCTCATTTTCAAAGGTAAAGAAGTTGGAAGATAGAACAATATCCAACAATTCAGTGATATTGTTTATTTCTGCTCTAGGCGCCCCCATTTCAACCAAAAACAACTCCACCCATTCAATAGCTTCTTCATGTGGAATGGAGGTGTATAAATCGACGACGTCTATCGTGAGGAAGTTAAGAGAGTCTTCACATTTAATGTTATTCACATTTGACAAGAAGGACCAAGAGTCTTTACATATGCTTGGGATCAATTTCAGATATTTTGAAAGTGCAAAATCAATATATTTTGCACTCGGGTAACAGATCGAAGATCTCCCATCTATAAGAGCTCTCATAGGTGGATCGTGAAAAGTTTTATGAACTTTTGGTATCCCAAACATAACAGGGACCTTTGGGTATAAGACGTCAATATATTTGTATAGGTCTAGATCTATTCTCCCTTCAATAAAAAGGTCCCTGAAGTATCCTCTTGTTCTATTAACACAGATGTTCATTTCATTACGTGAAGAGGATTGATAAGCTGGGGAATGGAGGACAGAAAGCATTCTATCAATGTATTCACTCTGTTCAAATATGACCAGCCCACCCCCTTTGTCCGGTTTAATAACCCTGACTGACGAATCACGCAATCTATCTAATGCTTCAAGTTGTTCCTTTGTTACATTAAATTTATTACTTCCTGAAAGATTGTCTCTGTCCATGTATCTAATATCTAGCTCGCATGAGCTTTCAAACATACGTAATACAACATGGATAGGTGGATTGAAAGTACTAGGAAGTTTAAAATTGTTAGTTACATGATTTGTTGAATCATGAAATAGTAGACTCAAATTTAATTTCCTCACGTAACATTTAAGGTCGATTAGAACCCTAGCTATATCACATCTCTTTGAGGGGACAAATGTATTGCCTAAAGCTAGAAGTTCAATTAATTCTGGTTCTAATACTAATGACAAAAAATTGTAAATAGAGAAATCACCCTGGTTGTTTTTCAACACAATTGGATACTTGTTTGACAGATCATCTATTTGCGGAAGATTTATCTGTTCCGCTTCTTGTTCTCTCCTTTGTACATAGAGTTGTTCCGGTTGTCTAAAAAAGATTGATTAGAGTTAGATGGTAAATTACCACTAACTTGAGATACACTAGGTGTCTCTGAATTCCCATGTTTGTTCCTATTTCTATTACTCCTCCTAGGAACAGTTACATTTCCAGAACTCGATGGTCCATCACTCTCTATAGACACCCCAGGAGTCTCATCAGTGTTATTATCAACAGCATTAGCATTAAGCCCAAAATTTTTATGACTGTAAACCAATTTTGGGTATGCCTTACCCTCTTGATAAGCCTGTCTATCTCTAAAAAGTTTCCTTGATTTATTTGATTTAATCTTCACTAGATAGGTGTCAATACTAGAAAAAATTCGAGCATAGTCGAATTTAAATTTAGAAAAATTAGTATCAAATTTGATTTTGTCATCCAAGGAACAGGCTTCCGCTGTAAGTTTGTCAATATTAATGGAATAGTGCTTAATTAATAATTCAATAAGTTCAGCACCCTGTTTTTGAAAAAGTGATCTTAAATCTGTCAAAAAGTCATTGTCTGTAATAAGTCCTGATGGCGAAAAGTTGCTTCTCAAACCTTTTGGAATCAGGTCTTCATTCAGACACTGTTTGAAGTAAGCAACTTCAAGTTGCAATTTTCTAAGTTTGAACATTTTACTGTCCAGCAGCTTTAATCTGTCGACCATAGAAGCCATAGGAACATCTGGGACATTAGGAACATGCACCGGTGGAACATTTTGAAGTGGTTTAATGAAAACAAAAAAGTCACCTGTATTTTGTATCCACTCAGCTATAGATGATCCGCCGATAAGTGCATCTTGACCATTAGTCCCAATTCGTTCATTGATGGAAGGTGTAGTTACGTTGTTTAAACCATCCGCTTCTGCCAACATTTCAGCGTTCTCTCTATGCGGCTGCGTATATTGTAATATTGTAATATTGCACCAGTGTTAAAATATAGATCATACTTGAGATAAATATGATCTTCTTGTATTTGCCATCCAAAGTTAATTATTTTCATCATACATATTTTTATTATCAGGTGTTTCCATTTTTTGGGTGACAATTACAGCGAATGACAACTTCTTCTTATGATTTAAGCAGAAGTAATTACTTTTATATAGAGTGCTTATTATATATACTATTACATAGGAATGTTCATTATTATTAATATAATTTTTTATATATCTTTATATATATACTTGTATTTATATATGTATTGGTTTTATATAACAGTTAATTTAACACTTCTGCGGTATTTGTGCATTTTAATATTTTTTTATTTTTTGATTTTAGCATCTTGAAAGCAGTTGTGTGAATTATTTAAACACTTGTAGTGTGTTGTTGTCCTTTTGTTGTCTATTTCCTAAAGGAAGTGATGTAATGGAGCCAAGTCATTTTAAACTGTCTTTTTGGCGCCTTTTGTTAGAACTTCCTCTGAAGAAGCTACCGATTGTGAGTAGTGAAAACGTTGATTGTGGTCTAATAAATTTGCATTTAGGAAAAGAGCTGTGGGATTCTTTTCATCTTGTTGCAAGCCTTTTTTACCAGTTTTTTTATACACAGTAGGTTTCTTAGTTGTCAGACATGATTGCTGGAAACAGCAAAATTTACTTCAGATCCATGGCATGCCTTATTTACCAGTTTTCTTTGGAACATCATCAGCTGTGGGGTATCTTCACATTATCTTTCACTGAGATGGTCCTCTCATTCCAGAAAAAAAGGGACTTGCAGCTGTTAGGTTAATCACTGCCCCATGACTGGCCAAAGGAAGGGAGCACAGGAGCTATCATACCTAGGGTGGTTGATTGCCGGTGATTGGTTGAGTGTGCACTAACTTCCTGCACATGTTGGGCAGTATGAACAGGTAAACGTACAGCGAGGATTGCAAGGGGACCATTCCTGCTTTGGTACAATGGGCTAACCCCAGTACATCCTTCCTGGGTCTCCCCTCCCTTAGAGAGAGATGAACAGGCACTTGCTATAGTATTCCTCTCCTAACATTAGCTCCACAAACACTCAGCCCACTAGTAAAACCCAGGCTATCTAGATCATAGTCAGGACTTTCCTCTTCTGCATTAGAGACAATATGCGATTTGCTTATCTTTGGTAAAATGTGGCTTATTCTTTCATACTGCTCTAAGACACTCATTTTCAGAGACGACGTGCAATTCAGCAGTCATGACTTAATGACTTCACTGATCAAAGAATTTCGTCTAACATACTGCCATTTTCCTAATATTTTTTTGTCTTCAGAGCAATTCTATGCAGTGAAATTGCAGGTAGCAGGGATGGAGGCAGGAAGAAAAAATACCCTAAAACTCTTATTGCTTCTTGGACGCAGGAAGAAAAAATACCCTAAAACTCGTATTGCTTCTAAGTGCTTCTTCTCTAGCACCATCAACGTTTTGCTATCCTTTGTCAATGCCAACAACTGAATAGTATATATTCTACTGCAGATTTCCTTCTCCCCTTTGCATGCATATGCTTTTTGATTGCACTCAATTTAACATTCCTTTGATAATATCATATAAGTGAAAAACTTCCATGTGTTGCTTCAGCTGCCTTTCTCCAAGTGACCCTTCATGTCTTGGTTTTAATTTGTATGAATGGTAACCACATGATTCAAGCACTGCTAAGAATTATTGAACTCTGTTCATAATTCATATAAAATCTGTTAATTTATTTAATTGCTGTAACAACTGCCTTTTTCTGTTCATTTGATATCTGTTTTTGTTTTATGTCTTTCTGTGTTTCCTTTCCTTGAGACACATTTTTTCAGTTTTCATTTCTTAGTTCTTACATTTCACATAATTTTTTTGTAACTTGATATAAACATAGAGGATTATGATCACGTCACTGATCATAACCCGCTTATTATGTGTTCGAGACACTGAAGTAAGGAAATTCACCTCAAAGGGAAAAGCTTGAGAGGTGAATCTTGGCATTCATGTTGAGAACACATAATAAGGGGTTATGCTCAGTGAGACAATCATAATTCTTAGTAGTGCATGAAGCTTTATCTGCTGTATGTACTACTCGTTAAAGGGCAAAAAATCGCTAAGTGTTTTCCCATCTTTCAAAGCTATAAAAAAACACTTAGCGAGCACTGTCAGAGAAGTAGTGTAACGTAGTCCATTACATTTACACTTACCTCCATATCTCCCAACTGTCTAGATTTTCACAGGACATCCAGATTATTACTTCATATTTTTGGTCTGTCCCTTGTAAAATAATTTTCATACAAACCACCCTGGCTTGAAGTTACTAAATAATGACATATGTTTGACTTTCAGCATTCACATTCTTCAGGTTATACAGGTAAACACAGTGTGTTATTCTAGCAACTGTCTTTTAAGCTTTTTTTACAAGAAGTCAGGTCCATGTTAAGGATATGGACAGCAGGCAGATACAAATGTTTTGTTTTGCCACTGTAATTTGCAAGTCAGTAAAAGCAGTTCAACAATCACAGCTGGAATTAATACCTCCTCCCCCACACACACACACACACACACACACACACACACACACACACACACACACACACACACATACATTTTTTTCCTGTAAGTAAATAAGACTCATTGTAAAACTGGACAGAGACGATCCACTTTGAAAAGAGACAGTGCCCACTACACTCACTGTAAAGTTAATATAATGGATTCCGATATTTAAGAAATTCTAAGAATTAAGTGTCTTCCCTGGGAGTGCTGATGTCAAACTGAGGAGACCATGTTTGATGGAGCTACTTATTCTGCTGACTCAGCCTCTGAATCCTTATTTAACATATAACACTTCAAACAGCTTACTTATCTGAAAATAATAGGCATTCACACAAGTCCCACGATTACATATTTTACAAGGTGCTCAAAAAGCCCCCCAACTCAGAAACACAGGTCTGAGATCACTGCATCTTTCTGTAAAGGGTATTGTCCCCAGCGCAGTAAGGTCTGATGAAGGCTATCTGTGCATCATAGTGCATTACAATTTCTACCCTACTAGTGCAAAAACTGTGCTGTTAAGCCAGTTTTATGACATGGAAGCTTAAAGTCATGACTGTGATGCAGATGACCAATGTTTTAGTAATGTCCCAATCCATGGAAGAGCCAGCCAGGGAGAGTAAAAGTGAGTGGGCTATGCCAGCTATGTCATCCTGGAGAGGAGTCAGCCTGGACTTCTACACTTCTGACATCCAGAAAATGGAATGAATACATTTCAGACAGGGAGTACACAATGCTGAGAGCAAGCAGCCACCAAGCAGTGTGCTCTCACTCTATGGTTGGAGTTGATGCATGCAAGGGGAAGCATGTGGATCTTTGGCTGGTGTTGTGGGAGTTCTGTTTGTCAAAGCTGCCGCAAGCCAATATGCAGTTGAGTAAACGAAATCACCAGGCTTAACAGGAATGATGTCACCACCAAGGATGACCTATGTGATGTCAAGTTCTATGGACAATTACATGCCACCTGCATGCAGCTGTCTGCCTATCTGGGGTAGCTCCTGATCTAGCAGTGGTAAAGCTGGATCCTCAGATGGAAGAGCAAAGGGAGATTTTGACCTGGTTAGCTAATGATCAGACCAGCCTAGAGGAAAAAATTACTTAATAAAAAGAAAAATAAATGCTGTAAAGAATTTCCTTATCTCCATTACATCACAACAATTATATATGCAGGTGTCATCAACCTGGCATGCCCTACGCATTTGTACACTTCAGAAAATGTATATAACTGTCAAGCAAACCTCAAACTGTCATCACACAAAATAAAAATAGAAAACAAGAATGTTATTTACATAACTTCTGTCAGTACTCCCAAGAGTGACACTAGCTTAGAAATGCAGAACTGGGCTGTTTGATTCACTTACTGTAAGTTCACAATTATGGTAAATTAGCTGAATCTTATTTTTAGGCTCAGACTCCTGAAGTACACACAGAACTGATGTTAGCCATTGTCAATCTTTCATCATCTATGTGTCATATTTATTTTTTTTTCCTATAATAAATACAGAAGTATATGGAATTGTGAGTTAAACACTGAATTGTATCTCTTCCAAGACACATCATCAGGTCTTTAACTCTATAGATTTGAAGCCGTACTACACCCTCGCATCTTGCATATTTTGTTTCAGTGAGAACAGTCAGTTTTTTCCTAGTAGACAGTGAGATTAGGCTAGCTTCCTTTATGCTTTCTGTGTTCATGACATTTCCTGTCTTGTCATGATATTTCTCTTGTTATGCTAATCCTTTGGAAATATCTCAGGAGACTCCACTTAATGGTTGTTGAAATATATCTTTCATGAGGCTGGCATTACCATTTCAGCACAATATTTATCACCATCCATTTACAGTATGTACCTCAGGGATGAAATTAAAATGTAAAAAAGTCTGGAAACAGAGACAATTGAGACAAAGTAAAACAAAACAATACACCAGGACCTAGGCAGTTCACAGTGCTGAATCAATGGTAAATGTAGTACTTCACGCTTTAGCTTAATTTGTTGGGATGAAATCTAATTAAGGGTACATATTATACTGGAGTTAAAGAGCACTAATACACTGAGTTTTCAGACACTAATACAGATTTCATGCGTAACGACACACTAATAACCATGAAATGCTGATCACAGGAAAGTCATAGGCAGGAGTGGCCTTTGAATGTATGTGTGACCTAGAGTGCTATAAGCAAGCTAGCCAATAACAACCAAATAATCAAATAACCACAGTATTTCTGCAGCTGGGAAAATTGTTCTCCAAAACACCAGGGTCCTTCTGTACTTGAGATAAATGTGGCCCCACATATCTTCAACAAAATCTTACCTTCATGCTGCAAGCAGGGGAGCTCTGCCCCCCCCCCACCCCCCCCCCGGAACTTAAATATACCAACTTTGAGATCGCACTACAGTGCAGAAGATGGAAATCTTTCCAGTCCGCACTGTACGGAGATGCCGGTTCTGCATGGTCGACATTTCGAATGTCGATCATATGGGTCTCGGCCATATGGTCTTCGACATTCTGAAATGCTGACCATGTGAAGGGGACCCATATATATATATATATATATATATATATATATATATATATATATGTGTATATATATATATATATATATATATATATATATATATATATATATATATATATATATATATATATATATATATATATATATATATATATACACATATATATATATATATATATATATATATATATATATATATATATATATATATATATATATATATATATATATATATATATATATATATATATATATATATATATATATATATATATATATATATATATATATATATATATATATATATATATATATATATATATATATATATATATATATATATATATATATATATATATATATATATATATATATATATATATATATATATATATATATATATATATATATATATATATATATATATATATATATATATATATATATATAGATATGGATATATATATATATATATATATATATATATATATATATAAACAGATGACAATTTGCAAGAAGTATCCCACCTTTAACATCCATGCTTCCTGAGTTATTTCAGTTTTTTTTTTCTTTCGCTTGATTCAGAACTGGACAAACAGGCATACTGAATTATGGGACAAGCAACATGGGAATTGCCTCACGTGCTGAGCGTACATAACATCTACTGGAGACATCCTATTAATTCCTGCATCTGGAGGTCTACTGCATTGTATAGAGAACCTGTAACTTTCTTTTACTTCAACTTGCCTGAGTTCCAAAAATCTCATTACAAAAGATGTCTGTTATAGTATTCAATACCGTTGTTATGGTGTGTGGATATCTAGATAACAAAACAACCAAAATATCAGTGTTAGCCACAGCAACACCATTTTCTCACAGGCCACACTGTTTTCATGTCTATCCTCTTTAAATGCTAAAGAAACCACCCAGTACTGAAAAGTAGCCTCCCTTGACATTTTATATGAAATCCTTATTCCTAATTATGTTCATTGTGAGCAAATTTTGTAGTTCTCTGAAATGCTTTAGCTTTAATAATGGACATTTATATGGCATCTATAAGTTCCCCATAAATGGCCAGTATACTTCTGGTTTGATTTTTCTCTATACCTGATTCCACCAATACTATATTTTGCTGACTATGTTTCTTATTCATAGAATGTGACTGCAGTACCGTAATTTCAGATAGTTTTTTTTTTTTCTTGTGCAGGGTATTAATTGGACGGCGCAGTGGTGCAGCGGTTTGCATTGTCACCTTACAGCAAGAGGCTCTCCAGTTTGAATTTCAGTTGTGCCTTCTGTGTGGATTCTGCATGTCCTCCCTGCATTTGTGTGGATTTCCTGTGTGTCTCCTCCCATGTTACAAAAACATTTATCTGGAGTATTTCACCCTGGGCCACTGCTGAAAATTGGCTCGTTCCAAGTCGGACTTTTCCGGTAAACAAACGTTAAATAAAATAAATTAATTAACAAATTATTGCCCTATAATTGTATGACCAATGAGATATTACATTTAAATCTGGAGTGTAGGAAGTTAATTCCTTATATATGGGGATCAGAATAACTTTAAATCTGGAGTATAGGAGGTTAATTCCTTAAATATGCAGATCAGAATAACTTGTCTTCTACAAAAATATTGTTATACTGTTGTGGTGCATAGTATTTAAGGCAGCTGGTCTCAATTGGCTGTCATCAATAAGTTTGGAGATTAAGTTGCTAGGTCTCAATCAAACACAAGAAATTTTCTTTTCTGTGATAGGTAAGTATTTGATTTTATTAATTATCTTTTCCTTACTCAAGTTTTTTTTGTTCCTGGTGGTTGGGGTAGGAGAGGTGGCCTAGATAGAGTCCCTTAATCCCTTTCTTCCAGTGTGTAGAGAAAAAAATGGCACTGTGAAGTCCAAACATGACAGCAGTAGCCAGAAAGATCTAGAGACTATGGTCATTTTTTTATTTATTATGCAGATTTAAAAAAAAGTTACATTCTTTTTCTCTTATTCCTTTATTTTGCATGTTTACTGAGCAATATTGTTCAGAACTAAATCATTGAATAGGTTTACAAATGTATAACCAGGATTTCTGAAATCATATCCTATCTTGACAACCAACTTCTATCAGCTAATCCACCTCCTCACCAACAAGTGTGCTCCCCAACACCCAGAACAGTGCATGTTTTTGGATAACAGATTATCAGAGTAAGTGTCTCAACATATAGCATACTAGCCTGTAATAATGCATGATCTTGAGTCTGTGGGTTTGATTCCAACATCCAGTACTTGGACTTATTTCATCTCACCCAATTTATAATGTCTCTAAATATCTTTGACTAAGAAAATCTAGGATTAAGCTCATTAAGCTGTCTGGCTGGACGGAAAGCCTTCTCCCTACATTCTTTACCATACAGAATCCTGTGTGTCAACCTTTGTTTAGCCTTCTATGCCAAAAAAAGATTATGTTCTACTAGATCTCTTTAATTTCTGCAAAACTTGTAGCACCATGAATAGACATACCAGGAGAGTGTTGTTTTTCATCACCACATAAATAGGAGCTGCTGCCTGATCAGACCCTTACCTATGGAATAAAGGCTCCTTGTTAATCAAACAAATCAACATTAACCATGTTTAAATCTGGTATTAATGTTTGGCTAGAGCATTGCAATTTCACTTTAGGTGTATGTAGAATGGTGCTTGATGACTGGCATGGATAAAAGATTGACTAATTTATTAGACTGCTAATGCATTCAGAAAAAAATGGGTTTATTTGACTATGCTACTCAAAGGTCATTTTAATAACACTTTTATTGAAATATACAGGAACAAACACATTAACATAATAAAAAGGATAGCAGCTATTTACACAGCTTCTTATATTAATTTTTACTATATACATTACTAAGATTCATTCATCAGCCAGACAGTATAAACTGATCATAGATCATAAATTAATGTTCTACTAATGCATTTAATTGTATCTAGTAATTGTATTCAGTGGTTAGTATTTTTGTTTTCATCCTAATAGTAGACATTTTTTTTCAGAATACAACACACTGAATACATTTATAAATTCTGTAAATGAAGCCATAATCTTATTTTTCCAATTCTTTGTAGTCATTTTCTTGGTTATTGTTAATAAGCTTTACAGAAATAGGGATTAAGATGTGGGTATATTTGGGAATTGGATCATTAAACAACACCAAAAGTTTAGTTAATATAAATTTATTAGACAACATTTGCAGCAAACATTATTTTTCCCCCAAAAAAGGGTTGTATAAGTTTGTAATCATAAAGCATATGTCGCCAATCTGCTATGATTAAGAATTCACACCTCTAACTATTTATGTTTGTATGTATTTCAATTCTATATGAAGTGATAGATAAGCTATGTAGAAATTTCCAAGAGAATACCTTCCAAAATAAAGATGATACATTTTTTTAGGATATTTCAGATATGCTCTCCCTACCTTACCATTTGTTTTGAGATTATTTAGAAAGTCAAAAATGTGTAGATTTTTTAATTATAATTGACATTCAGTAGCTTTACAGATTGTCTTCCCATTTATATTATAAGCCAGTTTTCTTTATCCAGGTCATATTTGCTCATTAAATAATGTGTGTTAAGCTCTTTACTCTCTCATTTGATTCCAAATGTTGGAATCACTAATCTTTAACCATATTTTTTTTAATTCAGATCATCCTAAATTCTGATGTAAATGGTATAGGAAATAATATGAAACATAATCCCCTGGATTCACTAATCTTCGGCAGTTTAAGAGGAGGATGGCAGCGCACCATGTATATTAAGGAAAGCACACTGCCTGAACTCCTAATACTACACAGAGCATGGGCGAGTGGAGGGGGCATGTCTGAGAGCAGAGCTCTCAGAATAAACATGCCCCTGCAAAGTAGAACAGAAGAATGTGTAAATAAATGAGCGAGACTGCTCATAAGTGTCCATATATCCCCACCAACAGTCCCTGTGTGTTCAACAGCAACAGTACACTTAAATAAATTGAAGAAACCCTTGTAGTAATTTTTTTAAAACTCGGAGTACAGCTAACCGTAGGTGTGCAAGTTTGCCCATCGCTTAGCTACGGGTAAAGCAGCTGAAAAGGCTGAAGAGGATAACAAGGAATATATATGCAAATGACGCAGCACAGTGGTTAAAGCATCCGCCTAATAAACAGGCATTCCCGGTTCGAGTCCCACTGCAGCACATGTCATTTTCCATCTGAAACCTGTATATGAACATATTTTCACATCTTTTTGCCGTATAACCTATGTAATAACATTTAAATGTGAACTTGAGAACTGCATTAAATGCACATGTGAAGTGTCACTGTCATAATGAATAAGGCACTTGTAAGCAGATTTAAGCAAAAATAAGCAGTAGTAAGCGTGTTTAAGTGCATATGTGCAGGGGTAAGCATTGCCTGCACCGATTAAGCAAAGTAGAAGCTAACTGAGTGTAAGAAACTGTAACCAGAGGTAAGCATTGCTTACCATCGCGCAAACCCACACAAACCTGCTTACAACTGCTTTAAACTGCCTTAATCACTCTGTATCCAACGGCCCATGTTCTGCCCAGCAACAAAATAAACTGCTTCTGCAAGGCTCAAACTCAGGACCCTGTACACTATAGTCATAGTAGTTAACCACTAAGCCATCAGAGCAATAGATATGAATGAAGTATCAGCAAACATATCCTCACCACAGGAAAACCAAACCAAACATGTGAACTGAATCTATGTACAGTGTGAAGTGGTATAATCTTCTACATAAGATAAATATGTGAACTGGAGTACTGCAATAAGCATAGATCTGAGGTGTGATTGTAATAAAGTGTAGAAGTCCCCAGGTCCCCATACAGTGTATATACACATGAATCACAGATACCAGACACATATATAACCTGTAATGAAGAATAAATCATTGCCAAATGGCAAATATAGTGATAATTAACTATTAAGCAATGCTAACCACAGCACAGCTCAAGTTAGTAAGTGTAAGCACTGTGTAGGGGAGCCAATTCAATCTGCCCAGTGGTATACCTCTTTAAGCAGTGCCAACCTTATGTAAGCAGGTGTACCCATAGCTTAGCCTTTTCAAAACTGGCCAATCATGGGAAAATGGCCATATTTAAACCCCACAGGCAGGAATACTTCTCATAACTGGTTGTAGCTTCCTACTGCAGGCAAAATGGCTGGTGTGGGTGAAGGCACTCGATTTAGGGTGCAGTTCTGGGGCATTCAGGAGTCAAAAATCATGGTATGGATCCTGGTAAAATACCATGATCAGAGAATACTGCAGGGCCAGTACCAGGGCTCGCAGTATAAAACGGAGGCCTGGAACAGTCTTGCCCATGACCTCACCAGTGCCACAGGTATCCGCCAGACTGGTGAGCAGGTCAGGCACCACCATGCTGACATGAAGCGGTGGAGTGGGGATGTACTGGAACAGTGGATCCAGGAGTCTCGGCAGATGGTCAATGCCCCAGTACTGAGTAAGTACTCATTCTACTAAGTAGTAAATAATTGCCTAGCTTGTGTATACTATGGATAGGTATGGCTAAATATCAATGCATTTCTCTGACAGCTGCAGATGAGCGGGCTGCCAACAAGCAAGCCCATGATGCAAAGCTGCAAAGACTGAGTCATGAGGCAGGTTAGTAATCAGTCTGCATGTACTGTCATAACAAAAAATATAAGAGCCTTAGAAAGTGTTGTACCAGTAGAAATAAATGTGCAATAGTCTGTGAATATAGGTATAACCCCTGGAGTGCTTCTGTTTACTCTTCTCTCATATGTTAGCGATCTGTTCCATACTATAAATAGTACTGTTGTATCTTAAGCAGTGTCACCCACACCGTGGTATGCAGATAAAATGGGTATGAAGTCCTGCATAACAATGTTGGAAGTGCCAAGTGGTCAGTCATATCGTAGAAGTTAGGGAGACTTAGATAGAAAACACTCAAAAGCTTTACATCAATTCCCTGATAGCACAGTGTACTGTGATGTTAGCTATAATTTTTTGTCACACACAGCAGGGGTTTGAATCCTGGGAGTGCTACTAAGTTGTATGCATAATCATACACCACAACTGTACAGATTTTGATACAATGTTCAGATAGAAAGCTATATGCATAATTACACCCAACTGTACAGAATTTGCTACAATGTTCATATTGTAAGTTGTATGCATATTCATACCCCACAACTGTTCCAATCTGTCCAGCATGTCTAGATAAATGGCCCATATCACCAGCTTAGTACCTTGTTCCCCAGAAAATTCAGTGTGATGATCCAAGAAATGTAAGCAGCTGTCAATGACATACAACTGATAGTCAAACATGTACATAGTCAGAGAATGTATATGAAAACAAACCTGCCATTCTAGCACCTCACCCAAAGTGTATGACAGCACTTCTCAACATATGTTGCATTAACACCTGCAACCTGTCATGCCTGTATGTAAGACACAGGTCACGTATATAATAATCTATAAACATACCAGTGTACAATATAAGGCCATTGTGTAGTGTAATAATACATGTAAGGGAAAGATCACTGCAGTGACTAAGAATGTGAAAACTACAGGGATATATTACTTGTTAATTGAACCCTCTCTCTCTTACCCCTACCATATGTGCATAATAACCCAATGACACTCCTCATCTGGTATGTGTACACTCCAAACTTTTGTTAGGACATATGTCCTAATGGTTTATAAATATTCACATTTGTTTCTATGCATGTGCCATGTTAAAATACACCCATATTGGTGGGCTGTTGCCATCAATGAAACCTGCATGCTCTTGTAATGACCACTGTTGTTCCATATATGCATGTGTTCTGCTTGCTCTGCAACTGTGTTAAATCTGGTGTGTCGGGTTAATGGGAATACCTATGCATGCTGTTATAACTAATTCTGAATGCTGTTGACTGTTACTAACCCATATCTATCATAAACCTGCGACAACACAGCTTGTACAGGAAGGCCGCTCCCAGTGGACCCACCTGTCCCACCTCAGCTGGCCATGGCACTGGGCAGCAGCACATCTGGGACCCAGCCTGGGACCTCCTCCTCCGTGAGCCCTGTGTCACCTTTGGGAGGAGCCGTTGCAGGGGATGGGGCTCTCCCCCCCCTCAGAGTGGGCGCGGAGGGGAACCTGTCACCCGTCAACAGGTCCGGGCCGTGGTGCATAGGGAGCTCGATCTGGAGTATCAAGAGTGGCTACGCCAGTTTGAGGGCTGAGTGGCGCTATTAGAGGGTGAGCCTGCACCTCCTACACAGCCCCCAGCACAGCCACCTTTGGGGCCATGAAGGTGCAGTGGTGACTGCTCATGGGTGAGGACCTCAGTCTCACTGTTTCCAGTTGGGGGCTCATGGGCTTGCGACTTCCAAACACCCCTCCCTGTCCAAGGTATTTACCCCCCACATGTGTCATATACCGGCCCTGTATGCATCTTGTGTGTCTTGTCTGTTAACCTACCCAGCCTACCTCCCCAAATATGCCTACTACCCCTCCTCAACATCTCACTCTCACCTGAAAAAAAAAAGGGGCAATCTGTTCCCACAAAAAAATTTTGGACCCATACATAGCTGGCCATTTTGCACACGAGTCCACTGGACACATGTAATCTGGTCTAATTGGCATCACAATGAATATATGTTGTCCTCACCCCTCTCCCAGGGGTTTGAGGGTCCAAATGTACCTGCAAATTTAGTGTATATGCACAGCTGTTGCTGTAGAAGAAATGGGAAGCTATGGTCCTTTCCTATACCCTTCCTGCACATGCCTAGCTATTTTCCCTACTGTCTTTCCCTCTTTGTGCCCCATTTTTCACCACTTTCCTATCAACCCCTTTTTCTTTTCTTTTAAGGAAATTAGCACGGGGGTAAGCGGCAGTAAGCACTTTTAAGCAGCGGTAAGTGGGTTTCCATGGGTTTGCACAGGGGTAAGCTATGCCTACACAGGTTAAGAAATTCGAAGCTAAGTGACTGTAAGAAAATATAAGCAGAGGTTATCAGTGCTTACCATCATGCAAACCCATGCAAACCCACTTACAACTGCTTAAAAGTGCCTTAATCACTCTGTAGCCAACGTCCCTTGTTCTGCCCAGCAACAAAATGAACGGCCTCTTCAAGGCTCAAACCCAGAACCCTGCACTCCATACACAAAGTGATTTACCACTAAACCATGGCAAATTTACATAGCCTAATGTTTTCACAAACATATCATCCAGCACAATCAATCAACAGTACAGGAAATTGTAGTAATACCATACCACACAACCTCTTAATGCAAGAATTCTGGACAAAGTGTGCCAAAATGTGGGTACAAGTAGGGATATATGTCAAATACTGCTCTAATACACCTAAAATGTTGCTAGTTACATAGTTATATGTATTAGACCACATATTTTGAAGGAGATGATGTCTGAAACACAAAAGTGTTGGCACTAGTTACTGACTACAGTCCTGAGATCATCCATATCAATTGCCAAGAGAATGAGGTACAGCCAAAAATATGAGCCGAACATGCATGGACATATGGACAGATATATATCTGGAAATGTAGACAGATAGACAGCTACATGTATGTGTATATATATATATATATATATATATATATATATATATATATATATATATATATGTATACAGATTGAAACGTGTATAGCATTACCAAATGGGAACAAAATCCTGAACCACTCACTACAACATAACAGACCATATGCACTGTTAATGGGGGTGGGGGCTCAAATGAGGGATACCTAGTAATTAGTGCTATGCTGTCCCCCCACAGCCCTAATGGATATGCTGTGCAACCCAATATCCAGCACATGCAGTTCTTGTCTACAGGACTCTCCACAACACAGCCACAATGCTTTAACAGTAAGCCAATTCACCTGTAGATGTCAGGGTAATATCTGTAGCATAACATGCAGAAAAGTCATTCTACCATAGGGAATGTACAATGTGGAAGGAGTACACATTACAATGGTTCAGATATGCACACACATCTATACATTGACAAATATGTTCAGGTATATAAATATATATATATATATATATATATATATATATATATATATATATATATATGTGTGTGTGTGTGTGTGTGTGTGTTAGGGTATATATAGATATAGATATATATCATGTATATATATATATATATATATATATATATATATATATATATATATAGGTACATACACATATACACAGACAAATGGTATTAGTAGCCATACATATGTAGAAGTAGTGTGGAAGTACTGGGTGCAAAGTATATCCCTCAGCCACAAGCCCTGTAACTGGTACCTGTGAAATGTGTAGTGTGGCAACCATTCCCACAAATGAGAATATTTACATTAAACATATACCCACTCACAATTCAACGGACATGACACGACACACAGGTATGCATATACAGAAATCCTTTATTTGTGTACTATACAATAATGCATGCCATTACTTACAGCACATAAAGTCTGAAATATATAATCAGTGATGAATGCAAGGCCCACATAAAACAGTAGATGCAAGCAATGTGGATATATAACGTACTATGCTGTCCAGGCCAAGGCTTTCAATTAGTACAACAGTAGACAAAGGATTTGCCTTCAAAATAGGTAACAATCAACAATTACTGATGTAGTTCAGCACCCACCAATTACACCCTGTAGTCAAGCCCTAGGGGGAAATGTATTAGCTGTGGTAATGTCAATGTATCTCTCACATGTATGGACCCTGACCAACATATTTTGTGGGAGTCCACGATATAACTGGGATGGGTCTATATCATAAAGACGAATGTTTACTTACCCGAACGCCTAAATGTCATCCCGTCTTCATCGAACCGAGAAAACATCATTCGTCCAGAAGCGCGAAAGCAGAAATGTCGAATCATCATGGTTGACCCTTCTGCGGTATAGCCCCATAAGGTAAGTGTGCGATAGTTACGGGCCTTATGGTTAGGGTGCGGGTTAAGGTAAGTGCATAGATGGTAATGTATGTTAGATTTAGTGTAGGGTTAGAAGTAGGGTTTTGTTAAGTGTATGTGTGGATTATTTAGTTTGTTTAGGTTTAGCTTTTTAAGGTAAGTGTGTGATAGTTACGGACCTTAGAGTTGGGGTGGGAGTTAAGTTAAGAGCATACATGGTGGTATATATAAGATTTAGTGTAGGGTTAGAAGTAGGGTTTAATTTAGAGTTAGAAGTAGGGTTTTGGTTAGTGTATGTATGTGGTTTATTTAGTTTGTTTGTGTAGGTAGTATGTAGCGGGCAGTGGGGTGGAACAAGTATGACAGTTCGACTTTTTGAATTTTGCGGTTTAGGACATTAGGTGTATATGCGGTTTGTGGAATATGTGTCGACATTTAGGCATTCAGGTAAGTACATTTTTGTCTTTATAATATAGACCCAGTGGGATGATAGCAGGAATGCTAGCAGTAATTAATGATAGGCCATTACCCAACAACCCCTAACTGTATCACAGCAGGACAAAGCCTGTCATATATGTGAAGGACAGAGGCAGAAACACAGGGCCATACTTGCAATATTGCTGTTACACATCCTGGAAATTGCTGGTGTTACAGGATTTGTTGCAACATACCCTTATGCAGGAATAAGACATCAGAAATACAAATGGAAGTAGCCATGTACTGATAGCACACAACATACAGACTGCCAGTGATATATCTAGGACAAGACCTGTGTAGTGCACAGACCAAACCAAACAGACAATCCACTGGCCATCATGTGGATAGGCCTACAGTTGAGAGCTATGCAGACAGACTGCATTCCATCCTAAACTACTATGTACACACAAAGACTGCAAGACCAGCAATATACAATGCACATAACACTACTCGCTCTGTCTGTAGGTCTGGAACCTCATACAAATGTGTAATTGGCCTGTGTCTGCAATTCCTGCTGTAAGAGGTATTGCAACCTGCTGTCTGTAACACTGCTGCCCACATACAGGAAGGATGTCCTCCATACTGGAAAGGTTAAGGGACAACGCCCACATGAGTCAGTATTTTATAGTACTGGGTTGCCATGACAGTGGTTATCTGAAGTACTACACAGCAGGCTGCATGCAGTAGCAACTGTTGCACACTGATTGGTGCAGAGTCCATCACCTGATCATGTGCATCGCTTACAAAAGCCATGCTGCAATCCATTCAAACCAACTCAATCACTCTAGTGGAGAGAGAGAGAGACACACACACACAGAAAAAGAACTTAAACAACAACAATCTGTCACAGCTGTCAGAAAAAAATGACAGGTAAATAAAACATATATGTATGTAATTGAATGTAGTATGTGGTATAGAATAATAGGATATATGATGTGGAATGATTTATATGTGCCATCTGTAGTTGTCCCTGTAATAAAGTTCTGCTGAACAACTGTCTGGACAATACTGTCTGTCCATGTAGGCAGTGGGACATACCCACCAAATGTTTCAGATCAGCAATGAATGACAAAGATTTAAGCCTAATATGTGTGTTTGGTATGTTAGTGTGGGCAATAGCTGGTGGTGGAAGTACTGCCGTCATGACAGACTCATGGGTGTCAGAGCACACCACTTGCAGGACAGTCATGTTAATGTGTAATGCAGCATGCATAAATGGCATAGGTGTATAATAGGTGTACCAGCAATCTCTCACCATATATACCACCCTAATGTTAGTCTGTGTTCATATATGACACCTGGCTGTGTTACAGTAAGGCAGAACAGTGCAGCTGTAAATGAAAGACAGTTACAGAATGTGGACCAGATGTCTGTATGCACCCCACATATAGATAAATATCTGTGTGATATACAATTAGACAAGTATGTCTACAGATATACAGACACTCATATAGATATAGGTATATAAACAACCCACAAGACGTATATATATATATATATATATATATATATATATATATATATATATATATATATATAGTGGCACTGACAATGGCATGCAGGTGAAATAGTCTGTATCAGGCCAGCAAAGATAGTGTCTCCACTGGGAGCAGGGCTACAAACACATAGCACAAAGCATGGCACAAACACATAGCACAATGCTTGGTACAATACAACATATGTCCCAATGGTAGGTAAGCAGCCAACATACCAATTGCATTCTGTGAACAGTTTGTTGTAGGTGATATGGTGGGGGGAGACAAAGATGTGTATTAAGAACTATGGTAACTCTGCTGTATGAGTTGCTCAGACCTGTTTCCATCTTTATGTCTTCCAGGGAGGATGCTCCATAGCCGTTTGCCAGCTTGCAGTGCTGCCGAAACAGAAGTCATCATTGAACATTTGTTACAAAACTATGAATAGCTGTTTAGCCAGACAGCCCATGATCAGCAGGAGAGGACCACCCTGTGGAATGAACTAGTCCACAGGGTCAATGATGTCGGACTGCAGAACAGCAGCTATGAGCAGGTACGACATCATTGCAGTGACCTGCTTCGCCATGTACTTTGGCGTGCAACTGCTGTATGGGGGGACCACCTCACAAGGGGGGGACAAGCCACCCTTCCACCCCTCACCCATGTGGAGGAGCTTCTCAGGAGCCTTGTGGCACCTGTCCACCTGCAGCACCAACAACTGGCAGGATGCATTGTGGAGGTGGGTGCCACCGACACACTGGCTGAGGAGCGTGCAGGTAAGGCCCCAGGGCACATTAGTACACCACTCTTGTGTATGCATCTGCATCTGTACAGGTACATCATGCAAATTTGAGATGTCATATACATAGTCTGTTGTTGTGTAATAGTAATAAACAGATGTGCATAAGCTGCAGTATTGTGGACTCCTACTGTAGATGTAACGTAATACTGTACTCACCCTTTACGAATGCCACAACTGTGGCCACTGATAACAACTTTCTCGCACTCTTATGTAGGTCCCTCCAGGATACCACCACAGCAGCAGCCTGTAGCCAGTGAGTATAGTTCATGTTCATGCATGACAATACACTGTGCATGCAATGGCTATGGGATATTCCATGCACACATCTAACACACCTACCCATACTGCATGCTGTACACATTCACGTTTTGTTGTTGTGAAATGCACTGCATCACAGTAGAGACCATGCTGGGGTATTGGAAGGGTACAACAGACACAAGCATGATAACTAACATCCTGTCATTGTGCAGTGTGTCCACAGGGATGAGAAGTATGGCAGGACACACAGCCTACAGTAGAGACATGTGTGAAACAACACCCTCATGGTTGTATCTATACACAATCAGGTTATGTAACTGTGGCAGACGTAACCCTGACCCCACAGCAATAGTGATAGCAGTATGTGCACTCCAAGGGATGTGCAAATGAGAATACCTTGCAACCATGCAGAGTTCTGGGATATGTGTAGGGCACCCCCCACAGCCATGGTAAGGTCTGGTGGGTGTCAGTGTAATAGTCCTGTACTGGTCATACATACACTGCTGATGTTGTGATCTGTAAAGCAGACATTAGGCATTCACAAATGATATCTGTTCACATATCATCCCAGGTATGAGGTGTTGTAACACATAGGGGCTGTGAGCATTGGAGCTGACATAACTGACACAGTACTACATATGCAGAAATGGTTTGTACACCTGTGAGGTATGGTGCATAGTACAAAGTAGGGTACAGAACAGGTCCACAGTAACACTTTGTGCATGGGTGCTGTGTTAACAAGGGGAAGGGCCATCATCTACCAACACAGCCCATGCATCACACACATGTATACTGCCACTAGCATGAAGTCACTATAGTTGCACTGCATGCTGTTGAACACCAGATGTAATGCATGCTGACAGAAGGGTAATGGGAGGACAGTGTGTGAAAAAGGTGTGCAACCCCACATGTAGGTGTGTGTGTGTGTGGGGGGGTGTTGATTGTGTCTGTAAGTGCAATTTGGTGGAGTGGAGTGTGGTCAATGCCTGTCAGATGTGTGTGTACATGTGTGTCTGTTTGTGAGGATGTCCATGTATGCACAGGCGATAGTGGGATTGATCACATGGCAGTACTTCTCCTTGGGATTGTGCTGTATATGTACATGCAGTGACACATGAGACACCAGGACAACCTGTCGGATATGTGAACACAGGACAGCTGACAGCATAACAAGGTCTGTAGCACAGAACATGCATTGGGAGGGAAAGTACATACCAGGTATACACATCATATTGCCAGCAGCAGATAGATAACTGGCTACCCATGTATGCACCACTACTAATGCAATGGGGAATTACCAGACCACATCAGTGAGTGTATCCAGGTATTACTGTTGTCCCCATGATGGGTTGATTGTGCAGCAGATGTGGCATGGACTGAGCAAGACTGTAGTATGAGACTCCGGTGTGTGACATATGTAGTGAATGTAGCAGCCCCAACCATATAGGGGCCATGTACACCATGACTGAACATACACAGGGTAATACTGCATGACAGCAGTGAGGCCATGTGCAACCTACTCCACCAAAGTCAGGGAGGTGATGGAGTAACAGGTCATGTGTTGTGATCACACATGTAGGCATGGAGAGGAATGATATGTTAATGGGTAGTATTAATGAGTGTATGTTAGCAAGTGCCATGCAGGATGGGGAACCTATGTAACTGAATGTGGGACTGTCTGTAAACCCAGGGAAAGGGAGGTAGTAAGGTGGACTGTCAGTGTGTGTGGGTGTACATGTGTGAGTGTGTGTGTGTGTGTGTGTGTGTGTGTGTGTGTGTGTGTGTGTGTGTGTGTGTGTGTGTGTGTGTGTGTGTGTGTGTGTGTGTGTGTGTGTGTGTGTGTGTGTGTGTGTGTGTGTGTGTGTGTGACTGTGTATGTGTGTGTGTGACTGTGTGTGTGTGTGTGTGTGTGTGTGTGTGACTGTGTGTGTGACTGTGACTGTGTGTGTGTGTGTAAATGTGTGTACTATTATGCAATGCTGTACAGGTCTTAAAGTGTGTGTTTGTTTCCCCCACAGTTGGCGAGGTGGGTCAGGGTCCTTCCTGCATGCAGACTGAGGTAGGTGTCTGTACAGACACTAATGATGATGATGGTACTGTTGAGGCACAGGTGGGGATGTCAGAGGCCGAAACTGCTCCATCATGTGTCATCACCCTCCTAGTCACCCCAAGCCTGCACACAGTTACAGTACCCCTACAAACCCCATCACACATGGCCATAGCAGAGGGACAGTTGGCGGTTGGTGCCAGTGGCCAGAAAAGTGTGGTGTCCATGCCAACTGTGTCGGGTCACTGTCGGCATAGCCAGATGTTTGGCAGGGCACCTCATCTGCAGATGTACCATGGTGCTCGTGGGAGGGCCGCTGCATGGCCACACTACCTGACATGTTGTGGCAACTAGTACCACCAGGAACATGTTTCAGGCCATAATAGAGGCACAGGCATGTATGGACATGTATACCAGACAAGGTCTGAGGCTGCAGAGGGCTGCTTTCTCATCTGTAAGTGGCAACCTCCATGACCTTGCTGCTACCCTCCGTGAACAGACCGAGGTCATGGGTCATGGATAGACAGTGGGGTGAGATGGTGGGCCTCCTCGACCGTAGTATGTCCATGCTTGAACATGTGGTGGGAGTGGTGCGACAGCCGCGTGGATGTAGGCCAGATACACCAGCAGCTGGTGGTCAATGTGGACATGCCAGGACACCAAGCCGCTCCCGCAGTAGCAGTACCAGCCCAAACACACCACTGGGGTGCTGTCCACACCACACCACAGCAGGTCATGTGCACATTGCCCTGGCCAGTCCCAGTTGGGACATGGTTCCAGTGGACACCTGTCATCATCAGGGGAGAGTAGCACCTCAAGGTCTGTACCTGTACATGCCCATTGAACCCCTGGCAGGCACAGTCAGCATGCCCATGGCCAGAGGCACTGAACTGCACACCCTGCCAGGTATGGTCTGCAGATGTCCAGCAACACCTGTATAGGGCAGCCACATGGCAGGACTGTGTGCATGCATACCCACACACTATGCAACCATGCCTAGGGTGACCCCATACCGACACACACCACATCACCATGCCCCAATCAATGAATGAAACCCCTCACTCACACACATGGTAACACATGTATGGACCACCCTCAGCCTCTGGCAAACCAGCAACACACCCTGTGCATATGATGATACCTGTGCCACATCCCTGTCATCATTAACATTGATGCAGGGACAGGCTAATATGGTTCTGATGCATAAGGTGACTGTTATAGAGTGCTGCAATGTACTGCAGTGTAAGATGTTGTCAGGGGTAATGTGTAATGCATACATGTCAGGTAGTGTAGCCATGCAGCTATGATGCTTTTCAGCTGTCAGTAACACAGATTTTTATCTCCATAATGTTATCCATTTGTGTTGTAGCTGTACATGTGTCAGCAGAAGGATGGTCTGCAGTCATATTTCACAAAGGTATGGCACTGTGGTGACACCATGGTGACTGCCCAAGGGTGGGGACCTCAGTCCCACTGTTACCACTAGGGGGCTTGTGGGCTTCTGATATCCCAACACCCCTCCCCATCAAGGTGTTTACCCCCACATGTGTCATATACCACCCCTGTATGCATATTGTGTGTCATGTCTGTTAACCTACCCAATCTACCTCCCCAACTATAAATACAACCCCTCCCCAACATCCCACTCCAACCTGAAAAGAAAATGAAGGGCAATCTGTTCCCACAAAACAATCTCTCCCCATACATGGCTGTCCATTTCGCACATGTGTCCACTGGACACATGTAATCTGGTCTAATTGGCATCACAATGAATTTATGTTGTCCTCAACCCTCTCCTAAGGATTTGGGGGTCTAAATCTACTTCCAAGTTCAATGTATATGCACAGCTGTTGCTGGAGAAGAAATGGGCAGCTATGGACCTTTCCTACACCCTTCCTGCACATGCCTAGCTATTTTCCCTACTGTCTTACTCTCTTTGTGCCCCTTTATCAACACTTTCCTATCAACCCTTTTTTCTTTTCTTTTCTTTTAAAGAGGTTAGCATGGGGGTAAGTGGGAGTAGGCACTTTAAAGCAATTGTAAGCAGGTTTGCGCAGGTATGAGCAGAGCTAAGCACTGCCTACACAGGTTAAGCAATTTAGAAGCAACCTGAGTATAAGAAACTGTAACCAGGATTTAGCAGTGATTACCTCCGCACAAACCCACGCAAACCCGCTTACCACTGATTTAAAGTGCCTTAATCACTCTGTATGCAACAGGCCATGTTCTGGCCAGCAAAAAAATATACTGCCTCTGCAAGCCTTGTACCCAGGACCCTGCACACCATACACAAAGTGATTTACCACTAAACCATGGCAGATATACATAGCCCTGATGTTTTCACAAACATATCATCCAGTCCAGTCATTTAACAGTACAGAGAATGTATTCCAACATATAGATGTATGTGTGTGAGTAAATATATTAATGTCTAAACAGGTACAACATATTGATATATGTATATATATATATATATATATATATATATATATATATATATATATATATATATACATATATAAATATATATGAACATATATACATGCAAATGCCTATATCTATGGATATATATGTCTATATCTACATGTGTAAATATATACAGCAGGAACAAACAACCCCTACAAGTAAGGCAACTGCCAGATCCCAACATTCACATTTATCAAAGTCAATGACCAGCAGATCGTGGTATATAGCACATTATAATATATTTAATGTTTGTGCTAAAAAGCACATTATTCCCTAGAGTGAAAATTTCCCCAGACCGGTTTTGGCTGTAACAATAAAGCCTTGTTCGGTGTAACATAACAAATAACAGAAAAAAGACAAAAGAAAAATTCCCTCTATTTATAAGTGTGGCAATCAAGCCTAATGTCAGTCATCTAAATTTCTTAAAGGTGCTCATTCAAACATGGAGAAAACAGACCTCCTAATTTAATAATCCATTTTTTCTCCATTCGATTTAGAATCTCATGCCAACCAGCAGTTTTAGATTTATTGCCTTTGATCGTATCTATCATTGTAAAGAAAAACCTGGCATTAGGGTGTTTAACTGTATGTTTGTATAAGGCATTAGTAAGATGTTTATGTCTGATATCACACAAATGTTCTGCTATCCGAAACTTGATTGCCCTAGAGGTTTGCCAGATAAACTACTCAATTGGTTTGACAATTCCCAAAGCAAGAAACAGTGTAAATCATGCTTGTATTACTACTACTAAAACTGGTAGATTTGTTAATGTTAATACAATACATTCAATGACCACACAGGAAACATCCGTTTAAGTGGTTCCCTAAAAGGGTAGATTGTATCATTGGGCGTAAAGGGCAGTGTTCCCTTTTATAATGGCTGAAAATGAATCCCAAATTCCTGCCCTTCCTGTAGGAAAACATGCATTTGTCATGCAGCAGTGTATTCAACCTATCATCTGCCTTGAGAATATTCCAATTATGTTGTACACTATCGATTAATCTAGCAGTATTACGTCCATAAGTAGTAACCAAGTGAATCACCTAGTTGGTATTAATAGCTCTAGACTGATATTCAAGCAAGGGCTCACGCTGTGTAGAATCAACCGTGTTCCTGGCATGTAACACACGTCCTAACTTGTAACCTCTCTGTAGGAACTGGGCGGTTAAATCATCCCTAAATTTCTGATAAGAGCTGTCATCTGAACAAACGCATTTAAATCTCATATATTGAGATTTAGGAATGTTCTTACAAATATGTGGTGGATGATAGCTTTTGGCATGGAGGAATGAATTATTTTGGGGGTCCTTATGGTAAACTTCAGATTTGAGAGTGTTGTCCAGTTGTTTGGTAACTAATACATCAAGAAAAGTAATCTGATCAGAATTGTAGTTAGCCGTAAAGTGAATTCCCCATTTGTTTTCATTAAGATAATTCACAAATTCCTGAAAGTATTCAGAATCCGACCTCCATACCAACCACAATCATCATGTCCATGTCCTGTAGAAAAATGTTGTGTGAACTGTCATATATTAATTGCTCTTCAATGTAAGCCATGAATAAGTCGGCATATATGGGGGCAAATGATGCCCCCATTGCCGTACCTTTAATCTGTAAGTAATGAGAATCACAATAGAAAAAAACATTTTTGTCAGTACATGTTCAGCTAAGCCAATTAATAAGGTGTTAAATCCAGGGGGATAAAGTTCAGATCTATCAAGCCAATATTTTAAGGTCTCAATACCGGCCCAATGTGGGATGTTGGTGTACAAACTTTTAACATCTAAACTACATAATAACCAACCCGGTTCAAGCTGGGACTCAAAAATGATCTTCAAGAATTTAGTGGTATCCTGAATTCTAGAAAGTATATACTTCAACAAAGGTTTTAAGTACTTAGTCAAAAACTGTGATAATGGTTCTGTCAAAGAACCACGGCCTGAAACTATTGGCCTGCCAGGTGGATTTTTGTAAATTTTTATGTATTTTGGGCAAGAAATAAATGTATTGTGGAACAGGATCATAGACAGTCAGATGATGTAATGCGTTTTATTAGAAATAATGCCCTCTTGTTTAGCCTGAGCCAGAAACTCATCTATTTGTTTCTTGAAGGTGGGTGTAGGATCAAAAGGTAAAGCTGTATAGTGGCAAATATTAGAAAGTTGCCGCAGAGCTTCAATATTATATTTCGCCCAATCTTGTACCACCACTGCTCCACCTTTATCGGCAGATAAAATAACCAACTCACGGTTTAACGCAAGTTCTTTAATACAATCAGATTGGATCTTTGAGAGATTGTCAGGGCCAACATGATGTTCCCTAGAGAAATAGTGAATATCTTTAAGAACACTTTTCTGAAACAACATGCCATTGGGGTTCATTGGGGGTTGGTAGGTGGATAAAATTCATCCTGGGAATCAGTAGAAACCTTATCATGGAAAAATAAATGTAAGTTAAGACATCTACAGAAAGATACAACATCATTAGCAAAATCATTTTCAGCAGCATAAAAGCCAGGAATGAATGTCAATCCTTTATTGAGTATATCAATATGTGTAGATGACAAGGGAAAAGAAGAAATATTTAAAACATTCATATTCATTATTTCTGGGCAAACATGCGTAATATATCTTCCATATCATATAGCCCATTTGTGTTTCCTTCCTCCCCTCTTTTGATAGATCTAAAGGGATGTTGTTGTTCCTTTTGGCTGTGGGTGCATCTGTGGTGCCCTGCACATCTGATTCAATAGTAGAGGAAGAATCCTCAGCTGAAGTATCATTGAGATAGATTTTTTTCAAAATAGAGCGTGGTTGCTTTTTCTAGTTGCAAATTTGTGTGACTGCTGAAATCTAACATGCTTGGTTGTGTTCTTAGAGAAAGGATCTCCACTAGTGTAATCCACTAAATCTCTATGGAATTTTTTCTTTTCCTTTCTTTCAATAATTCCTCATGTGGCATAAGCACTTGGGTAAGTTTTTTTAAAATTAGGAGAAAATTGGGGTTCCCCCTCAAAAAGTTTAATGGAATCAACCATTTTAGTGATTTCCAGTAAATCATGGTCAATGGTTCTTTCATAATGGCCTACCAGGACCAACAAAGCCCATACTTGCTTTATGTTGGGCTTCCCCCCCAAGCTTTCATCAATAAATCATCACTGTTGTGAACTGAGGGCTGTATCCTAACTCTCAAACCTCTGGGCATAATGCCTTTTTGCATGTAAGCTTTGAACAGCCTTAAATGCCATATATTGCATCGTAATAACTTCATACTCTTGCCAAGTTGTATAAATTGCATTAAAGAATTATCATTTGGTATAGATGTACAAACATTTTCACCCAGGATATCACCATCCAAACCAAAAACCGTCAGATCATTCCGATCAGAAGCTAGTCCTTTAAGTAAATTGTTAAGATCCATATTAAATAGCTGCCAGTGCAGCACCAACAAAAGAAAATAATTAAATCCCAATATTGAGAAATAATATTAATCAAAGTCACCCAAAAATTAGTTGGATGCCTTTAGCAATCATAGAAATAGATAAATAGCAATGTCTATATGTCCATTATGATCATAATAACCCATTCAAAACAGTGGATGCAAAAACCACAGATATTATTTGAACCAAAGTAATTAACCAAATAGCTGAGCTGAGTCCCAAATCAAAAAACGGAGAATATCAGCATTCAGCTAATATCTGTGTCCAGTTTAGCAAAGTAAAAATTATACAAATTGCTATGCAGGACAAATTAAAGCCACTGAATATTAGGCATAAGAAATATTGCAGTTTAAAGATAGGGCTCAATATGTGATGAGTCTACAGAGACCATCGGTAATACTTTTACCACGAGCATTAACCAAGTAGCTAAGCTAAGTCTATTAGTAGAAACCGGACAATATCTGCCTACTATAGCTATGGTTATTTGTAAAATACTGATCAGACTCATCAAGCTAAAAAATAATGGACCAATATATATATATATATATATATATATATATATATATATATATATATATAGACTGAGAAAACCATATCAAATGATGCTAAATAAAAAATCCAAAATAAAGAATAGGTGCTGCAAAAACTGCTAGTCAAATATGGCTATAGTTAAGAGTAATGTATGGAATAGTGGAGACCCCCTGGTGAAAAATATGTTCAAATATTCCACTATCACACTTATCTGTAGAACGCAAAAGATTCAAACGCAAAAGTAATGTCCATTCAAAGCATGAGTACAATACAAATAGCACCCAACATAAATTCAATAGAAAGGCTTAATACTATAATGATTAAATGTTTAAATAGCAATTCATTGCTAATCAATCAGTTTAGGCATTATAATGTTACCTTGCTCAAATGGCCACTTGTTCCTATAGTTTAAATCATTATAATACTAATAAATTATTAACAAAAATAAGCAACTCTGCTTAAAATGGCTACTAAATCCACAACAGTGAAAGGTCTAACGTATACAAGCAATAATATTTGTGTATATTCCACAGAATTAGTTGGATATTGCCCTTTGAGTATATAATCAGTAATACTACATCAAAAGTTCAAAAACCAGCCTGCTAAAAGTCCACAAAAGTGATCAATTTATTGTCCCAAAAATAATCTTCATTTCTTGAGTTAAAAAGCGGAAAGAACAAAAAAGGTGGATTGCTGAAGACGCAGCCTCACAACTGGAAGTAACCCCGTCGGTTGTTATTCAAAAAACAGATCCGCATGTGAGCCCAAATTCAAAAAGTTCCAATCATATATTGAATTGCCACCAGGATACAGTTTTTATGTAGTTCAAACTCCTTAGGGGTAAAAAACAGATGCAGTCCCTCTCAGAAAAATAACCAAATTGAAAAACTTACAGTTAAATAGTGATGAGCAAAAAGCTCCTCTGTCAGTAATGGTGTTAGTTTAAGCAAAAGCATATCACCATACCCAATGTTTCAAGTACGAACATAGCAACCAGTAAACATTGTTATCCACATAGCATAGAGCTGCCGAACTGTAGTTGTAAAGTCAAATACTGTTTCCCTGATATTAAACTACAGAAAGAAACCCGCAACCAGGTTCCTCACCAAGCAAAAGACTGACAAACTATGTTCGTATTATCCACAAACTGCTTGTCTAGTTTAAACCCATAACAACGGGTTATAACAACAAAGTGTTCTCCTGTTTCACACTGGTAAAAAGAACCAATTTGTTAAGCCAAACGATACTTGTTGACATTAGTTTGAAAAGCCACAAAACTAATAAAGAGCATAAAATATATGTCCAGCGCTAGTTGAATCTTGATGTGCAGGAAACCACAGGCCCAAAGCATTGTCCCTGTTACATGCCAGGAGATTGATTCTACACAGCGTGAGCCCTTGCTTGAATATCAGTCTAGAGCTATTAATACCAACCAGGTGATTCTCTTGGTTACTACTTATGGACGTAATACTGCTAGATTAATCAATAGTGTACAACATAATTGGAATATTCTCAAGGCATAGATGATAGGTTGAATACACTGCTGCATGACAGATGTTTGTTTTCCTACAGGAATGGCAGGAATTTGGGATCCATTTTCAGCCATTATAGATACAATCTACCCTTTTAGGGGACCACCTAAAGGGATGTTTCCCGTGTGGTCATTGTATGTATTGTATTAACATTAACAAATCTACCAGTTTTAGTAGTAGTAATACAAGTATGATTTACACTATTTCTTGCTTTGGGAATTGCCAAACCAATTGGGTGGTTTATCTGGCAGTGTGTAGTTGCTCAGCTTTTTATGTGGGACAAACTTCTAGGGCAATCAAGTTTTGGATAGCAGAACATTTGTGTGATATCAGACATAAACATCTTACTAATGCCTTATACAAACATACAGTTAAACACCCCAATGCCAGTTTTCTCTTTACAGTTATAGATAAGATCAAAGGCAATAGATCTAAAACTGCTGGTTGGCATGAGATTCTAAATTGAATGGAGAAAAAATGGATTATTAAATTAGGAGGTCTGTTTTCTCCAGGTTTGAATGAGCACCTTTAAGAAATGTAGATGATTGACATTAGGCTTGATTTCCACACTTATAAATAGAGAGAATTTTTCTTCTGTCTTTTTTCTGTTATTTATGTTACACTGAAGAAGGCTTTATTGTTACAGCCAAAACCGGCTGGGGAAATTTTCACTCTATGGAATAATGCGCTTTTTAGCACAAACATTAAATATATTATAATGTGCTATATACCACAGTCTGCTGGTCATTGACTTTGATAAATATATACAGCAGGTCATATATATATCAGCAGATATATACATATACATATATAGGTGTATACAGACAGACATCTGGAGATAACAATGGGGAAATAACAAAAACATATATGTCCTCATGCAACATTAATGGGGTTGAGAAGCCCCACACAATATACGTCTGGTACGAATAGGTATACTCCCCCCAGCCAAGCACGTTCCCCCCTGTAATACAGTACCAAGTGTTGCAGATCCCATAACCAGGACCACACACGACATGGCCATCCCTAGGATATATATACACAGACACATATATGCAGATACAGGCATATATATATATATATATATATATATATATATATATATATATATATATATATATAGATATAGATATGTAACTGCACATACACACACACACACACACACACACAGATATGTACAGTAGGATACATATGTAGTACGTGCACACAATATTGAGCAGTCAGTATTCCTACAGTCACCACCTTACCAACTGGAGGCTGTATGAGCCACACATACGAATGACATCCATAGCCTGCAACATATACCCACAGAGATATCAAATGGTATAACACCACACACAGGTGCGCATAAATGAATGTGAAAGCTATATTTGTGTACTATGACAGCTGTATATGCCATGTCATATAGCCGTTTAGACACTGACATCCATCTGAACAGTGTAATGCAACTGTGAAACAGTTATACTGAGACAGAAGTCTGGAAAGGTTGACATATGTTACTGTCCAGGCCGAGGCCTTCAAGTAGTACAATAGTAATGACAGACTGGCCCACAGCATACCAGACAATCAACAGTATGTAATGCAGATGTATAGGTCAGCAGCCTCTATCTACACTCTGTACACAATCCCTAGGGGTACAGACCCCAGTTGACACAATGGGATGTATCTGTTACATAACAAGGCATAACTGACACCATCACAATCACAGTGACAAACAGAACATTCCATATGGCAGGAGGCAGTAGGCCTGCATTTACCCACGGTGGATTGTATGGTAATGTACATCCAGATACCTTAAGGCAGCTTATCCCAGATACCCACACATGTTGTAACAGCCTAGGTTAGTCATGGTGCACCCCCCCTACACTCACTACTACTGGGCCATATACCACGGTTACATACACTGGCCTCTGCAGTGCATTAGAGCACACGTGTATTGTGTAGGTGAAGCCCACACTTATATGGTCCCAACCCCCCAGTATGTGTGGCAGACACAACAGCAGTGGAGGGATGGCAGGAATGACAGCATGACATACACACAGTCCACTACATAACAACTCCTGACAGCATGTCACATGTACAAAGCCTGGTATGTAGGTGGAGGACAGAGGCTGGAACACAGGCACATATGTGTAAAACTGTTGTCATACAGTAAGAGAGATATGTATATGTGTCTATATCTATATGAATATATGTATAATTATATATATATATATATGTTCGCCATATGTGCTGCACATGGAGTGGAGCCCTACCTCAGCCCCAATAGTCCCAACCTCTCAGTGCAAGGGGATGTCATATATGTATTGCAGGTATATTTGTAGACTATTGCTACTGTAATTGGGATCATCTTCACAGAAATGGTGTGTGTGGGAGGCCACATCTGCTGTTAACATGTGCGCCATTGGCTACTGACAGACATCCTAAGGTCATCATAGTACAGTACCACTGCTAGCACAGTAACACCCCTGTGGACTACAGCTGCGATATGGCCAACATATGTGGACAGTCTGACACATGCTGGTGAGTCCAGGGGTATACACAGAACCCCTACATGCAAGACATGTGGACCAGGCCTGTCAATGTGGATGTTAACAGCCATGTAGATCGGTATAACATGTAAATACTGGTATACATTTGCCCCCATAGGTTATGCATTCATACACCCCTGTCTGTCCTGACACATAATAACTGCTGGTACAGAGGTGCCATGGCCACATACTACCCAATGGTTAGTGACATACATCTGAACAGCATCCCACTACTTTGTCTGACATACATGACTGTCATGGTGGCCTGGCAGAAGTACATCTGGCAAGTATCTGGACATGACATCTCACTGGATAAGTACAGTAAGCTGCTAGGCATGTAACAAAGCACAGTGCAATCTGCAGGCAGACTGACATCTCCCATGTGGGAATACACATGTACCTGCATAGATAGCATGCTCTACAGGCATGTCACATCACAGAGTAACAGACACCTGTGTGAAAGTGCATAACCACAACCAATGTGAACACAGCCACATATGGTAAGCTAGCATACTATTACAGTATATGGACTATCTGATCTACACCATCCTCATATGAGCCACTCACACAACAACCCTACATATACTGGGCCACTAGACAGTGTGGTCCAATGCCTGTCTGTGGTATGGGACATGTGTGAGTTTGCCCCTACAAACATGTAAGCTGATAGGGTGACATACAGTGGAGCAGCATGTAACATCAGATAGAACAGGACCAAGAACAATGACATCTACCACAGTCTCTAAACAGACCAAGGTAAATATTCACTATACACACACTGTCGACAATTACCAGACTTACACATACCTCAGTACTGTACTCACAACCACAGAATGCCCAGGCTATGTCCTCAAATATAACCCCTACTATACATAACATGTGTAGCAGTCTGATATCTCACTGGCTTGTTATCAGATATGCTGTCAATGAATATGATGAACAGAACATATGCACCCCCTACTGCATGACATATGTACAAAGGTTGACAGAGTTGTGGCTGGAGGCACAAACACAGGACCAATATTGACATGTTGCTGTGATACCCTCAAACATTTACTATCATAACAGGGTTTGTTGCACCATATGTCCTATGAAGGATATGACATCAGTAACTCTCCTGGCTGTCACCATCTACTGACTGCAATCCTCACACTACCTTCTACAGTTGAGAGATAGTTGCTCTGTGGTAACACAAGGAACACAAGGCACTGCACACTTCCCAGTCTGCAGATGATCCTACAGATGGGGACTCCCCATAAACATAGCACTGACATGACAAGTATTAAAACATGTAGGACAGCCATATCCACACACACACTGTTAAACCAATATTACCCCAACTGCAGTATAGCAGCACCTACAGTCTGTAGTCAAGACAGGCACACCCCCTCCTGTGTGATGGCCTGTTTCCACAGTATATCTTGTCAGAGGTATGTCCCCAATCCATCTGTGATGCTGTTTGCCAAACAACAGATATCGTTCCTACTCACAGTGAATGAAATGGCCCAACACCAACATGATGTTCCCAGAAATTGGGCTGTGTTTCCATGCAATTGGCTATGGGAATATTACCACAGCTGTTCCACATGCAATCAGGTAGAGAAGGGCTGTGATTCATGCAGAAACCATCAGCTGATTATGAGCATCACTGACAATACACATGCTGCTGCCTAAGCAAAGCAGGTGTAAGTCTCCACATCCACCAGAGAGGGTGTGAGAGAGGCAGATAGAGGCAAAGATAAGTAAGGGTGGGTTAGGAGAGTAAAATGTAAGCATGTTTGTGTCACACACCTACCAGTCCAGGGTATCGAACCCCTGACTGACTATGTACTGATATCACATCAGTCATCCCTGCATGGTGGATATTGTGGTATATACTAGGGGCACCATATAAGAGATTTGCAAATCCCACTCAACACTGAGTCCAGTTGTTACACACTCACAACCATCTCCACATAGGACACAAATGGCAAACATTGACACATTAACACACACACACACACACCTGTCACATCTGGGATTAGACTTCCTACCTAACTAGTTGTTACACTACAGCACTACGCAATTATAGAATGTGCCATGGAGATTACTGAAGTACTCTTTCTCCAAAGGTTTATTTCACAGTGAGTGACATCAGCAGGAGTTCCAAAGTAGGGGAAATGAGTTGTAGTGAGTGTGACTAGCCAAACATGCATTGCTCCCTACACAGGCATGGGAACAGACACAAAAGCATCCACAACTCCCATGTGTGAGAATAGAACCCCTACCAGAGTTCTATATCATACTACAGCATTGCACTGTTATAGCACACACCACAGACATTGCTGGAGTACTCATTCCCCAAAGGTGTACTTCACAGTGATTGACATCAGCAGGATTGCCAAGGTAGGGCACTTGAATTGTATTGAGTGTGACTAACCTAAATTGCCCTAAGTAGTCTATATGCATTAACCGCTGTTCTGGCCAGAACAAAAATAACCTGCCTTTGCAGGTCATGAACCCAGGACCCTGTACACTACAGTCACAGTAGCTAACCACTAAGCCATCACAACAATACATGAGACTGAGGTTTCACCAAAGTAATCCCACCATAGGCTAATCAAATCGAACATGTAAAAGGAATGTATATACAGTTGTCCGTAAAAGACCTCTCCAAAGCCAATGTCATGATACTCAAGGCAGAAGTGACAATGTTTGTGACACCCATGGAGACAGGAGCTGACAGTCCAACTGATGAATCCTGCACTAAGGCACTGTATGAGCACATCCACTTGTGCATGATTCCTGACATCCCTCATAGAGCCATGATGCTCTCCTCCCAAATAAGCAGGCCAGTCTGGAGGTCTCCTGCCATGAACAGAGTATACCACAGAAGGTAGACACTGTTGAAGGAAAATGTATATTCCAAGGATGCAAACAACTCCCTTATCAGTCCCAGTAGGTAGTTGAGATCCCTCATGGAATCCTCCAAAGCTGGTTATGTAACTATAATTGCCAAAGATTCCACAGACAACCACACAGCATTCTATAGTTATGTCCAGAATCTAACTATCAATGCTCAGAAGTTCTCTGGGCTACAACAGAATGGTATTACATAGACTGCTCCCACGGAATTTGCCAATATTCTGGCATATTGAAAATAAAACACAAAAACGGCTTCAAGGATGGGGCTGAGTGCAGTAAGGCAAGAAAAACTGTGTATAAAAATGCACTCAAGTTACACAACCAAAGGCTCTTTAATAAAAATTAAGATAAAAATAAGGTAAGCACTTTCGCGACCACAAACTGTCGCTTCATCAGACGATCTTGACAACTGCACCGAAAGTGCCGAACAGAAATAGATCCTTATACTTAATGCTGAAGGGCCTCCAGGTTTAAATGGAACTACATCTCTTAAACCTTTTTTTAAAGTCACGCCGTCTTAAGCATTTTTCTTAGGATGTGCATGATAATAATATCATTATCTTATCTATTTTCTGTAATTTGCATATTTCTGATGTATTTCAATGTTGCTTATACATCCATTTTAAATGGTTGGAGGCTTATGCCAGATAAAACCACCACCATAACAGATACAAGCATGCAAAATC
This sequence comes from Protopterus annectens, assembly GCF_019279795.1. Classification (NCBI taxonomy): domain Eukaryota; kingdom Metazoa; phylum Chordata; order Ceratodontiformes; family Protopteridae; genus Protopterus; species Protopterus annectens. Next base: position 1,089,206,197 of record NC_056747.1, on the reverse strand, counting down.
TGAAGGTAATGCTACTCAATGCTAGAAGTCTAAACCTCAAAATGCACTCTCTCGAGGCACTCCTAAAAATGGAGAACATCGGTATCTGTGCAGTAACTGAGACCTGGTTCAAGGCTCCAGAGAGCACCCCTGCAATACCAGGTTACAATTCTTACCACACTTTTCGGCCACAAAACCAAGACCGAAACACTAAAGGTGGAGAAGTGTCTATATTCACCAAGGATATTCACACCTCCAGTCTAGTTGCCCAACACAATGCATCTGAAATTCCCCAGGTGCAACTAACACTAGGTAAGACTGCAATCCAAATTGTAGCTTGCTACAGATCCCCCACCACACCCCAAGATTCTCACTACACCTTTCTAAACATACTGGAAAATATTAAGATACAACCAAACACCCTAATACTGGGTGATTTCAACTACCCTGCCATTAACTGGGAAAACTACTCAGGTACCAACTCCTTTTCCCAATGGTTCTTGGAATTCATAAATTCCAATGCTCTGGATCAACTAATCCATTGTCCCACCAGGGGGGCTCCAATATCCTAGACCTGGTCATTACCAACATGGGAGATAGATACTCCACACCAGTGGTCACCTCCTCATTGGTCAGGTCTGACCATAAGCAAATCACCCTTGACATCCACATCCAGCCCCCACCCCCCAGTAAGGAAACCTCCTTAAAAAACTTCTCCAATGCCAACTTCATGCTACTGAAGTCAGAAGTGACAACTTCATGACACCCACGCAGACGAGATCTGGAAGTTCGACTGCAGAATCCTACACTAAGGCACTGTACGAGCACATCCACTCGTGCATGAATCGTGCCATCCCAAATAGAACCAAGATGCTCTTCTCCAAAAAAAGGAAGCTAATCTGGTGGTCCCCTGCTATAAACAAACTATACAACAGAAGGAAGAAACTGTTGCAGAAAAGAGAAAAATGCCAGGATGCAAAAAACTCCCTCACCAGCCTCAGTAAGAAGCTGAGATCCCTCATAAAATCCTCAAAAGCTAGTTACGAAAATAAAATTGCCAACGATTCCAAAGACAACCACAAGGCATTCTATAGTTATAAAATACAAACAAAGAAACGGATGCGGGTAAGACCAAGGTGCAAAAAATGGGAATAAATACAAAAAAAACAGTGCACCAGGGTGACACACAATAGCGTTTAATAGTACAAAAATAGTACAAAAATAAAAAACTGAACAGAGGTAAGCGCTTTCACAACAGTAGTTGCTTCATCAGATGTCTGTTCAGTTTTTTATTTTTGTACTATTAAACGCTATTGTGTGTCACCCTGGTGCACTGTTTTTTTGTATTCATTCTATAGTTATGTCAAGAATCTAAATGGCAATGCTCAGATCTGCTCTGAGCTACAACAGAATGGCATTAAATATACTGATCCTAAGGATATTGCCAATATCCTGGCAGATCGATTTAGTGCCAACTTCACCCCCCTCTCACCCTCTAAAGGGCCCATCTCAATACCAAAAGATTGCCAAATTCTGGTAATCATGGCCACACAGGTAGAAACCACACTCTCCAAAGCTAAGAATACAGCATCCATGGGACCAGATGACATCCCAGGCTGTGTACTACATGAACTACAAAATGAACTGGCACCTCACCTAAGTGTCATGTTTAATCATAGCCTCACCTCAGGCTTCGTGCCCACTGAGTGGCGCACAGCTACAGTTATCCCACTCCATAAGGGAGGATCCACCTTGGATCCCGGGAACTACTGTCCCATCAGTCTGACAAGCCTGATCTGCAAGGGCATGGAACGCATTATCATGGAACTTATAAACAAAGATATTGGCAACCTTCAAACACTGGACCTCACCCAGTTTGGGTTTGTGAAGGGCCGATCTTGTCTCCTGAATCTGATTGACATCTTCAAATCAGTCTCCAGAGCTGTGGATGAGGGTAAGGCGGTCCACACAGCCTATCTGGACCTTGCCAAGGCCTTCAACACCACCCCCCACTCTGGAATCATAGATAAACTTACTAAGCTGGGCATAAATCCCTACGTCACTCGATGGGTTGCCAACTGGCTTACTGACAGAACCCAGACTGTAAAAGTAGCCGACTCCAAATCCAGCTCCAGACAAGTGACAAGTGGAGTACCTCTGGGTTCAGTCCTGGGACCACTCTTGTTTGGCATCTACTTCTCTGAAGTACAGGCCAACACTAAGGGACTCTGGCTAACAAAGTTTGCAGATGACTGCAAACTGGGAGCCATTATTAAATCCCCAAATGATGTGGATATTCTACAAAGGGGCCTTACAGAAACAGATGCCTGGTGCCAGAGCCATGGGTTCAAGCTTAATGCCAAGGAATATATAGTTATCCCCTTTGGAAAAAAACATGTATTCATGAATTACCACATAGGTGGCAGGACACTAAGATCGAAAGTGTGATGAGAGACTTGGGGACACAGGTGGACAGTGATCTCACTTTTGATAACCACATCACCACAACAGTCAGGAAATCCTTCTATGTGGCACACCTCATCACTAAGGGCTTTTCATCCAGAAAAAAGGAGGTCATTGTCCCACTGTACTCATCCCTCATTAGACCCATTATAGAGTGTAATGCCCGTTTGGTATGTACCTCACAAGACATCTGCAACAGCTGGAAATGCCACAGAAATACCTCACTAAAAGAATCACAGGCCTAAAGCAGATGCCATATGACCACCATAAAAAACTCCAGCTATACTCTGTGGCATATTGTCTACTCAGAGGCGATCTCTGCTTAACATACAAGGCCATGTCAAACCCTGAGCTGATGGACATGCTCCACTTAAAGAAATCCCAATCCCTCAGAGCCACATGCTCCAGGGATCTAAACCTTGTCATCACAATGAACAAAACATGCTGGAGGGATAGGTTCCTGACCCAGGGACTCCCCATACTCTGGAATAGACTGCCCATACATGTCAAGCAGAGCACCTCATTGGCACTCTTCAAAAGAAACCTTGATGATTGGATGGGAGATAGGAAATTCACCCTGGGGATCATGTCAGTCACCCTGCTAGACAGGGGTCCAGAGAAGTAAATATTGTGGGAAGAAATATCCAGGGAATTGTTATGGCTAGGCTTGCATAGGCCCTAGGGCCAATAGCCTAGTACCAACCTATGAACCTATGAACCTATGCCTTGTTTTTAATATGGTTTTAACATGTTTTTATTGTATATGCATTTAATGATTACATTTTAGCTGTAGTTTTAGATCTTTAAATACTGCAAGTTCTGAGATTGGCTTAAGCACATCAGCTGATTGTTTAAAATGATATATGAATTGTACCTTTTTGTAACTCATTTGTCTGATGAAGCGGTAGGAATTATTGCAAAAGCGCTTATGTCTTTGTGTTTTTAACAATAAATGTTTCTTGGTTGAGTGTAAGACTGGTGCAGTTTTGCTTTTTTTCTACAGGTTTATTTATCTGCACCTTTCTGTACCCTTGAGCCATTTTTTGATATACTGAGTTTGTGTAGTTCAGCAGCCTTTATCCACATTCTGTACAAACTCAGTAGGAGGCAAAGACATTTTGTGGTCAAATGGGTTGTAACTGGTACATAACAAGGCATACCTGACACCATCACGAGCACACCAACAAACAGAACAGTCTGTATGGCAGGGGGCAGTAGGCTTGCAGTAGCCCAAGTAATGTAAGTGATGTCAATATAGCTGAAGTATATGGTACTGTACATCCAGATACTTTGTGGCAGCTCACCCCTGATACCCCCACATTTTGTAACAGCCTAGGTCATTTATGGTGCTCCCCACCAAGACTCAATAATACAGGCTCATATACCACTGTTACATACACTGGCCTCTGGAGTGCATAAGGGCATGCAGAGATATTGGCCAATATATGTGGAATTCCGGACACACCCTGTACAGTCCAGAGGTATACAAATAATTAAACCAAAGGGAGAACCACCAGCTGGGACCCGATATCTGGAAGCCACAAGCTGCACCAACCACAAAAGAATGCGACAACAGTTTACCTAGGTTTCGTCTTTAATGAACAGACTTCTTTAGAACAAACAGTACCTAAACCCACCCTTACCAATATATCTTCTTACACAAATTACATTAATTTAACATGTTCATTAATCAATCAATGCATTAACTTAAACTGATATCATTACATTTAACCCTAAAAATACTAGATTAATTTTAAGTATACTGATACAAATAAAATACACTTACTTCAAATGTCATAATATTATTACATGTATTAAATAAAAAACATTAAAAACAAGTCAAAGACATAAACATATATAATATAACAACCGTATACTATATTACTAAATTAAAAACAGTTTGATGAAAACTACACTACTCAAGTATTTGTACAACTTGTTGCGTCTTTCGACTTTTCCCGGTTAGGGGTCACCACAGCGGAACTCCGGTCCGCTAATAATTGGTAGTTGATTTTTACGTGCCAAGTTACCAGCCCTGATGCACAACCTTCAACAAAGGTATGCCCATTCATGCATATCTCCATGCAGAAGACGCTCTAGCTGAGAGTCGAACCGGACAGCGTCTTACTGTGAGGCGACAACGCTACTGCAGCACCGCCACCGTGGGTTCAAGTATTTGTACAACTAATCATCCTAAAATATGCTTCAATTTTAAAATGGGAATCAAACTAATGTTGTCATTGATGCCTGGGAACACTGTGGCATCCAGTCTTAACTGCCACTTCATTTCACAAATATCCAAGTGTAGATCCAAAACAGTACCCTGACTGTTCTTCTTTATATGCTGTATTATACAAAACTTGAATTGATGTCCTGAATGCTGCTCTATGTGTCTAACTAAGACATTAGTGTTTTTCATATGCCTTATGTCCAATAAATGCTCACTGATTCTTTCCCTAAACATTCTACAGGTTTTTCCTACATAAAAGGCCGAACAATGGACACATTTAGCTAAATAAACAACATTTTTGGTATAACAATCAAAATGCCCATGTATGCCAATGGACACATCCACTACCACAATTTTTGGACCAGTAACCAAAATATACTGACATATATTACATCTACCACACTTAAAATTGCCCTTAACTCTGTTCATGTTACCAGTCCCTACATGGCAACAAGTTCCCATTTCTAACAACTGTTTGCATGACCTTCCTTTCCTAAATACATTTTTTGGGGCTTTATGCAATTTATTCCATACGTTACCATCCAGTTTCAACAGTCTCCAATTGTTGTGTATGATGTCAACTATATAATTTGCTTCATAATTATATGTAGTTTTAAAAAAATATTGGGTCCCTCATTTCAGTGGTACTATCCATCATACCAATTTCCAGTTCCACTATTGAATTTGTATTCATTTGAAAACTCCCATTATTATTCATTGTCAGTATAGCCATATAAATTCCATTGGCCCTTTTACGTATTATCTCATCCCTAATGGAATCACAAAGGGTAATAGAATAACCACGCTTGACAAACATACTCTTTATATACTCCACTTCACTAAGAAAATCCTGATACTCACTTACCATTTTGGCTGCCCTAACCATTTGACCTTTAATTATAGCCTTTTTCTGATGGGTAGGGTGCCAGCTCTGATAATTCAAATAGGAATTTGAAAAGGTGGATTTTCTGTAAATCCCAGATGTCAAACATTTCTTAGCCTTGTCCACTTTCAATTGGACATCCAAGTATGACAGTTCGCTCTTACTAAACTCAAAAGTAAACTTAAGAAATTGCACTGTACTATTTATATTTTCTATGAAAGCTTTCATAGTTTCTACACAACCATCCCAAATCACAAATATGTCATCCAAAAAACGGGTGTATTGCTGTATATGTTGCATGTATTCACTGGTAAACACGTACTCCTGTTCCCAGGAGGACATTATATAATTGGCATACATGGGGGCACAAGCAGCCCTCATTGCCACCCCAGTATTTTGCTTATAATGATGCCCTTCAAAAATATATATAATTATTTTCCAGCACTGCTTCCATTAAGGTAACAAAAACATTAATACGGTCCTGATTGTACATCCCGGTTTTTAACAATTGGCTTTCCAGCCATTGCAATCCAACACCATTTGGAATGACTGAAAAAAGATTACATACATCAATGGTCAGCAAAATTGTGTGATCACTTATCCTGACTACTCTTAATTTCTCCAAAAAATGCCATGAATCTTTTGTTATGTAATCAAATTTCTTTAACCCTTTCTGCATGTGAAAATCCAAAAATCTACTTATGAAACATGTCTTACTTCTCTTCCCATCAACAATGGGCCTAAATTTAATGTTGTTTAATCCTTTATGCAATTTCGGTATACCAAAAATGTTGCTAACCATCGGAAAATCATTTTTCAAGTAATGATACTCGGCCTCATCAATTTGACCTTGCATGAGTAAGTCTTCAATTAATAGATCTATTTTCAAATAAGCTATATGCACTTGATTCAGACTACTCTCTTCATATGTATCATCACCTAACATGCTTAACATGTAATCTGTATAGTAATTCCTGTCCATTATCACCGTACTACTACCCTTATCAGGTTTCATAAACCTGAGAGTTTTATCATTGATTAATTCCTTCAACAAGTTTTCTTCGTTTTGGTCTAAATTATTAGTATCATCAAATCCTTTTCTTTTAGCCAAGCTCATACTCTTCCTCATATATTCTCTTATATCCAATTCACAGGCTTTCTCATAGAAAGCAACCATTGCATTTGATGGTGGATTAAATTTACTCGGTTTCCTTAAAGTATGCTTTTCTTGCTTTGAATCATTTTCAAAATACATCCTAATGTTCATTTTCCTAGTTAACATTTTCAAATCAATTAAAATATCAGCCAACTTTCCCCTCATAAGTGGAATAAATGAAAAACCTTTGATAATAATTCTGCATGTTCTGTGCCCATTTCCTTACTGGAATAGTTATACACTTTATAATCTCCATGAGCATTTGAAACTATACACGGACTACTTAATGATGCAACATTTTCTGCCCCTTGTATGGCATCAATAACATTCAATAATTCACCCATTTCCCCATCACATATAAATTCAGATGTTAGTGCATTACATTCATTAATCCAACTACCATTAAAGTCCACTAAATCCAGACATATACACTGCTGCTGCTTGGTTAAATTGTCTGTGTCTCTTACTTCCGCATCAAGCGACTGTTGATCAGCATCATTCATAATGTCAAAATCAACATTTTCCCCACTGTCTTTAGGCTCAATAACAGAATAAACACTTACTTCCAACAGCGGTTCAAGTAAATTGTCTACCTCCATCCACCCTGGAGCACGTTGCGATGCTGTTGTGGATAGTTCCATTTCTTTGGTTTCGCCCCCTGCCAATGATATTCGCGACTCTCGTCTACTTTCTGCTGCTGCCCGCCTTGTCCATGGTTCCACAACCTCTCTGACTGCCTTGGCCCTCCATCTAAAGGGAATTCCATCGACTCTACTTCCCTGTTATACCCGTCTTGCTGTCTCGTCACTTCCTGTCCCACCTCCTTCTCGTCATTGGCCAATACTCGTCAGTTACCACTGTTACCCCTTGATAACGGATATACTCTCTTGTTTTTATATTCATCTGTATCCCTGCCAATCTTATGCAACTTCCTTTGATGTATTAAAGCACACCTAGATTCAATACTTGCCAACATATTTTTGTAATTTGTTTGATAATGATCAAAATTTAAGTCCGCCAACATAAATTCATTCTCTTCCTCTAATTCTTTCATGTAGCGGGCTATAAGCTGATCATTATATTTAATCATTATTCTCATCAGTTCAAAACCAGTCCAGTCATATAACTGATGCACTTCATCGATCATTTCAATTTTCCCTTCAATGCCATTTGGATATCTCCACTCCCGCAACCCTCTCTGAACCAATCCTAATTCAATATTTTTGTGCAGGTAGCTGTTCTCTATTTGCAACTTCTTCATATTAAATAACTTTTTCTCAAAGTCTTTCATATGCTCAACTAAAGTTTTGTTGACTTTCTTAATGAGATATTAGAACTACTGTCCTGTTGGAAGTTAAAATTATTAACCTTCCATTGCATCCTGTTAAAAGCTGAGCTGTTCACAATCGTGCCGTTGACATTTCTACCCCCATTTTGCGTTTGCTCACCAGCATTCGCCTCGTCCGATCCCATTTTCAGAGGTAACCACCCCAATTGGAGTGGGTTGAGTCAACGGAATCCCTAAACTTTTCAGACTTCCCAACATTAGGCTTCCATTTGCAGACTGCTGCTGGTCTATTAGCTGCTTAATTTGCAATCTATGCTCAGATAATTGTTGATTAATGCGCTCAAGCAGCCCCATGATCTCAGGGCCATATAAGAAGATATATTGGTAAGGGTGGGTTTAGGTACTGTTTATTCTGAAGAAGTCTGTTCATTAAAGACAAAACCTAGGTAAACTGTTGTTGCATTCTTTTGTGGTTGGTGCAGCTTGTGGCTTCCAGATATCGGGTCCCAGCCGGTGGTTCTCCCTTTGGAGTTTGGTTTTGATACTTTCATCTTTGTTCAAGTGGTATACAAATAATCCCTTAGTGCACAACATGTTTACCAGGTCTGACAATATGGATGTATACAGCCATGTAGATGGGTATAACACATAACGGTATACATTTGCCACCATCGGTTTTGGATTCACACACTCCTGTCTGGCCTGACACATAATGACTGCTGGTACAGGGATGCCATGGACACATACTACACACTAGATATTGACATACATCTGTACAGCATCCCACTGCTCTGTCTGACATACATGAATTTTAAGGGAGGCCCAGCAGTAGTACATCTGGCAAGTATCTGCACATGACATCTCACTGGATAAGTACACTAAGCTGCTTGGCATGTAACAATGCACTGTGCAGGCTACAGGCAGACTGGCTCAACACTGGCCTACATCTAATATGGGGGAATGCACATGTACCTGCATATATAGCAGGCTCAACAACCATGTCACAGCACAGGATGAGATACACCTGTGTGACAGTGCATAACCACAACCAATGTGAACACAGCCACAGCCATATATGGTACACTTGCATAATATTACAGTATATGGACTATCTGTTCTACACCATCCTCATATGTGCCACTCACAGAATTACCCTACATATATTGGGCTGCTACACAGTTTGATCTGATGGCTGTCTGTGGTATGGGATGTGTGTGTGGCCCTACAAACATGTATGGCAAAATGGTACCATACAGTGGGGCAGCATGTAACATCAGATAGAAGGGGAGCTAGAACAATGACATCTACCACAGTCTGTACACAGGCTAAAGTACATATTAACAATACACACACTGCCGTCATTCACCATCACTACACAGACCTCAGTACTGTACAATCATCCACAGAATGTTCAGGTTATGTCATGAAATATAACCCCTACTGTACATGTCATGTGTAGCAATCTGAAATATCACTGGCTTGGTATCAGATATGATGACACTATTTATGGTATACAGCACATATGCACCACTTCATGCATGACATATGTACAAAGGTTAACAGAGGTGTGTCTGACAGCACATACACAGGGCCAGTATAGACATGTTGCTGTGATAACCTCATAAATTTACCATTGTAATGGGGTTTGTTGCAACATATGTCCTTTGAGGGATATGAAGTCAATAACTGTCATGGCCTCACCATCTACAGACTGCAATCCTCATACTACCTTCTGCATTCCACAGATAGATGCACAGTCGCTAACACATGAAACCAAAGGCACAACACTGCCCAGTCTGCAGATGACCCTGCAGATGGAGATCCCTTATATACATGGAACTGACATGGCAGGTATTGTGACATGTACAACAGGCATATCCAGACAAACACTGTTAAACCAACATTACTCCACATGCAGTATAGCAGCACTTACAGTCTGTAGTCGGGTCAGGCACATCCCCCTCCTGTTTGTTGCCCTCTTTCCACAGTGTATGTTGTTAGATGTAAATCCCCAATCCATCTGAGATGCTGTTTGCCAAACAACAGATCTAGTTCCTGCTTACAGTGACTGAAAATGGCCAACACCACCATGTTGTTCCTAGATATTGGAGTTTGTTTCCATGCAATTGGCTATGGGGATGTTACCACAGCTGTTCCAAATGCAGTCAGCTAGGGGAGGGCTGCAATTCATGCAGAGGCCATCAGCTGATCATGAGCATCACCTAAAATACACATGCCGCTGCCTAAGCAAAGCAGGTGTGGGTCTCTACATCCACCAGAGAGGGAGTGGGGGAGACAGGCAGAGGCAAATACATGTCAGGGAGGGGTGGGAGAGTAAAACAGAAGCATGTTTGTGCCACACACCTAACAGTACAGGGTATCAAACCCCTGACAACTATGTAGTGCTATCACAGTTCGATGCAGTTATTAGATGTTCCACATGGGTTACCTGCTGTGGAGCACTCAGAACATATATGTGATGGTGAGTGACATCTGCAACACGGATACAGTAGATATACGGTAGATGATGTACATGTGCCTGTCTGCATGAACAGCTGCCAGCATCAACACAGGCACACTCACACAGGGACGCACACACATTGACACACTTGGTAGGGCCAGGAGTGCAACTCATCACTAGTGGGATTGTCACAACACATTGATGTGCAGGTATCACATGCACCACATGGGTCATATGGAGGTCGTACGGGCAAAGAATATGATGAAGTGTCAGACATCAGACAGCTTGCTTCAGTATGCCATAGGGGGTTGTAGTGAGTGTGGATATGGTCATACACACCATACCACACACATGAACACACAGGGTGCCAGTTCTGACATGCATTGGTGCATGTCTGCATGAGTGTGTGGTGGTCAACTGTGCCAGCAGGCTGTATAAGGGTAGAGAATGGGTATACATTGGCATCAGGCCACATGACAATGGTCTGCATTGTGTCTCAGGCCTGTAGTTTTTGCATTTGCCCACACAGGTGGGTATTGCATCCCCCATCCAGTCATCTGCGTGACTACTGTGTGTGGCCAATGCTGTGCATCACTTGCCATGTATATACTCCTTACTCCATGACATTGATGGTGTCTGTGATGTGCACACCTCCCACATGCATGTACAGTGACATGTGAAACTGTACCTGGGGTGTCTGGCCCATGCTGTGAACACAGATTATCATTGGATGTGCCAGTCTTGCCTACCTGTGGCAGGAACTGGTAATGGGCAGCAGGTTTACCCTGCACCTGCATTGATAACATGCTAACAGCATTCCCTGGTGTCAGTGTCATCTGTCCATACAGGGCATGTTGTCAGGCATGGTATGTCCATTGGGAGTCACATGTGAAGGTAGCACGGGTGGTGCAGGTGTCCATTTGGGAACATGGTGGAGGTGCACTGTCTGCATATACGTGCATATTGAACTGATGAGCAGGGTGACATGCCCTCTGTAGCCCACTGCTATCACTGCATAGTTACTATCAGTGGCCAATATGCAGTGTACTACCCACATATTGGCTGTTGCCTAGGTATGTGTGTGCATATGACACATGGGTTGTGTGTGTGCTCTGGGTAATAGTGGGATTGCTAATTGTGATTGGCTGGCCTTGATGTCACATGTCTGAGTATGGCTTTGCACCCTAGCCTCTCAGCTAATTTACATCTGTTATCCCTGTATGGTTGACATTGTGATATATAGTAGGGCCACCATAAAAGAACTGAGCAAAATCCCCTCCACATTGCCCACAGGTGTCACACACTCACAACCACCTCTACACAAGATATGAGTTACAAACACACACACACACACACACACACACACACACACACACACACACACACACACACACACACACACACACACACACACACACACACACACACACACACACACCTGTCATGTCTGGGAGTAGCACCCCTACCTAATGAGTTTATTACACAAAAGCACTATGCAGTTATAGTACACGCCACGGACATTACTGGAGTACTTCTTCTCCCCAAAGGTGTATTTCACAATGAATGACATCAGCAGGATTACCAAAGTAGGGCATTTCAACTGTACTGCGAGTGACTAGCCTAAAATGCATTGCTCCCTACACAGACAGTGAGATGCACACAAAACATCCACAACTGACATGTGTCGGTACAGAACCCCTGAACAAGGTCTATAGTACACTACAGCATGGAGCTGTTATAGGGCACACCACAGGGATTACTAGAGAAATCCTTCCCCCAAAGGTGCATTTCACAATGAATGACATCAGCAGGATTCCCAAAGTAGGGTAGTTCAACTGTACTGCAAGTGACTAGCCAAAAATGCATTGCTTCCTACACAGACAATGAGACACACACAAAACATCCACAACTGACATGTGTGGGTATAGAACTCCTAACCAATGCCTCTATTACACTACAGCATGTTGCAGTTATAGGTTGCACCACAGGGATTACTGAAAAACTGTCTCCCCAAAGTTGAATTTAACAATGAATGATATCAGCAGGATTGCCACAGTAGGGCATTTGAAATGTACTGCGAGTGAGTAGCCTATAATGCATTGCTCCATACACAGACATTGAAACACACACAAAACATCCAGAACTGCCATTGGTGGAGATGGAACCCTACCACAGTTCTAAATCACACTACAACAGTACACAGTTACAGGATGCGCTACAGAGATTACAGAGCTACAACCTTCCCAGAGGTGTATTTCTAGGTGGGTGACATCGGCAGCCTTGCCAAAGTTGAGTGTTTGAATTCTAAGGAGTGTGAGTACCCTAAAAAGCATTGTTTTTTACTCAGCCATAGACACACAGATTCACACACAAACACACAGTTGCCAAGTCTGAGGTTGGAACATCTGCCTAACTACATTATCACACTACAGCAGTACACAGTTACAGGATGCGCTACGGAGGTTACTGGGCTACACTCTTCTCAGAGGTGTATGTCTAGGTGAGTGACATCAGCAGCCTTGCCAAAATTGACTATATGAATTGTATGGAGTGTGAATAGCCTAAAAATCATTGTACTCTACTCAGTCAGGCACACAAAAACAGTTGCCAAGTCTGGGGATAGAACACTTATCTAAGTGCTTTATCACACTACAGCAGTATGCAGTTACAGGATGCGCTACAGAGATTACTGGATTATGATTAATTGAGTACAATAATTGAGTACAATGCCCCTTTTGGGATGTACCTTACCAGACACCTGCAGCAACTGGAAAGACCCCAAACGTACCTCACCAAGAGGATCAAAGGGCTCAAACAGATGCCATATGCTGCCCGGTTAAAGAAACTCCAGCTCTACTCAGTGGCATACTGCCTGTTCAGGGGCGATCTGTGCCTGACGTATAAAGCCATGTCCAACCCAGAATTAATGGACATGCTGCACCTCAGAAAATCCAAATCCCATCGAGCTACGCGCTCGAGAGACTTGAACCTCAGCACTGAAATAAATAGGACATGCTGGAGGGACAGATTCATAACCCAGAGGCTCCCTTCACTCTGGAATAAAATCCCAGTCCAAGTAAGACAGAGTCCCTCATTGACTCTCTTCAAGAGGAATCTTGATGAGTGGATGGGAGATCGTAGGTTTAACCCGGGTATCACTTCTGTGTCACTGTTAGACAGAGGCACAGTATACTAACCTCGAAAAAGGGCATAGCAAAATTAATTTAAAATGGGTGGCGAAAGCTTATAAATGCCCTAGGGCAGATAGCCTAGTATGAACCTATGAACCTATGAACCTATGACTTTCCCAGAGATGTATTTCTAGGTGAGTGATATCAGCAGCTTTGCCAAAGTTGAGTATATGAATTGTACGGAGTGTGATTAGCCTAAAAAACATTGTTCTTTACTCAGTCAGACACACACATACAGATTCACACACAAACACACAGTTGCCAGGTCTGGGGCTAGAACACCTACCTAACTACTTTATCACACTACACCTGTACACAGTTACAGGACACACTATGGAGATTAATGGGCTATGATTTTCCCAGAGGTGTATTTCTAGGTGAGTAACATCAGCAGCCTTGCCAAAGTTGAGTATATGAATTGTACAGTGTGTGAGTAGCCTAAAAAGCAATGTTCTCTACTCAGTCAGACACACACAACCAGATTCACACACACACACACACACACACACACACACACACACACACACACACACACACACACACACACAGTTGCCAGGTCTAGGTTAGAACACCTACCTAATGACTTTATCACACTACAGCAGTACACAGTTACAGGACACACTACGGAGATTACTGGGCAATGACTTTCCTAGAGGTGCATTTCTAGGTGAGTGACATCAGCAGCCTTGCCAAAGTTAAGTATATGAATTGCACAGAGCGTGAGTAGCCTAAAAAACATTGCTGTCTACACAGTCAGAGACAGACAGACACACACTCACACAGTTGCCAAGTCTGGGGTTAGAACTACTACCTAACTAGTTTATCACTACAGCAGTACACAGTTATGAGATGCACCATGGAGATTACTGAGCTACAGCTCTCTCAAAGGTGGATTTCACATTGGATGACCTCAGCAGGCTTGTCATAATACTGCTATGGGGAGAGCGGTGTGTGCATAGGCCATAACCCATTCATGTAGGGGTTGACATGCCACATGCGGGCACACATGGGGTCATATGTCACAGGTACGTGTATACAGCTACTAGATGACTACTTCCTTATACAGTCATGTTGCACAGCTGGCACGAGCACCACATAGTCTGTCATACTGACAGATACGGGTGACTAGTATCTGCAGTGAGTGACATCTGCACTTCATTTGTTTGGGGCCCTTTGGCTTTGTGCTGGGTAGGACAAACCCAGATGGCTCCTTGTTATGGTCTATGACACATCTATGTCCATCTACCTTTGGCTTATTATAGTGTGTTGTCCTTACATATATGTCTGTATTCCTATCCACTGTGTGTGCAAAGCAGGAGTGGTGCATACTGACGTGTCTGCACTAAGAACTGCAACTGCCAGATATGTCTGGTCCACTGGTGTTTGCAGACATGGTTTTCATGTGTTTGGCTTTCATGTGTTTAAGTGTGTGAGCATGCCCAGTATGACCTTTCAGTACGTTGTTGACTGACATTGCCTTCATTCCTCTAAGTGTGTGAGCATGCCCAATATGGCCATCTGGATTGCATGTGTGGATCAAGACCAGGTAGTTTGTACTGCAGTGCTGACCTTTGTGTTGTACACTGACAGGTAGCGTGCTGTGTCTGCAGGGTATCTATCAGTCATTTAGCATTTACTGTTGCTACATTTCTGCATAGCGGGGGGCACACCTGACTGTTTCTACTTCTCTACACAGGAGTGAGGGGGGGCACACCTGACTGTTACTATAAGTGTATGTAGGATGGGGGGCACACCTGAGACCTTTACACATTTGCTAGGACTGTACTGGTATGTTGGGTACTCCATTTCAGTCTGTAGTCTTACCTATCGTGCTGGCTACAGGCATGCCAGTGTACTACAGATCTTAGCTTTAACTACATACATATTAGTTTCTGACTTCCTAGCCTTCACATCTTACATCCAACTGCCTGGCCTGCTGTAGTCTGTCTGTGTAGGCCTGGGGGGGAGGGTTACACATAGGGCTCATTCAGAGGCCATAGTACAGCATTTGTTTGTGTTTGTCTACACCTAACCTGCTGGTTGCAACTGTTGTTGGGTATGTGATCCCCCCCAACTGGCATGTGTGAGTCACTTACCTTGTGGGTGTCCCAGTATTGAGGGTGGTGCTGCAGGGCTGCCTATGTCAAATGCACATAGTACACTCCCTATACATGGTTGAGCACAGGTAGTGTCATGTTTGGCATCCCTTTTACTGCATGTGCAAGTCGGAGAGAGGTGTCATTCCCTGGGTCCCTGCTGTGTCAGTGCATGTGCGATGCATTGCCTCTTTGCCACGGCCAGGGCATACTGGGTATGCCTCCTTCTGCCTACTGTGCCTGTGCAGGCCTTGGCAATGGTGGGGGGCTATGTGGCCCTGCCCCATGCTGTTCTTGCTGCAGCTATTTCTGCAGGATCTTATTGTGTAGCATGGCACATACAAGGACAATTTGGGTACATGTAGTTGGTGAGTACTGCAAGGCTCCACCAGATGTGTTCAGACACCAGAACTGTGACTTGAGCATCCCAAACACATGCTCTATTATGATTTGTGTTTGTGCGTGTGCCTCATTATGGAGTTCTTGTTCGGGTGTATGTGCATTTCTGATGGGTGTCATTAGCCATGGCTCCAATGCGTATCCAGCATCCCCCACTAGGTGACTGTGTGGGATATCCCCATTGGCAAATTTCTGGTACAGTTGCGTCAGATGCCAGATGTGGGAATTGTGGTAGCTTCCAGGGCAGCCAGCACACACATTCATTATTATGTCCTGGGCATCGTATACGACCTGGCAGTTGATGGAGGGGAAGCCATTGCGGTTGATGTAGACCCTACCCCTCTCACTGGGTGGTGCTTTGATGTGTATGTGTGTGCAGTCTATTGCACCCACTACCTCAGGGTATTCTGCTATTTGGTGGAAGAAACGCATATTGCTAGCCAACGCCTCATGGGTGATGGGGAAATATACGTGCTCACCGACATGTGCTGACATGGCATCCAGGAACTGGTGCAGTACCCTGGATGCTGATGCCTGCGATATCCCCATCATATCCCCAGTTGGCCTTTGGAAGGTACCTCTAACTAGTATTCATAGGCCTACACATACCTTGGTATCCACTGGGATGGGGTCCCCTCTGTTAGTTCTGTGTGTGAGGTGTGTCTGGCACAGCTCAACAATTTGCTGTAGGAGTTCCCTGTCCACCCTATAGTGTTCCACTATCTCCAGCTCATGGTAGGTTACCCTGGGTCTGTACACTCTTCTCTGTCTCCTCACTTTGGGTTCCTCAGCAGCATTCACATCCTCACCACCCTCACCCTCTTTCACATGCTGGTTTATGATAGCAAAAGCAGCCCCTAACATGTTTTCTCTTGCTTTCGTTTTGTAAAATGTCCCCGTTTGTATACACCAGTGGTGCAGAGTTTTTGGGAAAAACAAGGAGGAAAGGTGTTTGCATAGTTTATAGTGGTGGGCTGGGCTGGGCTGGTCTGCTGCCTGTGTGATTGGCTGATTCTGATACATTTCACCTGTCAGCTAAGCTAGTTCTCCTTGGTTACCTTCCTACTGCTGTTTTCTCCTTCCATTGGCTTCCTGTTTAAGCCTGTGTGCGCGCTGCACAAACGGAGTGCTCAAAATGTGCACAGAGCTGCTATTTCCTGGTTTAATTTATTTTTTCTTCCTGTAACACCCGGTGTGCGGCGCGCACACCCGCTTACACTTTGTAAAGAGTGCTAGGCAGGTTTAGACACACCCCTAGCTTAGCTGTGCTAAGCTATTAGCAATCCCAAGCCACAGGACTCCAATCCACTTACAGTATGCCTGACACACACCCCCATGATGTCACCTATATCCTAGTCTTGCACCCAGCTATTCATACTCTTACACTGATGGGACCTGCTTCACATGCTGGGGAAAACTGGGATTCACTATCCTTCCCCTCATTTGCATAGGATTGCCTGCTAATGCATAGTTACATGTCTCACACTGAGCCTCCCACCTTAGCAACCACTACTCACTGGCCAGATTGTCTTCTGCATGGCAGTGACTTGCATGGCAGAATACTGATTTTAGTTAGCATGCCCATTTTAAGTTTATTTTCTTATTTTCTCCCTGATCCCGTTTGCGCGCCGCTGCCCTATACTTAAACAGCCGAGATCGGCGAAAAAAAAATAAAAGTTGTTTTTTTCATTTTTTTTATTGTTTGCAATGCTAATGGCCTTATACTTGGCCATTGGCATGCTTGCTCAGTGATATGCAGCCTTTATTTGGAGCTGTCATAGCTCCATTTTTGATTTTACAGAAATGTACTCGGTTACTAACCGAGTACATTTCTGCAGATTTCACTAGTCTTGCACGGACTATTGCAAGCTTCCTGGATTGCAAAATCACCTCATTTGCATGGATTTCTCCTGCAAATGAGGTGATTTACATACCAGGGCTTAGTCCATGTAGGATTAGTGCTGGAGCTCTCATGCATGCCCCTGCCGGCTGTTCCTGGATCGCACGGCAGACATATTGCCTGCATGGGCTCCTGCACTCATCTTGCACTCCATGCAAGCTTTTGAGAATCCGGGGGAATGTTTTATCATGGGGTATTTATATATAAAGAAAAAAATTGAAATGTTTTTAATATGTTGTTGATGTAAGTAGAGTCTGTTGAATTATTGATGCTTTTAAATAAATATTTCTTTAACAGCCACTTCATATTATTATTTCATATTATTGTTTAAATTATGTTTCAGATCTGTACATGTCCTATAGTGATAGTTCTTTTTATTTAATAAAATGGTTTCATGCAGTTTTTTTTTTCAATTGCCCGAATAATCAGAATTTAACCATAAAGCTACTGTTATAATAACTGTTATTATAATAATATTATAATATTATTATAATATAATAATATATTTTATAATAATAATATATAATAATATATATTATTATTATTATTATTAGTAGTAGTAGTATTATAATAACATAACATATAAGTCTAGGTCAGGAAATCCTATTCCACCATCTTTCCATTGTTTTATATGATATTCTAGTTTGCCAGGGTATCATAAGAACTTCAAACAAATTTAATTAAATTGTTTAATGTGATCTTTAAAAATAACTAAAGAAGTTCTCTGTATAATGTATATTTTGAGTAAAACAATAATTTTGGCTAAAATCCACCTAACTTCCATGGAAAAGAATGACTTACTCCAATTGTTTATAATTGTTTTAATATTGTCTAAAACATTTTTATAATTTATTGTTGATATATCTTTACAAATGCATTTAAAAGTAATGTATAGATGTTTAACCACTCTATTATCCCATTTAAATTTATTAGCTTTCAACTAATTTAACTTTTTTAATTAATTACATGCTAGTTTCATTCTGACTGATCTTTAGACTGATATCAGTTCAAAATATTTAATTAGTTGTTATATTAATTAGTGAAAAAACAATATTATCTATTGTTAACAGTATATAGTCAGCTAATAACTGAATTGTGTTAGTATATTGATAATTGAATATATGCTTCCCTTGTTCAGGATTTCAGAACTTATGTGAGCAGTAACTATCACTTTTGACCAACATATGTCTATTGTTGTAAGAAAGCCCTTCTATATTGCATAGCATATAAACAGTAGGATTGCGTCTAGATCTAGGGATGCCAGTGCCTCCCTTTATTCAGCCATCATTAGGCCAGTCATTGAATATAATGCCCCCTTTGGCATATATCTGTCCAGACATATACAGCAACTGGAACACCTACAGAGATACCTTAATAAAAAGGACACAAGGCCTAAACAACATGTCTTACATGGACTGACTCAAAGCCCTGTCACTATACTTGGTATACTATAGACTGCTAAGAGGTGACCTGTAACTATCATAGAAGGCATCCTCTGACCCATTACTGATGGATTTACTGCACATCAGGAAGTCAAATGGCATCAGAAATACTCAGTATAGGGATGTAAACCTCTTCTGCAACATCAACAGAATGGTTTGGAGAGACAGGTCTATTTCACAGAGGATATCAGTGTTATGGAACAGACTCCCAATCCACATAAAACAAAGTTCATCCCAATCAATTTTCAATTGTAACTAAGGTATATGAATGGGAAAGAGGAAATTTATCTCAGGACTGCCCACTGTACTATGAATGGACAGAGGCAGTCCTTAAATGCTTTGTCCTATGCATGAGTTCTGTCAAATTGTCTATGCTATCATCCTAGTTATTCTCATTCGGGGCAATATATAAATATCAACCATGGGATGGGTAAGGTCGATCTATAACTAAATGAGATAGGTTATTCTGAGGACAATTAGGGAAATAAGCTACACTTAAAATGTCCTGCAAGGGCAGTTACCTCTAGTTCTTACCCATGATCCTATGAATCTATTTATTTTGAAAAATATTGCATCATTAAGTTTTATGTATGTGGTTAAAGGCTCAGCAGCCAAACCAAATAATAAGGGAGGCAAATATGTCCATTTTCATATTTTACTTCTTCTTCTACTTTCGGCTTTTCCCGGTTAGGGGTCACCACAGCAGATCACCTGTCTGCTCATGATTGGCAGTAGAGTTTTACAGTGTTGAGTTGCCAGCCCAGCGCCCAACCTTCCGCAGAAGGCACACATATGCACACACTCACACCTAGGGCCAATTTAGAGTGTCCAATCCACCTACTGCATGTCTTTGGGATGTGGGAGGAAACTGGAGCACCTGGAGGAAACCCACACGACCACAGGGAGGACATGCAGACTCCGCACAGAAGGCACCCCAGCCGAGGATCGAACCGGAGAACCTCTTGCTGTGAGACAACAATGCTAACCACTGCACCACCATGGCTGCTCTCCTTTTTCATATTTTACTAAATATCATTAAATCTATACTATTTCAATACTGCAAAAGCAGGCTTTCAAAAAAGAGTTAATAAAAAACCATACAGCCATACACCTTTGTAAATAAAAAACAGTTTTAGATAAAATTCTAGTACATCTTGTGATGAAAGGACAAACTGTCAGCCCAGCTAGCTGGAATTTTGTAAATAATTATATGTCATTGGTGAATCTCAAAATGATTTGTATAAGATGCTTGTGTTACAAATGTATTAGAACTGTATGTCATGTGCATAGCAAACTGCTTGTACAGACGTGTGGGTTGAAAAAGTATTTGTAAAATGCTTGTGTTTAAAATGGATCCACAGTGTGCCCTACTGGAAGAGAACAGAAATGTACGTGCACTATCATAACTGTTTAAATCTATATATTTCAAACTTCAGAAAAATAATTGAAATTAAATTACTTTATGGCTAGGCCATAAAAGATGGTATCTTTCATCTTTCAATGCAGCAAGAGACAAAATGTCTGTACTATGAAACCTTCCGTATTGTCTTTAGGGTGAACTAATTATTAGTCTTGAAAGCATGAAGGAGTGCAATTGTTTGATGACTTCCAGCATCTGTCAGAGGTCTGAAGAGAAGCCCTTGTCTGTATATTTCTACAGGTAGATGCTAAATACTGCCAGCTTCTAGTAATGGGGGTTTTAGCCTGGGAACTAGTAGAAGTCAGATGACAAGAAGGGATGTCATCCTGCAAGCTATCCCAGCAGTAATATTTGAGATATTATTTTGAGAAGTCTCTTGGTGAGACAGAGCATTCTGCATTCTGTCTTGGACCTGACAACAGCTAGAAGACCCATTCACCACATCTGCCTTGCTCTATTAGTAAGTTCTTAGGTTATAGCAATTCTCTTAGATTCAGTCAAGAATATAGTGAAGCTTAGTTTAGTGTGGGGAATAGACGAGGTGAAGGTGGATGAGTTTAAATACTTGGGATCAACAGTTTAGAGTAATGGTGAGTGTGGAAGAGAGGTGAATAAGAAAGTACAGGCAGGATAGAGTGGGTGGAGAAGAGTGTCAGGAGTGATTTGTGACATACGAGTACCAGTAAGAATGAAAGGGAAGGTTTACAAGAGGGTAGTGAGACCAGCTATGTTATATGGGTTGGAGACAGTGGCATTGACAAAAAGGCAGGAGTCAGAGCTTGACATGGCACAGTTGAAGATGTTAAGATGTGCACTGGGTGTGATGAGGATGGACAGGATTAGGAATAAGTATATTAGAGAGTCAGCCCAGGTTGGAATGTTTGGAGACAAAGCCAGAGAGGTAAGATTACGTTGGTTTGGACATGTGCTGAGGAAGGATGCAGAGTATATTGGGAAAAAGATGCTAAGGATGAAGCTGCCAGGTAACAGGAAAAGAGGAAGGGCTAAGATAAGGTTTATGGATGTGGTGAGAGAGGACATGCAGGTGGTTGGTGTGACAGAGCAAGATGCAGAGGACAGGAAGAAATGGAAACAGTTGATCCACTGTGGCGACCCGGGAGCAACCAAAAGAAGGAGAAGTTTAGATATTTTTCTTTATTTATTTGAGACTGCTCTGCAATGCTGTTTTACATATTTCCTGTGGTTTTAAACTTTGATGTCACTGTGAATATATATTTTGCATTGTCTTGTTCTTTTATTATTTATTATTAAATATATTTAAACTTTTCATTGTGGCTGATCTGTGTAGAGATATTTAAGTTTTGAGACTTGCATGTTTATTTGGTGACACTGTGTGGGCCACTCCTAATATCCTTGCTCTTTGTCAAACTACCATTTGTATTAGTATTAATATTGCACAGGAAGATTGAGCACACTTTGTTAAGGGCCTTAAAGTAGCTGATAAGGAGTGACTTGTAGCAGTAGAAACTACCTTATAGTCTGGACAGAAGGGGCATAGATAGTAAACCTGTGCCAGCCTTTCCCAGGTGTGTGTGTGTGTGTGTAAATCAAACTTCAAAGAGTGTGTGTGTCAGCTACTTGGGCAGGGGCACAAAGCACTGGTTGGAGAAAGAGTGTGTTGGAGGTCTTGGCTTGGTCACTCAGCTGAGATTTCAACTCTATAACTGTGCCAGTGGGGAGTCTTAGTGGGGATCTGGAGAAAGAGGGAGAAACCAGCCTCAGACTGACTGTAGTCTTTGTGTGCTCTTAAGGGAAATTGCACTTGATGAAGAGAGTTGCATCTATAAATACTGTGTGGGTACTTGTCTCCCAGTGAACATTCCCCACTGTTGCCAATGGCAAGGATTGAGGCTCCTTGATTACTGGTCCAGTGGTGGAGCATCACACATCTCATTGCATAAAGTTAGTAAATTATGTTAATGTATACCATGGCATTAATTTTGTATACCTGGCTAAACTGTTAGAGACAAAACAAAGCAAAACTGTACTGTTTTTAACAAAAAGATAGAAAAGATAAGAGTTTGAATGGAAAGTTATATTGCCACACTGCTATCTTTTGTTAATATGATACAATTAATTATTATTGGCTCAGAATAAGTCTGTGCTGTTTTTGGGACAAATTATTTTAAGACCAACTTTTCGTTCAGCTGAGAGTGCAGGAAACTCTAGCTAGTTAGTCAAGTTGCCAAACAAACTCCATATGCTTTAATAAATTTATTTTCTGTGATAGCTTTGTGACATGTACATCATTATTGCAATATGTATATTCAGTTGCTCTTTAGTAATCTGTGACAAAATAAATTCATATTTTCTAAAGTTAGTTTGAGACTGATTCATTTTAAGAACTCAAGGGCAATGAAATAATCTCTGGTAAAAGGAATGCTGTCTGTTCTAAGATCTGCATCATGCGAAAGGGAAAATGTAGTTATCAAGATAAGGCTGTTTGTTTAAAAAAATTTGGTTGTGTGTGTAATACTAAGAAAAAATATTTATACTATGTAGAACTCATCAGTAGAGTTTAGTGCAATCATAGTTTTAGAAATGAATTGCCCAAGTTATAAAATGAGTTAAATTCTTTGAAACATCTAATTAGTGTCTCCTGATAAATTTACAAGTATGTTTGTATATGTGTGCTTGTGCATGTGTGTGTGTGTGTGTGTGTGTGTGTGTGTGTGTGTGTGTGTGTGTGTGTGTGTGTATGTATGTGTGTGTGTGTGTGTGTGTGTGTGTGTGTGTGTGTGTGTGTGTGTGTGTACTCATGTGCTCACTCACCTGTGTCTGTATTCTTTATGTCTGTAAACACAAGTGCAAACATGTCTACACATTTGTGTGTGTGCTCACACATGCTTATGTGTGAGTGTATGCATGTGAAGAAATATCCATGGGTAAGTTGATGAGTGACTGTGGTGTATGGCTATATCAAGTGATAGGGGCAGAATATTTTGGGGGAATTCTTGACCATTATTTATGGTTAAACATTTCAAAAATATGCAAAAACAAAATTACAAAAAGGTTACCAAAGACAGGACCTGGTCTAGCATCAAACCACCAGCCAGTTAACAGATGGCATTAACTCTATTCATTGCTCATGAGTTTCATACTTTAGTTCTGTGTTTGATTTTTTCAATCATCTCCAGTTCTAGACTTTAAGAACCTAAGGAAGTCACTTAACCAGAATGTGTTTCCAGATAACAATGAAAAGAGGAGCTTATACCTATTAGACTTAACCTTTATCCAAAAAATGGAGAAAAATCAGACATACTTTACAGACATCTTCTCATAAGCAGATCCCTGTGGATGGTGAAAAATGAGTGGGATGGAAGCAGTGTTTTTTTAAATGATCAGTAAGAATAATAAATGATTTACCAGTGCTCTATTGCAATGATAAGACACAAAAATTATAGACAATATTACCAGGGGTTAATAAAAGAACAGTTAACAATTCTTGGAGTAGGCCCAAATATAGTTAAAAAAGATGCAAGGAAAAACAGCATCAAACTCTCTGGAAACCAGATAAGGGCAATAACCTTCAGATTAATGGTACTCCCCGAAATGACTCAGGGGTGCAACTAATACTCTTCCTGACAGGAGCAATTCACTTATAATAGGGTGAGAAAGGGTTGGTAAAGACTTTGTTGACAGCATGGTTCCACTAGGCTCAAAACATCTTTGCAGAGCAGACCCAAGATGGCACTTATATTGACTAGGGAATGTTTGGCCAGGCCAGTGGGATGTTTTACTTAATTCAAATAAACCTGCTATTTCTCATAAATGCAGCATCTAAATCTGACTTATCCATCGTTTATATTACTCATAACAATATACATTTACAACCTCTGTCAAAATATAAACACAAGCTGTATACAAAATCTGTTAAAAACTATGTATCGCTAAACCATATGATTGCACACATATAAAAAGTTGTACCAATTATTATTTAATTGTTCATAGTATTTTTGACTTTTAAGCATGTTACAAAGTTTATTGCAGTAGCGGTACCGATCCTTACAGATCTCTTCTGTCAATGTTTTCCAGTGTAGAAAGATTATAGTCATCATAGCTTTTTGTATCTGTAGTGGCTAGTGTTCTTCCACCATAGTAAGTTCAGTCTTTATGGGTCTCATTCACAAGAAGCAAACTGTTTATTACTATACAAAGGAGGATATTTCTCTTTTGCAAATAGGATATTCTTTATTTCTTTTTCCCATAATTACTTACTGTACCGGCATTGACATATCATATGTAAATAGTCTACATTTATTTTCCCACACCTACAACATTTCCTGTCTACCCACCTTCTGTCCAGACATTGCTTCAAAGTTATGTGCCAGAGCTGTGCTTTCTTAAATTGTGTGAAGAAATGTTATGATATGGATGGCCCATTTCATCTGGGTGCATCATACAATTTCTGTTCATTCCCACAGATTAATTTGGATGTTTAACATAACAATCCATTATTTCATATCCTGGTCTAGAAGTGGGGCACAATAACAGTCTAGTCCTTTATAAATGTCAGAAATCAGGTGGAGCTTTAATTGTTTGCCTGTCAGTCGCCATCTTATCTGTTGTCCCAGCCTATCTTTCCTTCTGTCCAGTCCTTGGATCAAACTTTTAAAGTGCAGATATTGCCAGCAAAACAACTTTTGATTACCACATCTCTCCTTGCATTCAGTCATAGTAAGAGTACTCCAGTCACCCTAAGAGATTAAATCAGACCAATAAACAACATTCTCATCTGTCCATTCTCATCATACACTGGGTACCCCATCAACAGGTTGTTGCTGATTTTCTGGAATTTGGTTCCATACATTAAATTTCTCTCCCTTCAGCTTGCTCTAATGGAGCAATCCAAATAGTTTAAGTTAGTGTCTGCCTGCCTCGCATATCCTCCTTTTGTTCTCCTGGGGTTTGCGCAATTACCCATATTTCTTGGTGGACCCAAAATAGACAAGGGTTAGCTCTGACTTGAACAAGGTGACCTAGGTCAGAAGCATAAGCATATCTGGCCAAGTTTGATAATACCAACCCTCCATATTTCTTGTCAGCCATCAACCTTTTCATTACCACCCTAGAAAACCAGAGAGGATTTTCTACAATTTATTGATTAATGGAAAAGTCACTAAAGTGGAAATACATCTAGCTAAGAAGAGTAACTTGGTCAATAGACATAGTCTCACTATTGTAATCCTTGCCAGAAAAGGAAAATGTATTTGTCCCCATTTGCAGAGTCTGTTTTTAATAAGTTCAGTCATCAGGTTTAAATAATTTCCTGCTATGTCCCCAAAAAGTGTAGAGACTTTAATTCCCAGGTAGATATGTATAGTCACCCAAAAAGTG
Organism: Protopterus annectens; assembly: GCF_019279795.1. Lineage (NCBI taxonomy): Eukaryota > Metazoa > Chordata > Ceratodontiformes > Protopteridae > Protopterus > Protopterus annectens. The sequence goes on along the minus strand of NC_056747.1, from coordinate 1,089,179,931 downwards.
CAGAGAGTTGAATTCCCCGGTAGATATGTAAAGTCACCCAAAAAGTGCAGAGAGTTTAATTCCCCGGTAGATATGTAAAGTCACCCAAAAAGTGCAGAGAGTTTAATTCCCCGGTAGATATGTATAGTCACCCAAAAAGTGCAGAGAGTTTAATTCCCCGGTAGATATGTATAGTCACCCAAAAAGTGCAGAGAGTTGAATTCCCCGGTAGATATGTAAAGTCACCCAAGCTACACTGAGTGTCATAATTGTCTTTTTGTGGGTTGAGGCTGCAGCATTTAGTGAAAACAATTCTGTTTCTTCCAAGTTCACTGTCAGATCTAATAATTTCCCAAAATAGTTAAAGGTTTACTGTCATGTATTCAAGCTCATTGTATTTGAATTGACATATGTGTGAAACCTAATTTGCATATCTGAAAATGCGAGCACCACAATGTCGAACCTTGTAATAGCGAACGTTCGATATTACAAGGTTTGACATTGTGGTGCAGATCTCACTAAAGAGGGGATCGGGAAATGTACCGCTTCCGTCACTGTAGTGCGATCTCGGAGTTTGTGTATATAAGTAGGGGGTGTGGGGGGCACAGCCCCCTACATGGAGGGTGCAGGGGGGCTTGCCCCCTGCAAAAAGTGTGTTTTAATGCTGAGTGGATGTGAGCATTTCAGTAAGGTCGACATGTTCAACATTCGACTTTACTGAAATGCTTAGTTCAGAATTTACTGTCTTCGGTGTTCTGATTTTCAAACATGTTGTTCGGACATCTGAACATTCGAACACAGTGAATCCAAATATATGATAGTAAACCTATTTAAACACCATCAAGATCTCTGTCTTATAAATCTGTGAATTCACAATTCATAGGGCACAGTGATATAAAAGGAAGAAATCCAGGACATATCCTCTCCCCAGTGATGTTTTGCTCCAAAATTTTATGCTGCTTATGGATATATAAGTTGAAGGTAGCCACTGCCAAAATAAAAATCAATGGGGAGAATGTGTACTACTTTCTACTTCCCTGATAAAACTCAAAATAATGTGAACAAATATAATTAGTAATCACCTTGTCCAGGAGAGATGAATATAATGGCTGACACCCTTTTAAAAAGTCACATTTTGTTCCATAACAAGACAGAACCTTTCTCATGAACTCACAGAATAAGAAATCAAACTCTTTGCTACAATGTACAAATAATACTGTCATTAGTTCAGATGCATAGTTGTTTTATTGTTACATATTATAAAATAACCGTAGTATCCCAGGAATGTTCTGCCTTTCTAATACAAAATCTTACTGATTAATTCTTACCAGCCTTGGGATATATTTATACAATCTGTTAGTCAACAATTTAGCTAGAATTTTGGTTTCGATTGGCATCAGTGAAATAGAATTTTCAGGTTTTTGTAAATCTTTTTCCTCTTTACAATATTCATTGGAACATAAGAACAACAGAGGGGGCTGTTTCCAGAGAGCGAGGGACAGAGGGAGAGGAAGGGGGAATCCTTGTTGGAACTGATTGATAACAACTGTATTTTAGATATTCTTTCTAACAAGAAAGGTGATTTTAAAATCTACAGTTACAGTAATGTACAATTGCAGTAATTTCACACTGATGTTTTTGAAAAGGGGATTCTTTTGTCCCTGTTCAAAGAGCTAGTATATATATGAAGTTTTAATTAATTTAAAAATGTTTAGTAGGAAGTTAAATTTGGAGTTTTATTTCAAAGAATGTGATAAAAATAATAATCTGGGTACTGAATGTGTGCGACCTAGCTGTTTTAACCCACCCCATAATTTTATTGTGTCTGTTTTTGAAAAGCTTTGTGAGATTAAAATTCGTGAACAACTATGTCAAGTACCGGTGGTCAATAATTGCCCTTATAATTTGAGTCTTGACAAGATGAAAGCAATTAGATTGGTATATGGCAACCCAAACTTAAGAACTATGAAACCTGATAAGGGAGGGGGGGCTTGTTATTATGGACATCAACAATTACAATAATAAAATGTTGTCTGTGTTATTCTCTGACACGTACGAGGAAACAAGTCTTAATGTGATGCATATATCCTATCATCGAGTAGACTTGCTTTTAGAAGATCTACTCTTAAACAATCAGATTTCCCCCTCCCAGTTCAATTACTTAAAAGTGGTACATCCAAGGATCCCCACTATCTTTGGGATGCCAAAGATACATAAAGACCTCAAGGATCCTTCCCTAAGACCAATTGTGGACTCAAAGGCTTCAAAAACCTTCCCTTTAGCTAAGTTTATAGATTTCCAGACAAAGAACATACTAGCTGGTTACTCCTTTTGCTTTAAAGACTCTTGGGATTTCTTGAGGAAAGTCTCTAATGACTTGTATATGGATGAAATTATCTTTGTGACCATGGATATTAAATATTTATTTTCTGTTATTCCCCACGACTTAGGAATTGAATGGTTTTATGAGTATTTATGCCATCATTCCAGTTTGGATCATGATACCATTCTCACCTTAAGAACACTTATGGAGGTGGTCTTAGATAATAACTTTATTATTTTTGAACAACAACTTTTCAAGCAAGTAAAAGGTGTCGCAATGGGGGCAGCATGTGCTCCCATTTTAACCAATATCATACTTGCATACTGGAAGACCAATTACATTATCAGTTTCGGGTTTAGGTCATGCTGGTCACTGTATGAGCATTTACTGGGCAATATTGTAATTTTTTGAATGGATACAAGAGAAAAACTGGATTCATATTTTGAATATAGCCATAGTACCACTGATTTTCTCAACTGGAGTGCCTTCTGTGTGGAGTCTGCATGTCCTCCCCGCAGTCAAGTGGCCTCCGAAAGACATGCGTGAATGGACGTGCCTTCGCTGAAGGTTGGGCATCGGGCTGGCAACTCGGCACCGTAAAAATCTACTGCCAATCATTAGCGGACCTGAGTTCCGCTGTGGCGACCCTCTAACCGGGAAAAGCCGAAAAGACAAACAACAGCAACTATGACCCTCTGTGATGAGAAGGTTAATTATTTGGATGTGACAATTAGAAAGGATGCAGTTAATAAGTGTTTTGCCTCTAAGGTTTATATAAAGCCAACTTATTCAAATATGTTATTACATTACGATAGTTGGCATCTTGTCCATCAAAAGAAGTCCTTGGTAAAAGGACAATATGTTCATCTTGCTAGGATGGTATCTGTCACATGGGAGTTTCAATTACAATGTCAGTGTTTCACAAGAATGTTGGCCAGTAGAGGTTACCCAGAGACTTTCTTAGACAATATAATTGGGGAAGTAACACGGAAAAGATTAACAGGACAGTATTTTCCTTTATTAGGTATCACAGAAGTTCAAACCAATGTGATAATTCCCAAAAACGACAATTTAAACAAAGCCCTGGTTCTAACATACAACAGCAGTTTTGGTGATGTTAAACAAGTAATACAGAAATTCTGGAGTGTTTTTAGTATTGACCCAGAGTATAGTAATATAGTTGGCCAAAGAGCACTAGTGGTGTATAAAAAGGATAGATGTTTGAAAAATATGTTGAAGAAGGCTAAATGTGGTTGCAGGAGGGTAGAATGACCAAGTGTGGACACTGCCCCAGTGTAAATAAATGTTAGAAGTAGATGAGGTCAAACTTGAAAAGTATGGTACCATATGAATAAGGAGGAAATGTAGTTGTGGTACAAGAGCAGTGGTCTACCTGGCTTTATGCAAAAACTGTAATAGTTTTTATATAAGAAAAACAAAGAATTCTTTCAGAAAAAGGGTTTATCAGCATGTATACGATATCAAGAAGAAAGACCTTAATAATGCTTCATTTGGACATATTTCAAGATATGAAGGACATTTTTTTTAATTTTTAATTATTGACTATGTGGATCTGAGACAGAGGGGTGGGCCAGTGGATGACTACTTAGAATACAAAGTTGCAGTGGCACCTTCGCACTAATGCTATACCCAGGTCTAAATGAATGCATATCTATTAGTTCAGTGCTGAGATTAAGAGCAGCTCTTGTTATGTAATGAGTTATTATAAGGTCATTCAGTAAGCTTTATTGTTAGCTATCAGATTTGTTTTATTATCATTTTTAACTGACTTAACAGCTGTTCTTTAAGATGATTTTGATGTAACAGGTGTTATCAGGATTTAATTGGTGGGTGGAGGTTTGAGTATTTAAGCTGTTTATTTGTATCATATAACTTATTCTGATGAAGTCCTGCTCTTTGGGGATGAAAGCGCTAAATAAATTCAACATTTAGAGATTCTAATTCGATTTTCAACCTTACTTGTTTTTAATAATTTGTGTTTTGGTGTGTTTGAACAATAAAGGATAATGTTAATAAAACTGGCAGAAAAAGGGAGCATCCCCCTTAGGGGACATTCTTTGTAAAGTATCAGTAGACAAGTCCCAATTCCCTGCTCAGTAATTTATATAAACTGATTAATAGACCATCTGGTATTGGCACCTTACCTGATTTCAGTAAGCTTACAGTTTGGAGAATTTCTTGCACTCAGATTTCCTGTTTCACTTGGTTATCTCATCTTCCTCCTGCTCTGGCCAATTTATTTTATATTTGAACTGCATTCACTCCTCCTTTGAGAGGACATTTGTTTTTGCATACAATATAGTAGAAGTTACCATCACAGTATTAATTCCCTGAGCAGAGTACAGTATTTGCCCAGCACCATCCCTTAACCCAAGGATTAGGTAAGCTTGCTTTTTCTCCCTCAGCTGCTGTGCTAAAAGCTTATGGGATTTTATTCATCATGTCCGGTGAAGCAGTTTTAATCTACTAGTTGGCATAAATTCTGGCCCTCATCTTTCTTAATTACCAGCATAGTATTATAAAGTACCTCATCTTTGTACCCCGTGTCCATATATTCAGCCACAACTTTCTTTAATTACTTCTGTAGCTTATGTATTTATTGCTTCTTGTGCTTCTGGTCCCCTTTTTACCCCCAATTTTGTTTGTAAATGTTGTCATCTTACTCCTGAAAACCTAACATGCTGTAGCCCATATTGCTGGCTGTCACAATACATTCCTGCCAGCATGGGCATGCTCACAACTTGATCTCATCTACTACTTTGGAATTTTTAACTGTCAGTGGATCCCCCCTAAATCTATAAGTGAAGCACAGACAGCTCTCTAGCCAGCAGTCCAATGTCAGCATACTATGATCTGACAGCACATCTGGAATTATGTTAGCACTGCCCACTCCCTCTAGCAATATCTAGCACACAAAAATAACAGTCTGTTCCACTAGCCACTCTCTTTTGTGATGCAAAATAAGGAAAGTTGATGGTCTTTGAATGCCTTACATGTCTTACATCAATTAAATGAAATTCTTGTATCCAGGCCTGTATGTATGCCCAATCTTTTGTTAGTCCCATCTTCCCTGCCAACAGCTTGCCTATAGTATCATTTAGTACCACATTCCCTTTAGTATTTAAAGTTGTATAAAAGGACTGAAAAGGCTTTTCAACTTCTTCATTGAGCCCATAAAAATTGCCTTTAATAACATAATCACTACCACTTTTTGCATCAACCACCACGCATCTTCCATCCTTGTTCATTATAGTTTTAACCTTCACCTAGCCTAACTTTCTGCTGATTAAAATGACTACTCCCCTTGGATGCCCATTTACAGAGTGCTGCTACATACCATCACATTCAGCCACTTAACATCTTTGTTATGTTTCCTTTTTTCAGTTTAATTTCCTGAAGACAAGCAATGTGTATCTTGAATGCTACTAATTTTCTTCAGTAGCACACTTGGCTTCATCTCCAAATAGACAACCCTAACATTTCAGAACAGAAATCTGATAGGCTGCCCTTTCCACTAATCAACAGATGTTGTCTGCAAGCCATTGCATTTATATTCATCCATCTAGACCTGTTAGACTAGAGCTGTAATTCACAGGATCACTACAATAGTTGAAAATGAAGTAATGGATTCATACTCAAGCTGCACCCATTCATTTCCACTCCTGGGAATATGACTTTAGAATTTCAAATTATCTCAGTATATATTTAACAAAATCAAGACACTATCAATATTACTATATTCATTCAAACTTCATTATTTTTAAACCCTCATATATAGACAGATTTCATCCCTGTGAATACAACTTATCCCCAATAGTCTCCCTTGTAGTGTTATCTTGCCAAACATTTATCCAAATTCAGATTTTTAGATACACTTCACTGAGTTCATGTTAATTACACACTTAAAAGCTTTGAAGTGAGACTGTGGAATCAATCATTCATAAGCTTTTTGTGAGTGAAGATTAAGAGATTAAGGCCCAAAAGCCCCCTAACTAGCCTCACTTATAATAAATGCTCTCACTATCACATCCTTTCTCCTGTCCCAGGTATTATAAGTCCTTGATATTAAGAGTACCTTATTCCACACACTTATGTGAATCATTTAATTGTGGTCATTTTGGTAAGCCATGGATAATTCTGGTATACCAAATGGACAGGCATCAGTCTGATAAAATGTTGTCATGCATCTGGTCCTTTGGCTAGAGACTTAGACCCAATTAACTCTCTATGAACAGTAAACCACTTACCATCCTTGACAGTCCAACTCTAACCCCCCATGTTAATAGTACTACATTACACTATAGTACAAACCATAGATGTGGAACGTTTATTGAATCATAACCCAGCGTCAGGTAGGAGAGTAATTCATTCTCCAACTCCTATGTTCCCCCATAAAGAAAATTATATCAGGGGTACAAATCCACCCCCATATAGTTTAAAGCTAAGCAGCATACCTTGGGGTTATTATTCAATTGAGAGGTCCCTTACTGCTACTGTCACCACAACCTGCACCAAAGCTTTGCAATTTTGTTTCTGTTCCCAGCTATGGAGATCATCAAGACTAGGACCTGAGCCAATAAAATCCATTACATTCGCTGTTTCTTCTTCTAAGAGATCGGCTACGGGTAAAAACCTGTTCTGCTGCTCTGTTCTGAAGCTCATTGATTGTTTAACATGGGGGGCCATATTAACTTTCCTAAACAGATCTTCTGTTGTGACCATGCTTCATTTTATTTTCTTTCCCAGGGATTAACTTTTTACATTTTGTGAGCGTATCAGCTTGCATTTCATCTCAGAGGTTGATGTAGCTAAGTTTGATATGGATTGAGCAGCTGTTGCATTCATGTCCAGAAAGGCTTCTGCTTCACTTGGGTAGCTAAACATGAGTTCCTGTATCCCCTTTTGGACTTACAGCATTGCTGGATAATGCAGTTCCATCATATAACCCAAATCTCAAAAGCTTTTTAAAGCTGGATGAAACTTTTTCTTTTATTGAAGTGAGCATTGCTGTAATCTAGCATGAATCACCCAGCATGACCAATTATCTGACACAGTACTCTGACCACTTGCAGTGTGCCCTCATTATCTAGATAGTTCAAGAACTTTACAATGAAATGTCATGGTAGGGATGAGAGAATCCATGTCTGAATTGTGTGAGCCCTTTTCTCTTCATGTCTTGCTGTCCTTTTTAACTATATTGCCAAATAATTTATTTTCCAAGTCACTGGGTTTTCTCCCTCTACACCTTCTGGCAGGCTGATAATTTGTAGGTTGTTCCTACAAGAACAGTTTTTATATCACCTATTTTTAAGCCCAGCTTTTTCTACCAGTTTGTGATATTTGTGGTTTGATGGCTGTGACAATTTAATAGATCACTTTGCCTGAGTATCTTTTATTGATGCTGTTCAATTTTTAGGTGTAAAACAATTTTGTCTCTGTTGATTGTAGTTGTTTAATGTCCTTCTGCACATCTTGGAGTAAAGCAGTCAAAGATGAGACAGAATTGGTAGCATGCTGTTTTTTGCCACTGCTCCAGCTGCTTTAGATTTGGATTTCTCAGCCATTTTTCCCAGTGCATTTAACATGTGGTGCAAACAGTTAGGGATTATATTAGCCAATCAGCAGCCAGTTAATGTTTCAATACAAGTATGAGATATATTTTACTTTTAGAGTAGCTGAACAGTATTTCCTCTAGCAAGAAAATTCCATCCTCTCCTCCAACGGCACTAAAATTGAACCAGTAGATAGCACAAAGCTACTAGGTGTCACTATAGACAGCTCCCTAAAATATGATAAACACATAGCTCTTACTATAAAAAAGGTAAATATTAAACTCAGCTCTCTGTATAGGTCCATAACATTCCTCACCCCTTCCACTAGATTAGCCACAGCAAGAACACACCTTCTGTCCATATTACTGTATGCCTCCCCCATCTTTATTAATCTTAGAAAATCTGAACTGTCTAAACTAGAGATATGTTACCATAAAATAGCTTGTTTTGCTGCTGGCTTCCACAACAGAACACACCATTGCACAGCCCTGAAACAGCTACATTTGCTCAAACTACCTAACCTACTATCTCTTAACTGACTTACAATTGCCCACAACATCATACATCATCCTGATGCCTGTCCAGCTCTAAAGAATCTTGCTCAGCCTTACAACACCCGTACCCTCGGCTCAACCAAAAAAAAATACTCCTAAAAGTTAATAAATCTAACAACTCTTTTGGCAATTCCATTCTCCAATCAAATAGCAAAACTATGGAATAGTACTCCCCAACACATACTTAATTCCCCCATGATTTTCAATTTCAAACTTCTTCTTAAAGAACACCTAAATAACAAATGGCTCTGTTCCTGTATCACTCTTGGTTAAATTCTTCCCCCTCACCCTTAGTATACATTCTCTACTCTAACCTCCTACTAACATTTTTCTACCTTGTACCACCTTGCACCTCTTATTTTGCTCTGTTATAATATAGCTTGTTTCTTCCTTCCAATAGATATCACTGTAAAAACTAGTGCACATTGTTTCTGCATCTATTATAAACCCATCCTGCTATGCTTCTGTTGTATTAATACTTAATGATTTTAAAATGTTTGTAACCATCCCCGGGATTCATGAAGCTCGGCGCAAGGCCGGTGGTAGGCTTGCGCCGACAGTGCGGCATGAAGATGGCACAGTAGCGCCAAATGCATATTAATGAAGGCGCGCTACAGCCATGTGCACAGGAAAGGAGCGCGAGTGCATAGGGCATGTCGAAGTGCCACACGGAGGCGTGGAAATGCCAGCTGTCGACGTGCAACCTAAAATGTTGTCAGTGTCCGTGGATACTGAAACATATGCAAAGCATGCAAGAAAGTTCCTGCGAACACAAAATGAAGCAGCAAACACAAATGCACGGTAGGGAATAACGGGTCCCTATCCCGCGAACAAATGACATGGAAAACCGTGTGCCCATAGTCCAACGCAGTATAGATAGCTATACCAAGTGGAAGTGAAACACATCATATGTTAGTGAGCCACCAGTAGGTACATCCAGCCCAATGGTTAGGGTCACCAGGTGACCCATAATGTGAGGGAGGGTGCACAGCTTGGCAGATGTGTCCATAACAAAATACACAATAAATGTACATATCTAGCGACCGTATGTCCGAATCATATCCCACAAGGCATGTAATAGTCACATACAAAAGGTATGTCCGTATTTCACATACCAAATGTGACAGGAAATAGAATAAGCATGTAAACGAAACAGAAGGAGCATATAAACAGCTACAACAATAAGGAAACATGTAGGCTGAAAGGAACAGTATTATCCATACCGTCGACTGTGGGTACGTGCTGTCCAGTACAGTCAGATATGTGTATGGAATATATCCCATCCTGGACATAGGAAAAGGTGGCATCCTGCCAATGATTAGAACAGTCTGCCAAAATCCGCAAATCAGTGGTACAAGCCGAACTTGTCAGGATGTGTCACAGTTGAACAGGTAGTACCTGGGTATACCAACCATGTAATGAAAGTTAAGTATGGGCGTGTACCTATGTGCATGAGGTATAGCATGTGGAAAGCAAACATGGCAGGGTAGTCCACACAACCATACAGGTACCTGACATATGTAGGGTATTCAATGTGTTACTCTGGCCGTGTCATGGGCCAACAACCAAAGCAGTGATGTATGGGGTGTGAGGAATATGTGTGTGTGGGGGATGGGTAATGGTACAATCCTCCAAGGCGATACGATGTCGTATGCAGAACAGGTGAACCAGAGGTGTATGAGGGAGCAGTGGGTGAAGCAGAAAGAAACACAAAAACATGTATAAACAGCTGCAATACAACCAGACGGGCCATACTGTAGAACACAATCCCACAAACATATGAATATTGAAATGCGCGATACAAATGTATAGACATGTCACCGGCACATACCCACAGATTGGTCCTGATGGAACTGTCCATAACAAATGCAACACACCTGGATGCATAATGGACTACCCAGCATCCCCTCCACATCACACAACCCGCTCCCTTACCTGAACGTCCACCAAATCCAGCCATACTTGGTCTACTGGTTTGGTGCAGCCACATCTACACATAGTGACCACTACACATATGTAGTAGGTAGTGTCACACTAGGCAGTTGCAGAATTGCACACAATGTATCCCTTGCATGTAAAACCCCCAGCACATTTTCATAACGCCAGAAGAATGGTCGGCATTCGTCTTGTTTTGGTCTTGTTCAATTTTTGGGATATCCCTCATGGGATAAGTAACCTGTGTAAACATTAGAATGGAAGACACGAAGTCCAGTCCTGTAGATATCTGGACACAAGTTGGAATGTGCATTAGTGGTGCACGACACTGTCCAGCCATAAATGGTCATGCATAACCTACTACCCAGGATCAAACACCTGCCCGTGACACACGTGTCCCGACACGAATAAGTGAGAGAATATATTGCACACATTTGCATAGTGGCACATGGTATAAGGGTGATGAAGGCACTGACGTAAACAGGATACCCCTGATCCACTGTGTGAGGGACAATTAATGTGTGTGTAGGTGTGACCTGACCAACAACGGTACAATGCCAAATGTCTTGTGACCGTAGGAAATAACTATGCACCATACTGCATGTAACAGTTGCCTAAAGCGGTCATGTCAGGATAGAATAAACGTAATTTGTACAAGAAACAGGCAAACAACAAAAGTGCCAAAGGTATAAGGCTCACAGCTAGGAAACAAATGAATGTTCTAAACCTGCACTGACCGTGGCTATGTGTTGGCCCAAACAATCTGGTGTCTGCAGTAGGGTTATCATCTGTCCCGCTTTGAGGACAGTCCATCATTGGACAGTTGTGTCCTGACAAAAGACATTTCAAATGGCAAATGTCCTGGGATTGTAGGACATAATTATGTCCCATATGTTATGTAATAGTAGCAGGAAATAATTATTGCAGTATCTACAATACCTAAATGTTACAAGAAACAGAATAAGCAACTAAACCGCTACAACAATAGGCTTTTATGTAGGCAAATAAGTAAAGTTCTATCTGTTGTACTGACCGTGGGTATGTGTCGGCTTGTAAAATCTGATGTGTGTTCCGAAAATATCCCATCTTGGCCATTTGAAAAGGTGCCAACCCTAGTCACCAGAATACAGCACAACCTGTACATATGACAATGTCAATGATACCAATGGTCAGAACATTCACACAATAACTGGCCAGACCCTTAAAAACTCACAAAGCCAGTGACCTTTTGGGGAAAGGTGTTGAATGAGAATGACTACTTACAACAATGAAGAGTAATAGACGCATTTAACTGCAGAAAATTAGTAGTATTACGAATCTGTCAACACATTCCAAGTTAATAGTACTAATATGGTAGAAGTGTCTGTGATTGCCCCTGAGTTGTCATAGCCTTGTCCCTGTCACTGTAGACACAAGTCCCTGAGTATTAGAGAGGTCCGTACACAGACGTACACCAACCAACTGTCCCATCTGTTGACAGGACTATTGCATACCTGTAGTGTATTCATAACAGATGTCCAGAATAATATTCATTGTATGTATAAATGAATGAAATAGTCAAATGGGAAGGGAAACCACCCCCCCAACCTGCATTATGTAGTGGAACAAAGCCCCACCCTAAATTATGTAGCACTGACCCAATAATGTGGTCAGAGGTGCCCAAATACCTGAGTCTGTAAACACAGGTAGAATGTTAAACTCTGGACTAACTCTGTCCATGTGCTACGTCTGATCTTTGAACAGTTGCAGGGCAGTGCTAGTCAACAGTCGGCCGAGCCTAAACCCGGACCAGCACATAAACACTCTGACAATCAAACACGCTTATGTGCGAGGACTATAAACGTAGGAGTTATGAATATCCTTGGAGTGAGTAGACTTGCAGCATGGGTCCAGAGCAGTAGGAAACAGGGAATGTCCTAATTGTAGTACTGCGGTTTTCCCAGCAGGAGAATGGATGCCTGCTGTGTAAGGGAAGCGGTGAGGCGTATGTCAGAGTAGCTATGAACCATGGATATACATATAAATGAGCCAGAACACCAATAGTGTATTGGTTACAGCATCCGCCCAACGTAAAGGCATTCCCGGTTCAAGTACGACTATAGCACATATTAATTGTGTAATGAATGCCTCTGTGCTGTAAAGCCAACATTTATACATGTAAAGGTGACCGCATTCACATGGGTCCATTAACCGGATTCCATCAAAGTGGTACTATCATAAGGAATAAGGCACATGTAATCCTAAAGACGTGCCTGTAAACATATGTAACTCAGAATAAGTAGATGCAAGTGGGCCTGCATGGGTGTACACAGCTATTAGCATAGCAAATGTATGTTGTCTTCTACAGCTGTAACTTTCATATATATATATAGTTAGATAGATGTGTGTATAGATAAATATCCACCGACATAACAGAAATATGCAATTATATATCTACATATTTATCTATATATACACATATATATAAATATATATATATATATATATATATATACATATACATATTATATATATATATATATATATATATATATATATATATATATATATATATATATATATATATATATATATATATATATAGATATATATATATATCTATATATATATATCTATATATATATATATATATATATATATATATATATATATATAGATATAGATATAGATATATAGATATAGATATATATATATATATATATATATATATATATATATATATATATATATATATATATATTAGGAACACTGAAAGACGAAAGCAAACCTAAGGGTTGTGAAGGGAATCCAGAGCAAGTTAGGAATTATGAAGTGCTTGCAGCGTATGTCACATAAAGCTGCACAAGTGTGAGTAGAGCACCGCTCTCCACACCAGAGGCAGGGCTATACCAGTGGCCATAACATCATTGAAGTGCTACGTCAACATTGTAAACAGACGGAATGTAGGACATGTTGCGGCCACCTACACTTGCAACCTGCAAATCGTTCGTAATCCATAACACCAGGAAAGGCACGTATGTGCAAATATGAATGGATGGTGAGCCTGTGAATACACGAGGCGGTACAAAATGTGTGTAGGGCCCCAACGCTCATGAGAGGGCAATGTGTAAAGGTGTGTCATGGCTGCAATATCAGGTGTATAATGGCTGTTATGCGGGGAAACTCAACACAGGTGTGCAGGAGAAACTATGGATATGTGGGCATGGACACAGGAGTGATAGGGTATGTTGCGCTGAGTGCAATGTAGCGGCCCATGGAGGTCAGCTAGTACGTAGGTGCGATTCCCAGATACAGCATCGTTCGCATGGAGACATGCGTGAATGGGCGTATGGTTGTCAGACATTGTGCGTCAGGTCTGGCAGCCCGGCACGTAAAACCTATACGCCACCCATGAGTGGAATGGAGTTCTGCTGTGACAACCCCAAACCGGGAAAAGCAGAAAGACACAACTACATGAAGACAACAATTTGTCGACGTACAGTCACAGTAACACAAACACACATCCTATCAACAGTAATAATATGAATGTGTACAGAAACAAACACAGTAGCAGGAAAAATAGGCTGCGCATACGAGGAATAGGTCGAATGACACTATCACAACCCAGTTAGCAGTGGCACCCCAGACATGAAAAACGTGCGACATCTGTCTGCTGCATAATGTCCAATATACTGAGCACAAGTTCACCGGAGTGAAATGTCGGTGTCAGAATGACTAAGACAATAGTATGCTGTTGAAGCAGGGATAAAACCAATATGCATGTGTAAGTGTCCATGTCCAGGAAATGTATAGGTTAATGGACACACACACATGTATATATAGATAAAAACGTATATATACACATAGCTATATTAATTTACATACACATATATATCCATACGGATATATATATATATATATATATATATATATATATATATATATATATATATATATATATATATATACATGTATATATATATATATCTATACACACACACACAAGGATATACTACGGATATATATAGATAGATATATATACACAAACAACAGGTAGTGATATATACACATACACACAAAACAAACTATATGTCAGTGTAGATATACACATTCACATAAATAGGTTACTTCACAGCAATTAGGGGTAACATATTTACAACCCAGGCATTTGTGACTGGGAGGGCCAATAAAGAAATGTTGTACCCCCCACATCACCCAGCTAGGCTGGACAGACATGCAGACAGGCAATACAGATCAATATACTGCCGCTGTCCAAAACACCGGTAGGAAAGGACCAGTGGGAGAGTTCTGCAAGATCTACACTTTAAACATGGATAACGGTGTCCCTTGCGGGACCCCAAAAATTCAGGGTATGAAAGAATCTGCTGACACTAATACGAGCAGGATGTAGGTGTACATGGAACAGTAGGTTGTGCAAGTGTGATAATACATGGGTTGACAAAATGTACGACATGTGTCCCGAGATGGGGAGAGTGGGCAATGTGTAGGGGTGTGCTCATACCCCAGCTGCACTCGCAATAAGTATTTGTCACGACTACTGTAGAGGGGTGCCAGGTAGGTGGACCATGGGTATGCATTAATGGGCTTAAGTGTGCAGGTGCTGGTTGGCAGAGATGTAGTAGGCCCACCCAGTGGAAGTCATTAATATTCCTATGTGGGCATAGCATACGCCTACACCTCCCAAACCTGAAGAGCACATCTACCGGATAGTTTGTAAACCATCGGGTAATACATAGAGACCTACACAGTGCCTTGTACCCGATTAGCATAGACGTCCATAGTTATGTATCAGAATGTAACAAAGTCCAACTAAACACTGCCAGAACTACTGATATTAGGTGAACAGGTGGCAGAATACAGGTAATGACAGATGACAACATGTATGAGTCATAAGCGGCATGTACCTCGACAAACGTGAATGAATACATATGTTCTGTGACTGTGAATGTGTCTGGTTAATAGAACCAATTGTCTAAATGTGTCCCGCAGGGTGTTATGCATTGTTCCTGATACAGTGTTCATTCACACCCATTGGTATGTGAGTTCTGCTACTGACGGAAAGTGCATAAGTTGCTGACCACCTCAGGTAGATGATAGCATAATAGAAGAGGTTAGACACCCATACGCCTGCGAGGAACACACCCGTCTGGGCAGTTGTGTCTTGCAAAATGACAAGGTGGTTCTCCCTTTGGAGTTTGGTTTTGATACTTTCATCTTTGTTCAAGTGGTATACAAATAATCCCTTAGTGCACAACATGTTTACCAGGTCTGACAATATGGATGTATACAGCCATGTAGATGGGTATAACACATAACGGTATACATTTGCCACCATCGGTTTTGGATTCACACACTCCTGTCTGGCCTGACACATAATGACTGCTGGTACAGGGATGCCATGGACACATACTACACACTAGATATTGACATACATCTGTACAGCATCCCACTGCTCTGTCTGACATACATGAATTTTAAGGAGGCCCAGCAGTAGTACATCTGGCAAGTATCTGCACATGACATCTCACTGGATAAGTACACTAAGCTGCTTGGCATGTAACAATGCACTGTGCAGGCTACAGGCAGACTGGCTCAACACTGGCCTACATCTAATATGGGGGAATGCACATGTACCTGCATATATAGCAGGCTCAACAACCATGTCACAGCACAGGATGAGATACACCTGTGTGACAGTGCATAACCACAACCAATGTGAACACAGCCACAGCCATATATGGTACACTTGCATAATATTACAGTATATGGACTATCTGTTCTACACCATCCTCATATGTGCCACTCACAGAATTACCCTACATATATTGGGCTGCTACACAGTTTGATCTGATGGCTGTCTGTGGTATGGGATGTGTGTGTGGCCCTACAAACATGTATGGCAAAAT
>NC_056747.1:1089131617-1089147002 GCF_019279795.1 Protopterus annectens | reverse complement strand
TTGGGCAACATGCTGGTGGATGGGTTCAATGCTAACAATACACCCTCTCACTCCCTACAGGGCCACAATCCATGCAGGAACATTGTGGTATCCCTGCAGTCACAACGACACAGTACTAACCTGCACTCTATAAGGCCTGGAACACTGACTCCATGTGACCGTCCAACATCCCAGGCTGTGATTTACAGAAACCTCTGAACGACATGTCTCCCCCACTTGGCCACCATATTCAGTAATAGCCTTGTATCAGACATTGTGGCCCCTGAATGGCACACAGCAACAGTTATCACACTCCACACAGGTGGCACCACAATGCACTAGAGGGACTATTGCCCTATACGCCTGACCGGACTGTTCTGCAAGGCTATGGGGCACATCATCATGGAAGTCATTCACAGAGACATTGGTGGGCTCCGGTCCTTTGATGCCACCCAGGTTGGAGTTGTTAGGGCCAGAGCATGGCTCCTATACCTGGCGGACTCCTTTGATACAGTTACCAGGGTAGTTGATGACGGTAAGGGGGTCCACACAGCCTACATTGTCCTCTCATTGGCTTTCAGCACCGTTCTCCATTCTGGTATTGACAACATACACATCCACCTGCACATCGACCCCTATGTCTCAGGATGGTATGCAAAGTGGCTCACAGACTGGACACACACAATGAGGGTAGCATACCATAGTACCTACTGCATTTTAGTTACACTTGGCATACCACAGTCCTCAGTCATAGGGCCCCTCATGTTCGGTATATGCTTCCCTGAGGTACAGGCTAGCACAGAGGGACTTTCCCTGACTAGCTTTCCAGAAAACTGCATACAAAGCATCATGATTGATCCACCAGCTGATACTGACTCCCTCCATAAGGGTGTCACTGTGATGGATACCTGATATCAATATCATGGCCTCAAGCTGCATGACACAAGGTGCATGAACATCCCCTTTGCATTACACCATTCACCCACTGACTATCTCATAGGTGGTAGTCCCCTACATACATGTCACATTGTATGTGATTGTAGTACACACGTATGTCGCACCCACCCGTTTGATAACCATGTTGCCAATGTGGCGTGGATATCCTTCTACGTGGCCACACTTATCTGTACTGGGTTTGTAGTTGGAACATAGGCACCCATTGTACCTCTGAACTCCAGACATATACACACATTCAAGGGTACAACACCCCATTTAGGGTGTACCTTACAGAACAGCTACAGCTTTACATACCACAACATTAACACACCATGACGTTTATTGAGCTCCGACGGTTGACGTATGTGGCAGAACTACGGACACCATGTCTGTACACATTTGCATACTACATACTCAGGGGTGACCTCTGCTGAACAGACAGGGCACATGTCCACAACAATATTCATGGATATACTCCACATAAGCGACATAAGCAAAAGCCACTGTGAGCAACATGCTCATGGATATGTGCACACATGCAATGATGAGTGGGATGTGCTTGAGGGTTACATTCCCAAACCAGACACTCACCATGCTTTGGAACATGATTCCTATGTACATCACGCAGGGACACTCAGTAGCACCGTTCATGTGATACCTCACTTGGTGGATGGGAGACACGCATGTATGCCAGGGATCACTGCAGTGGCTGTACTGTGCAGAGGTGCAGGTAACACATGGCTCTGCTGTTCACAGACAGGACACTACCCTAGAGAGGTGCCGCTGGTGTAAACACTGTAGTTGGGCTTACACATAGACTTGCCAGACTGCATAGTACCCCACTATGAACCTGTGAAGCTATTACATGTCCTTTGTGCATGGTTAATTGAGTAGCTCTTCCATTTAGATTAGCTATTATGCTGTTACAGTGTCCCATGACTACAAGCCATATGTATCCTGTTATTGTATATTGTACATACCAATAGACAATACCTGTGGTATGCATGATATGCCTGTTATGCTGTGTAGAATATCTGACATATCTACCTACAATACTGTACATTACACATATTTTACATATTATCCCATAATGCAAAGCATACTTGCACAGCGGGACCACCTTAGACATGTCATTGTCATTATATGCCCATACACATGCCTACTGTGACAGTATATCAACATATACTATCCCCTGCTATGGCACGTACTTGTTGGACATACCCTACCACTGACAGCGGGTGGTATGGAATTGTTCTGTTTAAAGCCCTCATGTTCATGTAGCATCCCTTGTGGTGTCTGTGATGTTTACCTTGGGGCCCACTGCAGGACACACAATTTCTACAAGCGTTACTATGCTCAGCAAGACATCACTACATAATACCTTTTCCCACTTTATGCATTGCGGACACTTTTAATTAATACAAAACAGGCTATACATACACTAACATAATTAATACAAAACAGGCTGTACATACACTTACACACTGAGTGTTCTACATACCTTGTTATCATTCCGGACTTTCGTAACTATCTCTCTTACACTGTTTAAACAGTTCTATGGTATGAGCATATGGTTTGAATGTCTGGCAAGTCATCCTTATATACATCGATACCTGTAACATGTAGTTTCCTGCTGCCAATTGGTGTTCCTGAGTGAATTATTACTTGCACATCAGCTGTGCAGCTACTCCATTTGCCAATCACATGGCAACAGTGGGGTACAATTGAATTCTTCACTTGGGCGTTGCCCATTTGCCCTACCTTCGGGGAAACGGCCTGTATTGTGTTTTGTTGTGTGTAATTGCAACTGCTATGTGTAGAGACTCGGATAGTTTGGATTCATGTCCCCCATGGATTGTGTGTGACGGCTAGAGTATGTGGTTCTACATGTGAGTGTACCTGTCATCCCAACTGTCTGATAAGGGACTATTGCAAACAAAACCTGTAACATCACCGTTTGTTCCATTATACAACGGCGATGATTTCACATGGCGCCTTTAAAATGTGTCTCTCACAAGGTATGTTAACGCTTCTGCAGATGTTGACTGACTGGATGTTTGTGCTGTAATTACAGTCTGTATTGCTATAGTTTCATGTGTGTGAGATGTAGGTGGGTGTACATAGCATATACAGGTTTGTGGGGCTTGCATTTCTACATATTCCATATATGTGTGTGGGCTTATTCCCTAATTAAAGACCTATCAGTTAGTAGACTTTTGTTACGGGCATATACATTGGGCCATTGTTAATTGGTTTCTATATAGTATGCAGGTGAGTTTGATACTTCCATACCTCCGGAATTGCAGCAATATGTAAAGGGATGTTACTAAATGACAGCTGTCCCGTGTATTTCTGTCCCCGATATTTGCACTCATTGCAGTTGTGTTGGTAACTGAACCTCTTTGGCATTGGTTGCCACCTTTTCAAATGGCCATTGTGGGACACTTGCAGGACACACATCGGTGTTTACAGGTCAACATATACTCATGGTCAGTACACAGGATAGCACATACTTTTATCCTCAATACATACTTATTATTGTAGGACTTTGGCTACTTATCATATTGCATGTAACATTTATGTTTCTTTCATACAGGCATAACTATTTAATGCAAATATTACATAATATATGGGACATAATAATGTCCTACAATCTCGGACATTTGCCCTTTTTAATGTTTTATGTCAGGACACAACTGCCCAGGGAGGGGCTGTCCCTCCTAATGTGGGACAGGTGGTAATCGTATGCCTACAGCTAGCTATAACCACACCAACCGTAATGATCTACCTCCGAGTTGGCACTAATAGACACACGATGCAGACACACACACACACATTACAGTCACACGGACACACACACGACACCCTCAACATACACATACACAGACTACGGCAATCACAAACACAGTTGAACACAGTACCTACGTGGACCACAACACCAGCAGCGGTAACTAAATGTCCCTTCATATCGTGATAATATTACTCCCGGATCTAGTGTTCCGGTGCTGTGTTCTTTCAGTCTTTCAGCCTCGTGGTTATGCGTGTCGGTATGTGACACATTCCATAGTTGGCGGTATCCTATTTATTTGTACTTCCATGGTTGTGTACATGTTGTTGACCTATCTATATATTTGCAGATATTGGTGAATCCGTATATATCAACATATATCTCTCTATCACCTTTCTATCTGTATTATATATATGTATATGTGAATATTTACCAATTAAGTTTCTTGTTGCAAGGAGCAACAGGCACCTTAACTTCACATTTAGATGTATCTATAGTATTTTCACTGTAATTTCTTGGTGTAGCACTAAAGTAAAAGGAAGAACTATTTCCTGAAAGTGTACCAATTGTTGTTGTCCTCAGTATCCTGGATTTCTGTTTTCCTGCTTTGTGAATTATTGCCTTGTGTATGTCTACACTGTGATGCTGTTAACTACTGTTGTCCTGCATTACTTTATGCATAGGTGTAAACACTGCTGTGTTCTTAGCTAGCTATGTGTGTAAGACACTCATACAATGGAAATTAATGATAGGTATACTATCTCTGCCTACCTATATTAATTTTTTTCTCTCTACCCATGGTATTTTTGTCTCTCGCTCTTTTCCTGAATTACTTGCTCATAACTAATCTCCCTCCTCTCTGTTTTTATAGCCCTAGTGGATTTTTCCCTGTGGTTTTCTCCTGGCCACAGTACAGGCAGCACACTTTTGAGGACCTTAACAGATACCCTGCAACTCTAACTATCTCTCCGGAAGCCACCATTTTAAGCTTAAAATAATACCACTGAAGTATGTGTACCAGTAAATAACTACTATATAAGCTAATCTTTTAATTAATGCTAGACTTTATATGCACAACAAGAATTTACAGTGTTTTTTTTGCTAGTCACCACGAAAAGCAGACGCCAGCAGCTCCTATCCTTTCTCTTTGGTTACCCACTATCCTCATACTGTTTTTGTGTATATTCTCCTGTTCTGCACTTTACCCTTCCCTGAATTCATTTCTAGCCTCACTCATAATTGCCTTTCCTAGTGCACCTGACCTATTTTACTGTCTTCAGACTCTTACATATTAATGTTTTTTTATGTTTTGCCCTGCTTTTAGCTGCTAGTAATACCTCTCTCTCCCCCTGCAAAGGCCCTCTCTATTGTAGCTTATTTTAATCATACAGCACTGTGTTTCCTTCAAGTAAATCTACTTGTGTAGCTTGAGGCCAGTGTCCTTTTTTAAGCTTACTTCTGCTCATATTTTATTTCTTTTTATTTTATTTCTGGTTACTATACATTTTGAAACTTTATATCCTTGTCTCTCAAGCTAGTTTTCACTATCTTTACTGATTGTTTCTATGACTTCATCTTGACCAGGGTGCTAGCCCCGCTCCGTTCACCCTCGCTACGCTTGGGCTCACTTCACTCCCCTACCCTATCCCCATTCCCACCCACCCCGTTACAATTACCTTTATACCTAACTATCCCACCCCTTCCTGTCCCACTGGCCACTACAATTCCACTTCCTGCCTATTGTCATAACCACCTTACTATTCTGTCAATATTGTCAACACCACTTCATCTATACACTGTCTCTCTACCTACTCTATCTGACCATATTTTATTCCAGCATGTATTATTTTCTAATATCTTCTACACTACTCCTTATTCTCTCTATCTCCACCTCTTACCACTCCAATCTCTCTGACCCACTCCTATGTTCACCAACTTCTCACTCATACAACATATATCCAACTACTTCATCTTTTACTATCTCTCCTAATCTCTTTACTACCTCTATCTCAAGTCTATATAAACTATTCATAATACAGGTTTCTAAACCTTCCCACAAAACTAAGTCAAAACTATACAAACTCCATCTAGCATCTACTACACACACTCTCCTCACTAAAAACCTACTTTGTTCTGGAGATATCCATCCCAACCCTGGTCCCTCTTCTCTCCCCAAAACTACCTCTACATTGCCCCCATCTTACTCCTTTAACAGTCACCAACCTCAGTCACAACAATCATCTCCATCCAAATACTTAACTATTTACTCATTGAATATTCAGAATCTAGCAAATAAAGTCACTGAGCTGCAGTCATGGATAGCTCTCAATACCCCTCACATCCTCTCCCTATCTGAAACCTGGCTCAAGCCACACATCTCAAATAGTGAAATACTCCCACCAGGTTATAATATCTTCCAATCTGATAGACCTGTAAAAAAAGGTGGTGGCATGGCCATCCTCTACTCAAACATTCTTAACCTCTCACCATACCCTTCCCCAATTCCTGGCTTCCTACCAGCTGAAATTATCATCCTTAACTGCCATCTGAATCCCCACAAAAAACTTGCAATTGCCTCTATCTATCTTCCTCCTGGTAACAATCTGCCCATTCTTGAAAACATCCTATCCTGGTTCTCTCACAACATACCATATGAGACACTTATCCTTGGTGATGTCAACATTGATTGGTCCAAACTCACAACTGACTCCGCCCAACTCAGTATCCACCTACACGGCTTCCACCAACTTATAACATCTCTCACTTGCTTCCATAAAAATTCCTCTTCCAGCTCCATCATAGACTGGATCCTTAACAATTCCCCCCACCAATACCACAATCCCACCACCTTACCTGACTCCCTCAGTGATCATCTCCCTACCACCATCTTAAGACACTATTCCCATATTCCTAAACCCCACCTTATCAAAGATTGTCGAAAACTATCGACTTTCAATTCATCCCAATTTAACTCCATTCTCCACAACATAGATTGGTCCATTCTAAAACACCTCCCCCTAAACGATGCTGTAAGAACTTTCAATAGCATCTTCATGAATACTCTAAACTCCTTAGCTCCCTCTAGGAAGATCAGAGTAAAATCAAACCATGCTCCCTGGATCTCCAAAGAAACTAGGTCCCTTATGAAACAAAGAGATCATGCTTGGAAAACCTGGACTAAAACTAAACAACCACCTTTTCTTCAAAAATACAGGCAACTGCAGAACCTTGCAAAAAAACATACAACTAATGACAAAAAGTTATACTATAGCTCTGCTCAGCTTAACAACAAATCCAATCCTCAAAAATTTTGGTCAACTCTCAACAACATCCTCTATCCTGGAAAGCCCTCTAATCCCTCCCCATACCTTAACTCTTCCTCTCAGGAAACAGCTACCCTCCTGAATAAACACTTTATCTCTTCCATCCAAAATCTGGTAAACTCTAAGCCAAACTCTACTTCGACACCCACCTTTCCAAGTCCCACTAACACAACTTTGTTTTCTTTTGAGCCAGTTCCCATTACTTACATCAAATCTCTACTACTCAAGCTAAAACCTTGCTCTCCTTCCACTGACAATCTATCTCCTACATTCCTCAAACTTGCTGCTGACTCAATTGCCTATCCTGTGTCTATACTAATTAATTGATCTATTCTGGAATCAACTGTCCCCACCCTTTGGAAATCTTTCTTCACTATCCCTCTTCATAAAGGTGGAAACTCCACTGACCCCTCAAACTACCGACCCATTGCCATTCTGTCCCCCCTCTCAAAGATATTAGAAAAATGTATTCACTCACAGCTTCTCAATCACCTCCTCACACACCACTTACTTACCCTACCTAACATTGATTCCGTCCTCACCACAGCACCACCACTGCCCTCCTCTCCTTCACTCATATCATTGCAGAGGCCCTAGACAACAATAAACTAATTTCCTGTCTCTTCCTAGATCTCTCCAAAGCCTTCAATACTGTCTCTCATCCTCTACTACTATCCAAACTCGCAAATCTACACCTATCCCTCTCCGCACTTGCCTGGTTTAATAGTTACCTATCTGGCAGGGAACAATCTGTCAAATGGCTCTCATCCTCCTCACCTTTCCTTCCCATCTACACTGGTGTTCCCCAAGGCTCCATCTTGGGACCCCTTTTGTTTAACATATTCACCAATGATCTTTACACCTCATGCAAAGAATCCTCCCTTATTCAGTATGCTGACGACTCCACACTTATATCCATCTCAAATAACATTCCTGAACTACACTCCCTGACCCAACAGGCCCTACTATCCACTGAACAATGGCTCTCTCACAACCTATTGATCCTAAATCCCAAAAAGACCAAACTCCTACTTTTTCTTCCCCGTTCTCTTTCTCACCACAAAACCTCCTTTTTTATTACATCTTCTAACAACACAAATATCCAACCTGACACCCACACAAAACTCCTAGGGGTCATTATCGATGACAAACTCAAGTTCAGCCTACACATACTCCAATGTATAAAAAAAACAAACCAGAAACTAGGTCTGTTATATCGGAACAAAAAATTCCTAACCCCTGAATCTAGACTTACCCTGGGCCAGGCACTCCTCCTCTCCTCCCTCTTATACACTGCCCCAGTTCTTACCAATATCCAGGCCTCCACTCTAAACAAACTGCAACAGACTTACCATAAAATAGCAAGATTCATTACTAACTCCCCATACAACTCACACCACTGCATTTCTTTAAACTCTCTTCAATGGCTTGAACTTCCCCAGTTTCTGCTATCTTATTAATTTCATATGCTACACTCTATTCTTTATAAACCCTCCTTCTGTCCATCTCTATCTTCCTTAGTCTCCATCTAGATCCCATCCCAGACCTTCTGTACTTCTAAACAACAATTACTTGATATCTACCACTCAAAAAGGTCAGTAGGCAAGCTACTCTACAAACACTCCCTTGCCCATGCTTGGAACAAACTTCCCCTTGACTTACATTCAATCTCCGACACCTCACACTTTAAAAATGAACTAAAAGCTTATTTTCTCAATTCCAGAACATGCCCTTGCCATGACCCTACCTAGTCTTTCTTCCCTTTATGTACCCTCAAAAGGACCATACTTAGTACCTCATTACACCTCTCTCTCCAATGTGTCTACTATGCATTTGCACAATTTTATACAAACAAAAAATGTTAATTGTTGACCTATTGAACTATATCAATGTAAAATTGTTACTTAGCTTCTTTTTAATGCAACTTTAACTTTATGCATGTATCCCAACATATGTGAATCATTTTGCTATAACTGCTATTATATCAATATTGTTTAAAATTGTACTTGTTTTAAAATGTATTACTGGAGCTTTTCTCCTTGGGTTTCCACTGAAAATGGGCCACAAGCCCAGTTGGACAAACCCAGTTAACAAATGTCAATAAATATATATATATATATATATATATATATATATATATATATATATATATATATATGTGTATATATATATATATATATATATATATCTGACAGAGAGAGTGACAGGCAGAATACACCTTTCATTGTGTACTTGTCAGTGTATACTGTTTCCTGGACTCTGCATGTTTGTGTTTGAACCTGTCACATTACGCACTTGCCGTAGGTACATCTTGGCTACCATAGTGTTAGGTGATTGTATACATGACTGCGTGTTCTACTCCTGGCAGTGGTCGTTTTACCCTTCAGAGCAGGCACTATTAGTACAGGGGTGAATAATGCTGGTTTCACCTGTTCTGGACATCATTGACCGTGATCTGCGTGATATTCAGAGAAGCTTAGCCCTGTTTTGCACATATCTGTATAGTCATATTTAAACGTCGCTTACCAGCACTGGGCAATGCATATTCCCGCTAATGTGTGCTAAACATGATCTGATGACCTGCATCCGACATGCATTATTCGTGCCTTCGGGATTACGTTGCATCCCTTGCAGGACGTGGGACCAGGAACATTCACGACGGTCACTGCATTTACCACTTGGGCATCTGGGATTTGTACACGTGTTATGGTGTTTTGTATGTGGAGTATACTACGGCTGTTACTCCATACTGCAATCACATGGGTAACTCAGTTAGTTTACATATGGATGACTCCAATTAATGGTATGTCCATGTGATGTTTACTGGATGTGCTCCAGCATTGGGTATGTATATCGCAGTGAGCCACACAAGATAATGTGCTACACCTTCAAACGACCGTAGGTGGAGCATGCTGGGGTGACGGATACCTGTCATGGGTACACCCCATGCCTTGACACGACATCCATGATTACATTATGTGGAGCCCCTCATTAACGCAGCAAGGAATCCGTGCAGAGTGTGTGGAGAACAGTGCTTACACACATGTGATCCAGTGATTGCCTCTGCTCCACTGAGCGACAGTTGGTTACTCGATGTTGTGGTGACAGCAGACACTGTTTGCCTCATTTGGTGTATGGCCTCTGACAATCGGGCGTGTACCTACCGATGTACCTAGGAACCTATACACACAGCACCAACATATGCTGATAGGTGCATGTACTGTTCAGGTGTTGACATTCCTTGTTCCAATAGCTGTTGCGTGTACAATGTTTGAGGGCTGCCTATGTAGGATTCACACAGTAGGCCACCTATACATTACAATTTACAGGTGGTCCTGTGTGTGTACCACCATTTTACTGTGTGTGCAGGTGGAGAGGTGTGTCAGTCCATAGGGGCCTACACTGTCAGAGTATGTGTTATACGTTCCATCTTTGCCAAGGCATAGGCATATTGGGCACACCTCTGTCTGCCTACTGGGGCTGGCACAGGGTGTTCGTGGTCTGAATCCCTCTGTGCCTGTGATGGCCTTGGCAATTGCGGTGGGCTATGAGGGCCTTCACCATTTTGTCCCTGCTGCGGCTGTTTCCGCAGGATCATATTAATGTAGCATGGCACATACTATGAAGATGTGGGCACACGTGCCTGGAGAGTACTGCAAGGCTCCACCAGATGTGTCCAAGCAACGGAACCGTGATTTCAGCATCCCGAACACACGCTCTATGATGATGCTGGTTTGTGCGTGTGCCTCATTATGGCGTTCTTGCATGGGTGTGTGTACATTTCTGATGGGAGTCATCATCCACGGCTCCAGTGCATAGCCAGCATCCCCCACAAGGTGGCCATGTGGGATGTCCCCCCTGACAAATACCCGATACAGCTGTGAGGCATGCCAGATGTGGGAGTCATGATAGCTTCCAGGGCTGCCAGCACACACATCCATGATAATGCCCTGGGCATTGCACATGACCTGGCAGTTGATGGAGTGGAATCCCTTGCGGTTTATGTAGCGCCTACCATGCTCACTGGGTGGTGACTTGATATGTATGTGCGTGCAGTCTATCGCATCCAGTACCTCCGGGTAGTGTGCCACATGGTGGAAGTGACGCATATTGCTGGCCAACTCCTCCTGAGTTCGGGGGAAGTATATATGCTCATTGGCATGTGGTAACATGGCATCCAGGAACTGGTGTAGTACTCTGGATGCTGATGCCTGCGAGATCCCCATTATATCTCCAGTTGGCCTTTGAAAGGTACCTGTGGCTAGTATTTGCAAGCTTACACATACCTTCGTGTCTACTGGGATGGGTTCCCCTCTGTTGTTTCTGGTTCTCAGGCGTGGCCAGCACAGCTCAACTATTTGCTGTAAGATGTCCCTGTCCACCCTGTAACGCTCTACTATCTCCAGATCATGTAGCCCCTGGTAGGTTACCCTTGGTCTGAACACCCTTCTCCTCCTCCGGGGCCTGCGGTGGTTCTCAGCATCATCCTCCACAACACCGTCAGTCTCTAACACATGGTGATGAATCACAGCTATGGCAGCTCCCAACATGTACATTTTAAAAGTTCCCCATGTGTTTACACCTATGGTGCAGTGTTTGGGAATACACAGGTGTGTGTAGGGTGCTTTCACACTTTATACTATTGTGCTGTGAACACCGATGATGTCACAGGGTGTGTATGTACGATCGTAGCTATAGGGTATCTTATGTGTTTTACTACAGGAACTACTATTGTGGTGCCTTTGGTGTTGAATTAAATTTGGCTGCCGTGGATTACCTCTTGCCCTTCCCTTTACATTTCTTCACGTTTCACCTACCATTTTCTGGCATGCATCCTGCAACCTGCTTTCATTTGTACTTTCCTAGACCTGGCTTATCTTGCGTAATGTGTTCTATTGCCAGTCTACTGTAGGTTTGCTTTGCTCTGCTATGACAGTTCTCCTTTCTTTGCAATCTGACACCTCCCCTATCCTGTTTTGCAGGTTTCTACGAGCAGACTTGTCAGCTGCCATCGATTGCCCGCTGTGGGTTAATAGGTGTTAATTGCTCAGTTGTACTCCAATTACCCTACTGCGGCATTTCCTTCTTTTCTTCCCCTGACCTTCCTGTTTGTGCTATGGTTCGCAGCGCGTGCATCCACTTACCGGGTTTCGGGCACGTTTTCATCCCCGTACACATGCGCTTTTGGGCACCATATGTGCTCTCAGCTAAACAATGCTATACCTACCTCCCCACCCCTGTCCTGTGGCTTTGCTTAGCAACGGCCAGGCCAGATTGCATTGCTCCAATGTGCTTACAGCTACGGTGGCACACCCCACTGCTGATGTCATGTATACCTCTGAGACACTCCTCGGTGTTATAGCGCTGCACCGTATGGTACATCCTTAATCTGGCGGGACGTTTGCGATTCAGTATTACCTGCCTCATTTGCATGGCATTGACTACTAATTCATAGTTACCGTGCCGAACACTGTCACAGACCCTTAGCAACCCTTGCAGCTTGGTTGTGGTGTACCATGCATACCACTGAGTATTATGGTGAAATCCTGATTTGTATTACATTGCGATTTTATGACATTTGTATATATTTTCTTTGTGTTCCAGTTTGCGCACACATGCCCTGCAGTTGTACTTTGTGTTACTGTGGACATGACATTAAATGTTGTTTTTTAGATGTTGTGCATCTTTTCTTATGCCATTGGCTGTGTATTTAGCCATTGGCATATGTTAACTTAGCTTCATGAATCCCAGGGCATAGTTATTGTAATTTACTGTTCCTACTATCTTTTATTAATTACTGTCTAAACCATCATGTGTATGTTACAATAATTGTTTTTGGAGTTTTTTTCTCCCCGGGCTTCCTCTGAAAAAGGGCTACTAGCCCAGTTAGACTATCCTGGTAAACAAATGTAAAATAAATAAATACAAATTTATTTGAAACAAAACCCGAGTAAGCACAAAGCTAAAGGTCAGTGCATCAGACTCATGCACGTCGCTGAGGATGACTCCTCTTACTGAGTAGTGGATCCAGCCTCATGCACATCCACATCCCTCCTTGGTCAGATCTGACCACAAACTGATAACTCTGGACATCCTCACTCCTCCACCTCCCCCAATCAAAGAAACCAGTCTGGTGGACCCTGGCCATAAGCAAACTTTACAATAAAAGGAGGAGACTTATACAAAAAAAGGCCAAATCTCAAGTGGAAAAATCATCCCTGATCAGCATTAGTAAGAAATTGAGGGCCCTCATCAAGTCAACTAAAGCTAATTTTGAAAAGAAAGTTGCCAAGGATGCCAAGGATAACCATAAGGCCTTCTATGGCTAAGTCAAAAACCTAAATGGCAATGCTCAGGTCTGTTCTGAGCTAGTACAAAATGGAACAAAATACACTGACCTTTCTGACATTGCCAACATCTTGGCTGACAGGTTCAGTGCAAATTCCCCCCCCCCCACCACCTACAGGGCCTATTACCATTTTAGGGGATTGTGTAAGTCCAATTATTACTGATACATTGGTTAACAAGGCTCTATCTAAAGCTAAAAACACTGCCTCCATGGGACCAGATGGTGTCCCAGGCTGTGTCATACGCGAGCTCCAAAAGGAATTAACCCCGCATCTTAATACCCTGTTCAGCCTCAGCCTCTCCACAGGATATGTGCCCATAGAATGGCACACGGCAGTGGTGGTCCCGCTACAC
The DNA here is from genome assembly GCF_019279795.1 of Protopterus annectens. Classification (NCBI taxonomy): domain Eukaryota; kingdom Metazoa; phylum Chordata; order Ceratodontiformes; family Protopteridae; genus Protopterus; species Protopterus annectens. The sequence goes on along the minus strand of NC_056747.1, from coordinate 1,089,133,274 downwards.
AAGGGTGGGGCCACAACTGACCCTGGGAACTACCGACCAATAAGCCTGACCAGTCTGATCTGTAAGGCTATGGAGCGAATCATTATGGAACTCATAAATGGAGAGATTGGGAACCTCCAGTCATTGGACCCCACACAGTTCGGCTTCGTCAATGGCAGATCATGCCTCCTGAACCTGGTGAATTTCTTTGAGACAGTTACTCAGGCTATAGATAAGGGAAAGGAGGTACACACGGCTTACCTTGACCTTGCTAAAGCATTTGACACTATTCCCCATTCAGGAATTATTGATAAGCTCACCAGCCAGGGCATAAACCCTTACGTCACAAGATGGATCACAAACTGGCTCTCAGACAGATCCCATAAAGTAAGAGTAGTGGGATCTATGTCCGAATCCAGACCAGTAACGAGTGGTGTGCCTCAGGGCTCTGTCCTGGGGCCCCTCCTGTTTGGCATATACTTCTCAGAAGTACAGGCAAGCACGGAAGGGCTGTGGCTGACTAAGTTTGCGGATGACTGCAAACTGGGTGCTATAATAGAGTCTCCGGCTGACATGGAGATCCTCCAGAAGGGCCTAAATGAGACTGATGCATGGTGTCAAAGCCATACTCTCAAGCTAAATGCAAAAAAATGCGTAGTAATCCCCTTTGGAAAAACAGAGTACCCAGAAACTACAAAATAGGAGGTAATCCCCTGAAATCTGAAGAAGAAATAAGGGATCTAGGGACCCAAGTAGATAGTCAGCTTTCCTTTGATAACCATGTTGCCAAAGTGGTTAGAAAATCCTTCTATGTGACCCATCTGATCATGAAAGGGTTCACATCAAGATCTAAGGATGTAATGGTGCCCCTCTACTCTTCCCTCATCAGACCCATTATTGAGTACAATGCACCAATTGGAATGTACCTGGCTAGACATCTCCAGCAGCTGGAGAGACCACAAAGGTACCTAACCAAGAGGATTACTGGCCTCAAACAGTTGTCCTATGCAGCACGATTGGAAAAGCTAAGACTGTTCTCTGTTGCATACCACTTTTTCAGAGGCGATCTCTGTCTAACGTACAGAGCCATGTCCAACCCAGAATTGTTGAACATTCTCCATCTTAGCAAAACCAAATCTATTCGAGCTACACGCTCTAGGGATATAAACCTCAACACAACAGTGAATAGAACATGCTGGAGGGATAGATTCCCTTCGCTGAGACTTCCCTTACTATGGAACAGGATCCCGATCTACATAAGACAGAGCGCCTCATTATCACTCTTCAAGAGGAACCTTGATGAGTGGATGGGTAACAGAAAGTTCACACCGGGGATCACGCCAACAGCACTACTAGATAGGGGCCAAGGGTACTAGCTGCTAGTACAAGGGTCTAGGGAACTACTAAAGGGGCGGTGAATACCGCACAACGTGGCTGGGCTAATATATGCCTTCGGGCTGATAGCCCAGTACCAACCTATGAATCTATGAACCTATGAGGACATCTCCTCTTACTGAGCAGTGCATCCAGTCTCATGCACATCACCGAGGATGACTCCTCTTACTGATCAGTGCATCCAGCCTCATGCACATCGCTGAGAATGACTCCTTTTATTGATCAGTGCATCCAGCCTCATGCACATCGCCGAGGATGACTCCTCTTACCGAGCAGTGCATCC
>NC_056747.1:1089096617-1089126617 GCF_019279795.1 Protopterus annectens | reverse complement strand
GCAGAGCTCTCACAATACACACACCCCTGCACTACAGAATTGCCTTTCAACAATTAAAAATGAGCAAGAATGCTCATAACACCCCCAACCCATCAGGAAAACAAAAATCAGTGGTCAAAGGCTTAAGGGACAATCGTCCCTACCAAGCATACCTCTCAACTGTACAAATTTTCACTGAATGCCCAAATGTTTGCCTCATATTTTTGGTGTGCTCCCCCTAAAATGTGTACCTGTCTGGCAAATAGCTGAGGAATGAAGTCATTAAATAATGACAAAACATTTGAGTTTAAGACTTCACACATCTGTTTGAAAATTCATGCTAATATAAAACCTATTATTCTATCAACTTTTTAAGTTTATAAGAGCAATATTTAAAATCCGCCCCTATTTGTCCCCCCATCATTGTAGGCGTTGTACAGATATTTTGCTCTAAGAGGTTGAGACGTATGCTACCAAGACAAAAGTTATTAGGATAACACAGGCAGCATAAGCACATAGCACACACCTCCCAACCCATCAGAGTAAGTAATGTGGACAAAGCCAAAAGGGACAATTCCCCCACAAAGCAGAAAGCTGATAAAATAGCAGGTTTAGCATTAGCAGGGATATTCCAAAAGGTATAGATAAAATAACACAACAAAACTTTTTTTTTATAAATGTGATAAAAAGTTTAAGCGTAGCTGCGTGGGTATGCTCATTGCTTAGCTATGGTTAGTCCAGCTTAAACAGCACAACAAGTTAAATATAAAGAGACATCCAACACAAGCAGTATTGCAATAGTGTAGTGGTTAGAGTGTACGCTCTGCGAGCAGCCATTCCCATTTCGGTCCCCACTGTAACCAATTCACATTTTACATGTGAAAGCAGTACATAAACAATATTTTTAGTAATACCTACTAAATAACATATATTTGTCAACTGGAGTACTAAATTAGGTCCAGATGTGAGGTGTCAGTTTAATAAAGTTGCAAAATCCCAGTATAAACACAAGTGCCCCATACAGTATAGTCACACATGAATAAATGTAATGAAAGCATATTGGGGAATGTCAGGAATAGTAAACAAATTTATAATATGTAATGAATGATGAATCAATGCTATACAGCAAATAGTCTATAAAAAGAAAAATAAGCAATGCAATTGCACAGCTCTGCTTACCAGGCGTAAGTATTGTGTAAATATGACTGCTAAGTGGATTTGCCCATTGGTAAGCAGTGCTGAACCTGTCCCTTTAAGCAATGCAGACCTTAGGAGGGTGGCTTAATGGCCAAGGTGTTTGCGTTATAAACACAAGGTGCAGGGTTTGAGTCTCACAAGGGATAATTGGCTAGGCTAAAAATGTCTCGCAAGGGCAGTTAGCTTAGTACTAAACTATGAACTATGAACTTAGCTAAGCAGGTTTGCCCGTAGCTTAGCTTAGCTCAGCATATTCAAAACCATCCAATCATGACAAAGGGCAGGAAACCAGCTGTATTTAAACCTCACAGGTGGGAATACAGCTCATAACTGGTTGGAGCTTCTCACTGTAGGCAGGATGGCTGGAGTTGGAGAGGGATTGCACTTCCAGGTACAGCACTGGGGCATACAGGAGTCCAAGATTATGTTAGGACTCCTGGTAAAAAAACATGATGAGAGACTGCTGCAGGGTAAGTACCAGGGCTCCCAATATAAAACACAACCCTGGGACCGTCTCACCCTGTGATCTCACCAGTGCCACAGGTATCCCTCAGACTGGTGAGCAGGTCAGGCACCACTATGCTGACTTGAAGCGGAGAAAGATGGAGGTCTTGGATGAGTGGGTCCAAGAAGCAAGGCAGAGGGGTGATGTCCCAGCAGTGTGTAAGTAGTCATACCATTACTGTTTACTAAAGCCCAGTGTGTGTATGTGATGGATATGTATGCCTAAATATGTCTCTATTTCCTTTACAGCTGCAGCTTAGTGGGCTGTGAATCAGGAAGCCCATGCAAGTAGGCTGCAAAGGCTGCATCACGAGGCTGATGAGTAACAATCCTGCTTGTAGTAGTTATACCAAATAAATATAAAGTAGTAGAAAGTCATCTGTCAGTATAAAAACTGTTGTATGGGTTATATTGAATAAACCAGACAATATGACAGTAATAGTCCCATATAGGTCATATTTAAATAAAATTGTAACTGCCTGGATATAAAGCTCTAAATCCTGGACTGGTTGTGTTTACTCTGGTATTGTCTGGCATTCATTGTTGCATTATCTGAATAGTAATGTTGTATTAACCACTGTTACCCACACTGTGCTACATAAAAAAATGTCTAGGAATGTCTGTATAAGACTATTGTAAGTACAAGATCAGATTGTACAACCAAGAGAGGCTTAGAAAAAAAACACTGAAGAAATAGACAGCAGTATCCAAATAACACACTCTACTGTGACTTAAATTGTTGTATTTATAGCAGACACAGCCATGGTTCGAATCCTGGGAGTGGTAATAAGATGTACACATAATCATACCTCTCAACTGTACAGATTTTTCAGAATGTCCAGATAACTGGCTCCTATTTTCTGCCTGTTCCTCTGTCCCCCTGGCAAATCAGTGAGATGATCTCAGAATTGTAGTCATGAAATAATGACATACATTTGATTTTCAGACCTCAAAACCTTCTGAAAATATATAAGAAAACAAATCCTATCCCTCATGCGACTCTCCAAGTTTATGACAGCAATATTCAAAACATGTCCCTATTTTTACCCCCATGTTGTCAAGCTTTGTCCAGAGTGTGTGCATTAAGAGATTGAGAGGTATGTGCATAATATTAACTGGAATCTGGGAATATGTGTAAAAACAGTCAGGTAGTGTTAATGAACATTCCCTACACAGGTCTGTTAGATAAGAAAACTGTGCCTGCCAATAAAGATGTAAATCCTGGACTGGTAGTGTTTACTCTGGTATAGTATGGCCTGACATGTAGCATTCAGTAACATCTGATATCAGAATAGTACTGTTGTGTCAACCACTGTTTCTCACACTGTGCTACATAAAAATATGTGTAGGAATGTCTGTGTACGACTGTTGTAATTACAAGGTCAGATTGTACAACCAAGAGAGACTTAGACAGAAAATACAGAAGAGATAGACAGCAATATCCAAACTGCACACTCTACTGTGACTTAAATTGTTGTATTTTCAGCAGACAAAGCCATGGTTTGAATGCTGGGAGTGGTAGTAAGCTGTATGCATAATCATACCTCTCAATTGCACAGATTATTCAGAATGTCCAGATAATTGGCTCATATTTTCTGCCTGTTCCTCTGTCCCCCTGGCAAATCAGTGGGATGATCTCAGAATTGTACTCACAAAATAATGACATTCATTTGATTTTCAGACCTCAAAACCTTCAGAAAATGTGTATGAAAACAATCCTGTCACTCATGCAACCCCAGTTTATGACAGCAATGTTCAAAACGTCCCTATTTATACCCCCATATTGCCAAGCTTTGTCCAGAGTGTGTGCATTAAGAGATTGAGAGGTATGTGCATAATATTAACTTTGAATCTGGGAATATGTGTAGAAACAGTCAGGTGGTGTTAACAAACATTCCCTCCACAAGTCTACCAGGTAAAAGATGTAAGGATTTAGCTATAAGACAGTTGAAGTATACACTGTGTACAAACATGCCACTGCCCAAACAAAGGCCATAGGGTATTTTAATAATACGTATACCTTAGTGATTAGATCAATGATCATTAAAGTTGTGAGTACTACAAGGATACATAAGTTTTTAATTGACATCCCCCCCCATCATATCTGCAACAATAATCTAAATACACAAATCAATGGGTATGTTTACACCAAACCTACTGTTGGGACATATATCCTATTGTTCAATAAATATCAAAATGTGCTTCTATTAATGTTCCATGTTGAAATATTATTATTGGTGACCTGTTGCTATCAATGTGACCTGCATGCCATTGTAATGGCCACTGTGGTTCCATATTTGCATGTGTTCTGTTTGCTATGCAACTGTTCCAAATCTGGTGTTTTGGGTTAATGAGAATATCTATGCATGCTGTTATAACTAATCCTGGATTGTGTTGACTATTACTAACCCACATGTGTTTTAAAACTGCAATACCATAGCACGTATGGGAAGGACAGTCCCAGCGGACCCACCTCTCCCACCTCATCTGGCTGTGGCACCAGGTCCCAGCATACCTGGGACCCACCCCAGGACCTCCTCGTCTACTGGTCCTGTACCACTTTTGGGTGGAACTGCCTCAGGGGATAGACCTCATCCCCCCTGGGACTGAGAGTGGACAGGAGCCTGTTACCCAAAGTCAGGTAAAGGGATTGGTGCATAGCGAGCTCCGAAGGGAGTTTGGAGATTTGCTATGCCAGCTTGAGGGCCACTTGGTGCATTTAGAGGGTCAGCCTGCCCCTCCTGCTCAGCTCCCAGCACAGCCACCTTTGGGGCTGTGAAGGTGCAGTGGTGACTGCCCATGGGTAGGGACCTCAGTCCCACTGTTTCCATTTGGGGGCTCATAGGCTTCTGATTTCCAAACGCCCCTCCCCATCCAAGGTGTTTATCCTCCATGTGTCATGTACCACCCCTATATGCTGTATTGTCTGTCTTCCTACCCAAACTACCTCCCCAAAGATATTTATATATATATATATATATATATATATATATATATATATATATATATATATTATATTTACAATGTTTCATTATTTACAGTATGTAATTATGTATCAATTCTGTGTTTAATACAGATTTTAACTATTTTATATTCATAATATAAAATATACTTTTTAAATATACTACATAATATACCTTTTAAACACTATATATTAATTTTATATGAGCTTTAATATTTTTGCTTGATATAGTTGTGGCTAGTTATAGATTTTAGATTTCGTACTATTCAAAGCGCATATTGTCGATTTCAAGTTGCGCTTACGGTGTTAATTATTATAGGGGATAAAATATATAATTGTATTTGATTATACACCTTTTAAAGCATTCAATGCGATATGTTTAAAATGTACACTACGAAATATTACTTTTAATTGAGCATTTTTGTGAATGGAAACTTGTCTTTCCTGTGTAGGAAGCTAAAAGTTATACAATGCATTGTTTTTTTAAAAAGGAGTGGTTTACACTATTTGATTATATTAGTTATCTATCATGGTTCATGTATTATGGTTTAGGTCTGAACACTGCTTGATTCTATGTCTTAAGTTTTAGTTTTAGTTTCATTGGTTGATAAATAGTTTTTTTATATTTCATATTGGTTTATTACGTGTTGTTTCTTTAAAAGTTTAAAGTCTTAATTGATTTCATTACATCACCAACACATACTATTTAATCAACAGGAAGTGATGTTCTTCTAGTTTGAAAAAGTTTGGCAAATGCCAAATGAAAGCGCTTACTGGATTATTTGATTTTGACTGGATTATTTTGTTTTTTGAGTGTTACGTTTGTATACGTTTTTATCTTTTGCTCGTATCGTATTGTTTGAAGTAAAAAACGTTTTTCAGCCAGTCCATATCTTTGTTTTTTTGGTTGTTACCTCCCCAAAGATACCTACTATCCTTCCCCAACATCCCACTCTCACCTTAAAAAAAAGGCAATCTGTTCCCAAAAAAGAAATGTCGCCCCATACATAGCTGTCTATTTCACACACATGTCCATTGGACACATGTAATCTGGTCTAATTGGCTTCACAACACATTATTGTTGCCCTCAGCCCTCTCTCAGAAGTTTGAGTGTCCAAATCTATCTCCAAATTCACTACATATGCACAGCTGTTGATGTAGAAGAAATGAACAGCTATGGACCTTCCCTACACCCGTCTTGCATATCCCTAGCTACTTTCCCTATTGTTTTCCAACTGCATGCCCCCTTTTTCACCATTTGCCTATCACCCCTTTTTTTCTTTTCTTTTAAAGAAATTAGCACAGGGGTAAGCAGGAGTAAGCACTTTTATGCAGTAGTAAGTGGGTTTAAGTCTGTTTGCAAGGTGGCAAGCAATGGCTACACAGATTAAGCACTGTCAGACTGTCTGTAAGCATATTTAACCGGAAGTTAGCACTGCTTACCATCGCACAAACACACGAAAATCTGTTTACAACCGCTTAGAAGTGCCTTCATCACTCTGTATCCAACAGTCCTTGTTCTGCCCAGCAACAAAATAATCAGCCCTTGCAAGTCTCAAACTCACGAACCTGCACAACATAGCCACAGTGATTTACCACTATGCTGTTTCAGCTGCCCATAAAAAGTGATGTTTTCTCAAACATATCATGCAGCACGCTCATTCAACAGTAGGGAAAATGTATTTATATATGTAGATGTATGTATGCATGTATATATATATATATATATATATATATATATATATATATATATATATATATATATATACATATATATATATATATATATATATATATATATATATATATATATATATATATATATATATATATATATATATATATATATATATATATATATATATATATATATATATATACATATATATAAATGTGCATTGCATTCGCACATTGGATCCACACTCTGAACCTCTCACTCCAAAACATCTGACCAAAGGGACTGTTAATGGGGGTGAACGGCCCAAAATAGGGATCTTTTTGTAATTATTGCCATTATCACTTCCTCCGCAGCTGAACAGATCTGCATTGCAACACAATAACCAGCACTTGCAAGACTTGATCCCAGGACCCTGCACAATGTAGCCACAACAAGTTAACAAGCCATCTCAGCTGTAAGAAGTCAGGATGATATCTATTACATATCATGCAGAACAGTCAGTCTACCATAGGGAATGTACAATGTGGAAGCAGTAAACATTCCAATGATACATACACACACACACACACACACACACACACACACACACACACACACACACACACACACACATATATATACACATATAGTATACATACACATATAAATATATTACTACTTATAGATATGTATAAGAAGAGTATATATAGAGGGTGCACAGCATATCAAACAGCCATTATTCCTACAGTTGCCACTTTTTAAAATGGTCAGTGTTTGATTCTGTCCTACAAATGAGAATTATTGTATGAAACATATACCCACACACAATGCAAAGGACATGACATTACACACAAGTGTGCATACACAAGTTTGCATACATAGAAATGTTTATTTGTATACTATTTCAGTTGTTTATGCCATTTCTTATAGAAGTTATACATAATAATCTATTCATGCAACTCTCAAACAGACATACTTTGCTGTCCAAGTTAAGGCCTTCAAGTAGTACAACAGTAAAAAAAACACTTCCCTTAAAGATAAGAACCAATCAACACTTAATTACAGATGTGGTTCGGCAGCCTCCAATTACACTCTGTACTCAACCCCTAGAGGGAAAAGTATTAGTTGTCACAATGTAAATGTATCTGTTACATAACAATGTTTAACTTAGAACATCATTATCACACTGACAAACAGAACTGTGTGTAAGACAGTAAGATCTAGACCACCACTGTTCCCATGGTGAAATGTATGAAAATGTACAGCCATATACCTTAATGTTTCTTACTACTGATATCCCTCACATGTTGTAACAGCCTAGGTTAAAAATATTTAATGCTCCTCCCCAATAAAATGTCTTACAAGGGCATATAATAGTGTTTTTGATACACTGACCTCTGGACTGTACAAGGTCACACATGTTTTGTCCAGCTGTATCCCTCATATATATAGACCCTACCCCACAATTTGTGTGGGAGTCAACAACATTACTGGAATGATAGCAGGAATGTCAGCACTAAATAATGATAGACCATTACCTAACAACCTCTTACTGCATGACATCTGCAATATTGCCGTTATACACTGTGAAAGTTGCTGGTGTTACAGGATTGGTTACAACATACCCTTACTCAGGAATATGAATTCAGAAACACAAATGGATGTTGCCATGTACTGATAGCAGTCAATGGAGAGAATGCTACTGATATGTCAGAGACAAGACCTGTGTGATGAACAAACAAAACATAACAGCCAATCCTCTGGCCATCATGCGGATACTACACAGCTGGTTGCATGCAATTAGCAAGTGGGGAACACCAATCGGTGGAGAGGCCATCACCTGATCATGAGCATCACCTACAAAAGCCATGCTGCAACCTATTCAAACCAACTCGATCCCTGTAGTGGAGAGCAAGAGAGAGAGAAAGAGAGAGAGAAAAAAAAAATAACATTAAAAAATAATATTACAAACAATAACTAAATAGAACAAACAAGGAAGATATCCAAGTGGTACACAGAAGACAGCACAATAATAAAACAGGTATGTGAAACATGTATGCATGTAATTGAATGTAGTACTTGGTCTGTAATAATGGGAAAGATGATGTTGAAAGATTTATATGTGCTATCAAGATTTGTTGCTGTAATGATGTCTTGCTGAACAACTGCTATGGACATAGCATCTGGCCCTGTGGGCATTGGGCCATACCTGTCAATTGTGCAGATCTGCACAGAATGACAAGATGTAAACCATCATAGTGTTTGTTCTGTTCCTCCAAACATGTATATTAGTCTGGCAAATAGCTGAAGGTGGACATAATGAAGTCATGACAGACACATGAATTTCAGACCCCACCACCTTCAGAACAGTCATGCTAATGTGAAATGTGTCATGCACAAACTTCATAGGTTTGTAGTAGGTTTATCTACGATTTGTCCCTATATACCCCCCATAATGTTAGGCTGTGTCCACATGTGATGCTCTGTTTCGTAGCAAAGCAGAAGAGTGCAGCTGTGGAGGAAGGAGGTTCAGAGTGTGGACCCGATGTCTGTGTCTGAATTCACTCTCTCTCTATATATATATATATATATATATATATATATATATATATATATATATATATATATATATATATATATATATATATTAATATATATATATATATATATATATATATATATATATATATACATATATATATACATACATGTACGTCTACATACAGACACACACACACACATAAATATATATATATATATATATATATATATATATATATATATATATATATATATATATTTTTTTTTTTTTTTCCCCCTACTCTTGAATGACTGCTGCATGATAGGTTTGAGAAAAAAATCACACATATCTGCAGCTCAGATGGCTTACTGGTAAATTGATGTAGCTATGGTGTGGAGGGTCTTGGGTTACACACTTGCTAGGGCTGATAATTTATTTGCTGGCCAGAATAAGGGCTATTGGATTCAGAGTGATTAGGGCACCTATAAGCAGTTGCAAGTGGGTGGAAAGTGGAAAGTTATGTATGGTGTGAAATTTGTGTTTTTGTTAAGGTGAGAGTGGGATGTTGGGGAAGGATAGTAGGTATATTTGGGGAGGTAGGTTGGGTCGGAAGACAGACAAGACAGTCAAGACAACATACTGGGGCAGTATATGACACATGTGATGGGTAAACACCTTGGATGGGGAGGGGTGTTTGGAAACTGGAAGCCCATGAGCGCTCAAATGGAAACAGTGAGACTGAGGTCCCCACCCATGGGCAGTTACCACTGCACCTTCATGGCCCTGAAGGTGGCTGTGCTGGGGGCTGATGGTATTGTGGAGGTGGGTGCTGCCCACACAATGGATGAGAAGCATGCAGGTGAGGCTCCAGGGCATATTAGAACACCATTGTTGCTTCTCCATCTTCATCTGTGAAGTATCTTCATGCATATATCAGAAAACATAGTCTGTTGCTGCAGTGTAGTATTTAACAGCTGTGCATAATCTCTAGTATTGTGGGTTTGTACTGTTGATGCACTGAAATCCTGCTCCCAGCCTGTACCAATACCACAGGTGTGGCTACTAACATCACATCTCTCACACAACTATGTAGGTCCCTCTGATATACCTCTGGGGCAGCAGCCTGTAGCTGGTGAGTATGGAGGTTTTTTGTTCTGGTTTGCCAATACACCGGCCATGTTATGGCCATGGTATTTGGCATGCACACATTTAACACACCGACCCATAATGCATGTTGTACATGTTCACTTATTGTTGCTGTTAACTGCACTGCATCACAGTGGTCACCATGGTGGCATATCTGAAGGGTATGTAAGAGTCCTGCAGTATAACTAACAACCTGTCAGTGCAAGCTATGTGGAGAGAGATGAACATGATGGTAGGACAGATAGCCTACAGTAGGGACATGTCTGAAACAATACCCTTATACAGTGGCTACAGCAGTATATATACCACTATTACAATGGCAACTGTTACAGATCTACACAACGGCATATCACAATACCCCATTCCACAAATTTTACAACCTGTAATGTGATCCTAACATGAGCAATGAATGTGTAATATGGAATCCTATGTTAGGACAACAAATATGGGGAATACATACCTTAACAAACACTGGAAGCATATGTGTGCACACACTCCAAATAACATATTGTGGAAGCAGCTTTTGAGGTACTGAATGCATTCACTCTTCTTGAGTATGCTCGTTCCATCAAGTACAGGTTCTCAATGTCACATTAAGTAATGGTCTGCTGTCCAAGAAGTATGTCCATGACATTTGCCCACTCACCTGCAACAGAGGCAGCCATGGCTTGCGCACATCTTACAAGCCATGGAATGAATCCCATAAGCAAACGGTAGCACTCGGAAGTGGGGGATGTATCCTTACCTCACCACTGCATATACCATGGCAAACAGTGCAGACAAGCATGTATGTGACAATGAAGTATGGGACAACATTAATGTAGAAAATAAACAGATGCCCATTCAAGACAGATGACAACATATGTTGCAAACTGGTCATGGAGGCTGTCCAGAAACATGCAGCAACACTGAGGGACTTGCAGAAATGTCTAGCAAGTACTGTGCAGTATCTGTATCACAAATCACCTGGACTCTGCATAAGTGTGGCCTATAGGTTAGGGTAATCAGATGGAAGAGTTGTTCCACAGGAAACATCATCCAGGGCTCTCTACAGGTAGCATATGCATAACATCAAGTCTCCCAAAGGCATGAGTTGCAATGTGTAATGGTGTACTGAGACCAAGGCTGAAACTGGGTCTATATCACATAGTTCAAACCATCCTGTTCGAAGGTAAAAAACTTTGACTATGAATAAAAAACAAAAAACAGAAAAGAAAACAAAATAAACTGTTGTAAGCAGGGGGCAAGCTCCCATTCACCCCCCACATGAGGGGCTGTGCCTCCCACACTCCCCGCTACTTAAATATACCAACTCCGGGATCGCACCACATTGAACAAAATGGAAACCTCCCCTTATGGAGATTTCCGCTGAAATGCTCAAACTTCTGCAAATTTGAACTTATGGTCTCGACCATATGAGGTTCAAACTTGCAGAAGTTCGACTATCTGATAGGAACCCGCTGAAACCTCCAGACAGAATTGATAAAGATACATGTGCTGCACAAGCAACACTTCACTCCACCTCAGGCCCACCATCCCCATCTCTACCTCGCTGGTGCCAGTGTACACATTTAGGTTTGCTGTTCATTAGCAGGAACCTGGCCAGTAGACATGGTGTTCTGAATTTGGGACACTGCAAAATGACACTCATGTGTGGCCCATAGTTGTCAAGCATCTGCAAAAAGGCTGATGATGGGGAAGGGTGTCATCCTGAAATACAACAGTGAACTGAAGCATACATCCAAAGCTCACTAAGAATGGCTGTAGCTGAACACAGTCAAGGTCATGAATTGTGCCAGACATAACCCTGACTCCACAGCAATAGTGAAGGCACTGTGTGACCTCCAAGGGCTGTGCCCATGAGCTGACCTTGCAATTTGGCAGGGTTGGGGGACATTTGTAGAGAGGAGTGACCAAATAATGGCAAGTGAAGATGGGCCATGCTAGTATACCCCTTCCAGGAATAGTGACTGGTGTAGTTCACTTAACAGGTGCTGCAATAAACCATCATGTTAAGGGTGTGCACACTTATGCAACCCACATATTGTATGCATCTCAATCAGCATCTGCACAACTAACACATTTGTTTGCTACTGCATTTGATTGCACAGGTCATATGTCACATATCAGGTGTGTGTAATGTTAAAATATGCAGTATTGTGGCCCCATGGCATATCAGGGAAGAGGGTGGCATGCCAATAAGGGTGTGTACACTCCTCATAGCCCCAGTAAGCTTTGAAGGTTGTCAGTGTAATTGGATTTTATTGCTCAAACATGCACTGCTGATGATGAGATCTGCAAATCAGATGTCAGGTATTCACTATTGACATCTGTCCTCATATCATCCCAGGTATGTGTCAGACAAACACATAAGGGCTGTGAGCAACAGAGCAAACATAACTACCACACATATACACATTCAGCAATGGTGTGTACACTCATGAGGTATGGTGCACAGTGCATGCCAAGGTGCTGAACAGGTGCACAGCAGTACTGTGTACATGGGTGCAGTGTGTTCCAGTGGAAGAGGCATCACCTACTAACACAACTCATGTATCACATAGATGTATAATAGGTTCATAGGTTCATAGGTTCATAGGTAGGTACTAGGCTATTTGTCCGAGGTCATTTATAGGCCTAGCCAGAGTGTGTCGGCTTTTGCTGCCCCACTGATTGATTAACAGATCCTCTGTCAAGCAGAGCCAATGAAGTGATCCCAGGGGTGTATTTTCTGTTACCCATCCACTCATCAAGGTTTCTCTTGAAGAGTGTTAGTGAGGGGCTCTGCCTAATGTAGTTTGGAATTTTGATCCAAAGTATGGTGAGTCACTGTGACAGGAATCTATCCCTCCAGTATGTTCTATTTATTAGAACAAAAAATAGAGTGTAGAAGGCACCTCAGCCGAAATGCTGGTGTATGCTCATACGTAGCTGCCAAAATTCAAAAACGAATAGTCCCAAGGTCCATAAACGTATAAAATTTATTGAAACACATAAAAAAGGTGTAAAAATAACGTCGACCTAGGTTTCGTTCATATATCGAACTTCTTCAGAACAACTAACTGAATGCAAAACTTCCTTAAATACCCATTCTACCAACTCTAAGTAATACCAATTATTCAATTAATACACTTAGCAACTACTAAATGTACTTAAAGGAACCTTGAAGACAAACAAAAATATATATATATGTGTGTGTTATGGCTAAATTTAAAGGCAGCAAGAAAACTTCACTAAGATGTGTCTGTACTCATCCTACGCGTATATTGGTATTTAAATGCATAAATACATTCTGTAAATATGTGATGTGCAGTGAATAAATTATATATATATAATATATTGAATTTAATATTATAAATATTATATTAAATATTATATTAAATATATTGAACATGGGGATATAAAAATCTATGTGAATATGTAAAAAAATAATAAATAAAATAAATATAGTAAATATAGTATAATACATATACCCATATAAAATTTGCAATTGTGCTTCAGAATGTTATTGAACACAAAATTCCCAAAAGAACCCAAAAGGCCATAAGATAAATCCACAAATATATAGTATATATAAGCCATGCAACAAAATTTTTTGCAAAAAAATTATTAAAAACTGCTCTATACAAATAAGTACATCTATACATAAATAAATAAATAAATTGATAATACATACTTATATAAATACAGCAATAAATAATGCAATAAATAAATAATCATATAAAAAAGTACTAAAAATTATTATTAAAAAACAATATATATGTGTGTTAAATATGTCAACAGGAATACCACATAAATAAATAATTATATCAATACCCTTTGATATTTTTCATTCTTAAAATAGGCTTAATACTAATAAATTCATTAAGTCCAGGGTATTGATGAGCATTTAAAATAATTTGCATCCGCAATTCTAAGACATCCAGATTATATTTTGTTATCTTACCCTGAGGGTCTAATAGTATGTGTGAAACACCAAAAAACTTAAAACTATGATCTCCATATTGATTTACATGTCTAGCTAATGCATTTGTTAATTTTTTATTTTTAATATCTAATAAATGCTATCTGATCCTATCTCTTAAATGCCTACTAGTTTTACCGACATAGAATCCTTCACATTGTTGACATATTGCGATATAAACAACATTGGTGGTGTAACAATTAATATTTTGACTAATTTTAATATTGTGTTTATTTACTATCACATTAGTACCGGTGGTGATCAGATACTTACATGTAGAACACCTACCACACTTAAAATTACCCGAAGGTTTGTTTGAAAAATTCCTAACATTAACATTCAAACTTTCAAACAAATCCCTAAAGGATGTGTCTTTCCTGAATACAAAGGTAACTTGTCCTTTGAATATTTCTCCCATTGTCTTATCAGCTGTTATCAAATTCCAATTTTTATTAACTATATTCTTTATATTACTTGATATATTATTAAATGTGGTAATATACAATGGAATATTGTTACTTATATATTTCTTCAAATCAACCTGTTGGTCCTTATGGTCGTTGGGCAATATATTACCATTACTATTCAATAAAGCCTTATAAAACCCAGTATGCCTTTTACCAATCACTTCTTTTGCAATATTCCTACAAAATCACTAGGATATCCCTATTTAAAAACAATGAGATAATATATTCTATTTCTTGTCAAGTCCACCTCACTAACAATTCGCTGCCCTCACCATCTGGCCTTTAACCACGGCCTTTTTCTGGTGGTGAGGTGCCAACTATCATAATGTAAATACGAATTTGAGAAGGTGGACTTCCTATATTTTAGATACAAGCTTCTGTTTAATTTTATCATAATTTAATTGTATATCTAAGTAACTAATATTATCCTGACTAGTTACGTGTGTAAAATTTAAAAACCTTACACAACTATTAATATAATCTAAAAAAGTATTGAGTGCTGATTGTTCACCTTTCCAAATAATAATTAAGTCATCTAAAAGCGACCATAAAATTTGCGTTATTAATAAATAAATCTGAGTTAAATACATAATTCAATTCCCAATAAGTCAAAACGAAGTTAGCAAAATTGGGTGCACACGCTGCACCCATAGCTACTCCACTACTTTGTTTGTAATGTGCTCCCTCAAAAAATATATAATTATTTTTAAGAACAATTTCCATAAGTTTAACTATAACGTTAACTTTATTCTGATCGTATAAATTAGTATAGTACAATTGCTCCTCTAACCATTCTAACCCTTTATCATGGGGTATAACCGTAAAAAGGTTACATACATCCAATGTAACAAAACTGTCCCCATCTTGGAATTCTATAACCTTAATCTTATTCAAAAGGTCCCAAGAATCTTTTAGAATATGGGAAAAGAACTCAATACCTGGTTTTAAATGAAAATCTAAAAATTGACTTATGAAATGTGTCTTGCTTCTTTTGCCGTCAACTATAGGTCTGAATTGTAGGTTATCCAGACCTTTATGTATTTTGGGGAGTCCAAAAATACCACTAATAACAGGATAATCATTTTTCAAAAACTCTTCTTCATCTATCTCACCTTGGAATAGCATATCAAATAATGCATTATCAATTCTATTATATGCTATAAATATCTCATTTCTACTGACCTGTTCATATGTGTCCCCCTCTAACATGGCATTCATATAAGACACATAATCTTCATAATTGACTATAACAATTCCACTGCCCTTATCGGGTTTCATAATTCTAATGCCTGGGGTCGATATTATCCTGTTTAAAATAGCTTCTTCTTTTACAGTTAAATTCTTACTCCTATTACATTTTTATTATTATTAATGGTATATTGGGTAAAAACATCCCTAAAATCATTTTCAGTTGCTTTCTCAAAGAAGGCCACTTTTTCATGCATGGGTGGATTGTAAAAACTGGGCTTGGATAATTTATTTACCCCTATCTGTCCATTATCCCAGTTACTACTCTGATACATAACCTTTAAATTCAATTTCCGAGTAAATAATTTCAAATCCAATATTGTATTAACCAAATTACCCATCTTGCAAGGTACAAAACTAAAACCTTTTGAAAAGAGATTGACACATTCATTGTTAAAAACTTGATTAGTATAATTGTATAGCTTAAAATCGCCTTTGGTATTAGTAACAATTTTGGGTTTAAAAAACAACCTGCATTCACTTTCTTGTGCTTGTTGACCTATCTCTTCTATAACCCCATTATCCACACACACCCTCTCTAAAATGTTATATTTTTCTATTGTATTATTACTTGCATTAAATCTATAATTATCAGTATTATCAAATATTCCATCATATGAATGTATGGATAAATTACATAATGCATCATCATTCTCTGCACACAGACTAAAAGAAACATGATCTGTAACATTTTCCATGGTATAATTGTCAATCATATCTCCGTCTGTTCGCTGTTGTTCATATTCATTAAAAGGCAAAACAGTCTCTAAATGAGCAATGTCTGTGCTGACGACCACACTACCATAATTCTCACAACTGTCCAAACCAATGTTCTGTGTAGTGATAGAGTCATTATACATACACTGACCTTTGTCGATACAAGGTATTGTTTCACATGAAATGTCACTTTTCATAATACTATTACAACGGTAGTTAAAGCACGTCATACTATTGTCACTATTCGTACCAACTTGCAGAACTTCTGGTGTACAACTAAAAGAAGTTCCGTTTGTTGCCGTAACCTGTAAAAATGCCTGCTTTGTTTTATTCGATGACATAAAGGATAAATCATCCCTTAGCATGTTATTTACCGTTTGATTGCTATTCAAAAACAAAGTCTTAGTGTTATATGGTAAGTTTGAAAAATGCTGCTTACCAAAAACCTCCGAATGGTGGACGCCAGCGGCTACTTGCGCATCCCCCATGCGTTTTTTTGCGGTTGTTGAAAATTAACTCTCTTGCTTTTATCATAATCCCTTTTTGGTCTGGCCCCTGTAAATTCATATTCCTCCTCATCCTCATGGTGTTGACCCCTTAGCCGTTTTGATCTTCTAAGTCCTTCTCGTTCTCCTGGGCTGCCATATTGCCGGTATCCGTCAGCTTCCGAGGGAAGAGGGGAAGTGATGTCATCCAGCTCATCCATACGAGTATTACCTCCTTCTGATTTGCCATCATTATAGCCACGTGATATAGGTTTGGATTTTGGATAAACCAAACCAGAAGAATATACCTTTTTGTCCCGATTGATCTTATTTTGCTTTTTGTCATAAATCACATTACAACTATGTTCTACTTCTTTGATAATGTTAACATAGTTAGTAAAATAATGATCGAAAAGGAGATCCTGACTGATATAATTATTTAAAGTATCCAATTCTGCCATCAACACATCAATCTTCTTGTCATTATAAGTTATCATTATTTCCATAAGGGCTATGCCTGTTTGGTTAAAAAGTCCGTGCAATTCTTTAAGCATATCAGGATCTTGTTCGCTGCCATTCGGATATCTCCACAGCCTTAACCCTTTAGGCACTAACCCCAATTCAATATTTTTACGAAGATATCCGTTCTCCATTTGGGTTCTTTTAAGTTTAAACAATTTAACTTCAAAGGAACGTAACCATTCCCTCATGTTCCCCTCTATAACATTATTGCTTCTGCTCACTGGTGTATGCTTAGAAGTAAAAGAATATTGATTTGTTTTCCACGTATCAACACAAGCTGATTTTACTTTTTCCTTTTGTGGCACGCTGTTACCATGCTGCCTATTGCCGCTATTGACCAGACTACCTGATGTTGAATTTACTGATACAGGTGTCGGTTGAGTGAGCGGCAAACCTAAACTATCAGTAATTTCCGTATTAGCCTGGGCATTGTTCATAAGTTGCTGAATTAACGCTGTATGCATTTTTAACTGTTCATTCATTTGTCTGAGCAACACTCCCACCTCGACCGCATCGCCTTCTTCCTCCATGATACGACAATAAAACCAGTAACCAACCTCACGATAGAACAAAAAATAGAGTGTAGAAGGCACCTCAGCCGAAATGCTGGTGTATGCTCATACGTAGCTGCCAAAATTCAAAAACGAATAGTCCCAAGGTCCATAAACGTATAAAATTTATTGAAACACATAAAAAAGGTGTAAAAATAACGTCGACCTAGGTTTCGTTCATATATCGAACTTCTTCAGAACAACTAACTGAATGCAAAACTTCCTTAAATACCCATTCTACCAACTCTAAGTAATACCAATTATTCAATTAATACACTTAGCAACTACTAAATGTACTTAAAGGAACCTTGAAGACAAACAAAAATATATATATATGTGTGTGTTATGGCTAAATTTAAAGGCAGCAAGAAAACTTCACTAAGATGTGTCTGTACTCATCCTACGCGTATATTGGTATTTAAATGCATAAATACATTCTGTAAATATGTGATGTGCAGTGAATAAATTATATATATATAATATATTGAATTTAATATTATAAATATTATATTAAATATTATATTAAATATATTGAACATGGGGATATAAAAATCTATGTGAATATGTAAAAAAATAATAAATAAAATAAATATAGTAAATATAGTATAATACATATACCCATAAAAAATGCATGTTCTATTTATTGTTGTGGTGAGGTTTAGCTTACTAGAGCATGTGGCTCGCAGTGACTTGGATTTCTTTAAGTGGAGCATGTCCATCAATTCTGAGTTGGACATGGCTTTGTAAGTCAGGCAGAGATCACCTCTGAGTAAGCGATATGCCACTGAGTACAGATGGAGTTTTTTCAGTCAGGCTGCATAGGACATATTTTTGAGGCCAATAATCCTCTTGGTGAGGTACTTGTGTGGTCTTTCCAGCTGTTGGAAGTGTTTTGTGAGGTACATCCCAAATGGGGCATTGTACTCTATGATGAGTCTGATGAGTGATGAGTAGAGGGGCACTATAACCTCTTTATTTCTAGATGTGAACCCTTTAGTAATTAGATGGGCCACATAGAAGGATTTACTAACTACTTTGGCAATATGATTGTCAAAGGAGAGATTGCTATCTACCTGGGTCCCCAGATCTCTTATTAGCTCTTCTGTATTAAGGGGCTGCCACCTATGTGGTAATTCGTGAGTGTTTTGTTTTTCCCAAATGGGATGACTATGCATTTTTTGGCATTTAGCTTGAGGCCATGACTTTGATACCAGGTGTCCATCTCAGTAAGGCCCTTTTGGAGGATGTCTGTGTCAGCCGGAGAGTCATTTATGGCTCCCAGTTTGCAGTCATCAGCGAACTTGGTTAGCCATAGTCCTCCTGTGTTTGCCTGTAATTCTAATAAGTATATGCCGAACAGTAGGGGTCCCAGGACCGAGCCTTGCAGGATACCACTTGTAACTGGTTTAGAGTTGGATCTGGAGCCTGCTATTCTTACCGTGTGAGTTCTGTCTGTAAGCCAGTTGGCAACCCATCTTGTGATGTAGGGGTTTATATTCAGGCTGGTGAGTTTTTCTGTAATACCCGAGTGAGAAATAGGGTTGAAAGCCTTGGCAAGGTCAAGGTAGGCTGTGTGAACCACCTTTCCCTTGTCTATGGCCTTGGTGACTGTCTCAAAGAAGTCAACCAGGTTTAGTAGGCATGATCTGCCCTTAACAAAGCCGAACTGGGTCTGGTCGAACTGGGTCTGGTCAAGTGTTTGAAAGTTCCCAATGTCTTTGAGTTCCAGGATTATGCACTCCATAACCTTGCAGACCAGGCTAGTCAGTCCTATGGGGTGATAGTTACCAGGGTCAGTTGTGGCCCCTCCTTTGTGGAGTAGAATAACCATTGCAGTGCACCATTCCATGGACACAAAGCCTGTAGAGAGGCTGAGGTTGAACAGCGTGTTTAGGTGGGGGGTTAGTTCATTCTGTAGTTCATGCAAGACGCAGCCTGGGAAACCATCTGGCCCCATTGACGCTGTGTTTTTGGCTTTTGAAAGGGCTGTTTTCACCTGTGCGTCTGTGATTTCTGGGACACTACACTTTTCCGGTATTGTTGTAGGCCCTTTTGGGGGTGAGAGGGGGGTGAAGTTTGCACTGAATCTATCTGCCAGGATGTTGGCAATATCAGTATGTTCAGTATATTTTGTGCTATTTTGCACTAGTTCAGTGCATATCTGCAAGTTGCCACTTAGATTCTTAACATAGCTAAAGAAGGCTTTGTGGTTATCTTTTGAATCCTTGGCTATTTTTCTTTTGAAGTTAACTTTGGATGATTTTATGAGGGACCTTAGTTTGCTACTGATACTGATCAGGGATGTCTTTCCTTCTTGGGATTTGCTTTTTTCTGAACTAGTTTCCTCCTTCTATTGTATAGCCTGTTTATGGCAGGGGTCCACCAGACTAGTTTCCTTCTCTTAGAGGAGTGAGTCTTGTTTTTACTAGAGATGACATGATCCATACATCCTTGTAGGTGCTCATAGAGTGCATTTGTAAAGGTTTCTGCATGTTGGGCAGTGTTGTCCTTTTGCGTGGGGGCTGTGAAACTTACCGCCTCTGTCTTAAGTAAGGAGAAGTTTGCTTTAGAAAAGTTTTTTACTGTGGTTTCCTTAGTTTGAGGTGGTGGTGGGGTGTGGAGATCCAGAGTGATTAGTTTATGGTTTGATCTAACCAGTGACGGGTTGACCTCCTGTGTGAAACACCTGTTGCCCATGTTGGTGATGACCAGGTCCAATATGTTTTCACCTCTGGCAGGAGAGTTTACCAGCTGATCCAGGGTGTTTCAGTTGATGAATTCCAGGAAGCGCTGGGCCTGGGAGTTTGTACTCGAGTAGTTTTCCCAGTTAATGGTAGGGTAGTTGAAATCGCCCAATATCAGGGTGTTCGGTAGGATCTTCATGTTTTCCAGTGTCTCCAGAAAGGTAGAGTGGTGGCCCTAAGTCATGGATGGTGATCTGTAGCAGACCACAATTTGCATTGCAGATTTGCCTGATGTTAGTTGCACATGGATGATCTCAGAGGTATCAGGCTGCGCCACTAAACTGGAGGTATAGGTATCCTTGATGAATATGGATGCACCTCATTCTTTTGTGTTTCGGTCCATGTTCTGTGGCCAATACATGTGGTATGAGTTGTAGCCCAGTAGTGCTGGGGTGCTCTCTGGAGCCTTGAACCAGGTTTCAGTTACTGCACAGATGTCGACATTCTCCGTACTGAGGAGTGCTTCAAGCGTGTGCATTTTGAGATTTAAACTCCTGGCGTTGAGTAGCATAACCCTCAGTTTTTTGTTAATGTTGGTTTCAGGGATTGAGTTTAGCTGCAGTGCATGCTGTTGAGTGCCATATGTCATGCATGTTGACAGTTGGGTAATGGGAGGTCTGTGTAATATCTTTGTGTTACCTCACCTGTAAGTGTGTGTGTGTGTGTGTGTGTGTGTGTGTGTGTGTGTGTGTGTGTGTGTGTGTGTGTGTGTGTGAGTGTGTGTAGAGGTAAGCAATGATGTACATGTCTTAAAGTACATTTTTTGTTTTCCCCTTACAGGTGGTGAGGTGGGTCAGGGACCCTCCTGCAGGCAAACTGATGTTAGTGTCCATACAGACTCTGACAATGATGATAGGTATGGTGAGGCACAGACAGGGTTGTCAGGGGCTGAAGCTGTGCCATCGGTTGATATCCCACTGTTATCCACCCCATCCCTGCACACAGTCACATTGCCTATATATACCTCATCACCAGTGGCCATAGATGAGGAACAGTTGGTGGGTGGTGGCATGGGACAGGACAGTGTGGTGAATATGGCAAGTGTGTCTGTACATAGCAGCCATAGCCGGATGACCAGTGAGGTACCACACAGGCAGATGTACAGGGGTGCTCATAGGAGGGCTGCTGGCCATCATGCCCCTGGCAGAAGTGCCACAGCAGCTGTCACCAGATGCATGTTTTGGGCCATCATGCAGACACAGGCATGTATGGAATGTTATACCAGACAGAGTCTGAGGCTCCAGAGGGCTACTCATTCTGCTGTTATTGACAATATTCTTTATCTTGCTGGTGTCCATCGTTATTTTGCAGAGGACCTGGATAGACGGTTGGGTGAGATGGTGGGAATCCTCGACCATGCAATGTCTGTGTTAGAGCATATGGTGGGAGTAGGGTGACAGCCACATGGACCTAGGACAGCAGCACCAACAGGTGGAGGTCTACGTGGATGTGCAATAAGTCACAGCCACTACCGTAGTGGCAGCACCAGCACTGCAGGGGGGGCACTGTCCATACCACAACACACCATGGCTGATCCCTACACTGACCCAGATCCAGCGGACATTTGTCATCATCAGGAGAGAGTATCATAGCTGGGCTTGTACCTGGTAGAGCCCGTGGAACCCCTGGCAGGCACAGTTTTCATGTCCGTGGCCGGAGACGGTGAACTGCACACCCTGCCATGTACATCTACAGTTGTTCAACAAAACCCCTGTATAGGGCAGCAACATGGCAGAACTGTGTGTATACACACACACACACACACACACACACACACACACACACACACACACACACACACACACACACACACACACACACACACATCACCAACACAGCTAGGGCACCTCCGTACCTACACACACCACATCTGCACAGCCCAATTAATAACGAAACCCCCTAACACATACACAAATGATGTCAACCAAACAGCTCAGCCTAGGTCTCTGGCAAACACACAACACGTCCTGTGCATATGATGATACCTGTGCCACATCCCTGTCATCCATACCATCGATGCAGGGACAAGGCTAATATGGGTCTGATGCACAGGGTGACTGTACTAAGGTGTAGCAATGTAATGCTGTGTAACATGTTTTCAGCAGGAAAGTTTAATGCTTACATGTCAGGATGTGTAGCTGTCCAGCCATGATGCATTATAGCTGTTATCAACACTGACTGATTGTGGTCTCCATAATGTATTCTTTTTGTGTTCTAGGTATCTGTGTGTCAGCACGATGTTGGTCTGCTGTCCTTTCCTACAAGGGGTATGGCACTGTGGTGACACATTGACTGTGTCATATCCTGGGTACAGATGAACACAAGTAACAGGTCTGTATAACAGTTACTACATGTGCCACATGGCTGATAGGTCTGAGGGTTGTATACAGGTGAGTTCATGGTGGCTGATGTCAGCAACACTTCTAAAGTGGACAATGGTAAGTGTACTGGGTGGCACACACCACATGTTTGTGTATAACACACACACAGAGGCGTTGCTGTTGATGCAATACACAGAGACTACTGTACACATGGATGTATTTAATTTTGCAGTGAACCCATTTTAGCCTATGTAATTCCACCAAGACAAAATAGGCAAAACATCACATCAGTAAATAATCAGTCTGCTAGTGTAATGTCATTGATGATGGTACTGGCAGGGTATATATCCTCTTCCCCAATGTAGTGCAATCCTGGAGTTGGTAAACATAGGTGCGCTGGTGTGAGTGGCACAGCCCTCCACCTTGTCGGGTATGGGATGGTGTAGAACCGCACATAGTGTGATTGACAACTACTTAACCTGTTAACATAAACTGTACAGTATTACAGCAGACTAAGCGGGGGGGGGATACAGACAACAATAACCCCAATGAGGGTGACTATGTGTCCACAACATCCACACCCAACTATATATACCAACTCCAGTATTGCTGTACAGCTATAGAGTGGGGAAGAGGGCATTTACACATCTACTACTAGTTTTGATGGAATGAATTTCCACAAGATGATTCCTCTGAAATGTTAGCATTTGCCAGTCAGTTCTCTGACAGATGACCTCCTGGGACATGTATTTTCTGCAAACTGAAGTAGATCCCTTCACATACACACACACACTTACTTGGCAACACTGAGAGTAGAACCCCTACCTAGGTACTTATTGCTACTAATGTGTTTGGCCTTAACTGCACACACCACACAGCTTTTAGGATGAGGTGTGTCCCGAGTTTCTTGTCAAGTGAAGAACATCACCAGGTCTTGTACAGTATGGCAATGGGGGATGTACTGGGTGTTAATGAACAATACATAGTATGACATACTGTCATTTACACATTGACAAACACATAACAGTCATAGACACATCTGAGAGACCTGGGTTTATCAGTGCTAACTACCTTGTCAGTGAGTCCATTCTGTTACAGATAATTTGCACATAGCGCATGCATCATTGGGCTGGATAGTGCAATCAGTTACCTGTATGGTTGATGGTGACAGTGGTCCTCATACAGTGGACCTTGGGACATGTAATGTGGGTACCATGGTGTAAAGACAGTATACCCAGCACCCACACCCCACATTGGATATTTTGCTCACTGAATCCCATGATAATACTTTGACATAGTGTCTAGTGTTCACTCTACATAATACAGAGAGAAGATTTGAGAAGGCCAACCCACTTAGGTTCTTCTTCCCTCTCTCCTTGCACTTTACCAAAAAAAAAACAATTCATCTGCTTTTACTGTATTTGTGTTTCCTCCTACTTTATTTTCCTTTTGCCTCTTCTTAAAAGTATTCAATTTTATTTATTCTGTTGCACTTATTGCTGCACTTATTGCTGCTTGGTAGTAGCCTGATTAAATTGTAACTGTTATTCTAAGTCTTTTGGTTTATGCACTTGGGCTTCATACTGGTTGTTGTACATTAAGGTTTGTGGTCTGCACTGTTGTGGCAGGACAGAAAGCTTACATCCTTCTAAGCTGG
Source organism: Protopterus annectens (assembly GCF_019279795.1). Lineage (NCBI taxonomy): Eukaryota > Metazoa > Chordata > Ceratodontiformes > Protopteridae > Protopterus > Protopterus annectens. Next base: position 1,089,101,975 of record NC_056747.1, on the reverse strand, counting down.
GAATTACTGATTGAAAGATCAGTGTCTGCTATTCTAAAAGTGTATTAGTTCTGGTGTAAGCACTTGGGCTTCAGGCCAGTTATTCTACATTAAGAAGGTTTGTGGTCTGCACTCTTGTGGGAGGAGAGGCTGGATTCTGCCCTTCTGAGCCGGGAATTTCTGGTCACAGGCTTATTGTGCCTGCTTATTTGAACTGTTTCTTTTTGAAATTGGTGTGCCTTGTTGCTGTAGCATAAGACCAGATTCAGGCCTACTGAATTTAACTTTGTTTGTATAACTTGAGCACTGATCCAGGCCATCTTTTTGGAGAAGGTTCCCCTGCACCCTAGTAGCAGGAGTGTGCAGTTAGAACTTGCCTGATTGAAGACTACTGGAACAAGGCTCAGTTCTGAGTTTTTTTCTGGTTAATTGGGTAACTTGTTTAAATCAGATTGTTCGTTTTCTATTGTTTTATATATATATATATATATATATATATATATATATATATATATATATATAGTAAAAAAATATTATACTTTATTCATCTGCTTTTACTGTATTTGTGTTTCTTCCTACTTTATTACTAGGGTCATTGACTACAACTCTGAACTGAGATATATAACAATAAGTATCTTTTTATGCACATTTAAAGTGTTTTTTTTTATTGTATCTGATTTACTTTCTGAAATATATATATATATATATATATATATATATATATATATATATATATATATATATATATATATATATACCTATTTACCATCTTTCTAAGCGAGTATAGTCCAGTTTTCAAGTTATTGCTGAATTCAGGGCTGTGTTTCAAATCTCTGTGTTTACCCATACCTTACTTGGATAGAAGGAAGTTTCTCTGTTCACCTGTGAGAGAGGAGAGCTTTGAGCAGCCTATCTGTCCCTGGAGGTGTGGTTTCAGCCCAGAATGTAGTAGTTTATTGGCCATTTTGGGCTAATTTCTATCTCTTTCATTTTCCTGCTATAAAAAACAGCATTTGCCTGGTTTTGCGTGCTGGGCAGCGCCAGTTAGCTAGGGTATATCTATTCCCGGCTTCACAAAGTCTCTTCAATTTTTCCCTTGGAACTAGACAAACTTTCAACTTAAGCACTCAAGCCATTCATTTTTCAGCATGGCACTTGCTCAAAACTCATAGCAAGCACTTATAAACCCTAGCACTACAGAAGGACAAGACTCTCAATTCGACCTTACCAGCCATTCAGTAAAAAAGGTTACTGTACCTATCCAGGCATGTCCAAAGGGCAGTTTCAGGTGCACTCTCCAGTCCAACTGGGGAAGCTGGGCATTTTGAGGCAATGTTACAACTGCCTCATGTACACAGACAACCCTCTCCTCCTACCACCAAACACTAATACATGCGAGAAATGCAATTATACAGCAAAACTGGAGGCTAAGCTCTCACAACCCAAGACTGGATCAGACAGTCAAGAGGAGAAGGAAAATACTAGCATCACACCACCAATCTCACATAGACCCATTAAACCAGCACCGGCAAAAAGCACACATAAATACATGAAAACATACTCGGAGGCTCTAAATAAAAATCTGCAAAAGCAACAGAGCCATCTAAAGCAGACATCCAAGCAACCTCTACCCCCCAACACAAACCATGAAACACATACTTCACAAAACCAGTGTGCCATGCAATCACAGCCCTCAAGGCAAAATAACATACCCAACATACTAGTAATAGGTGACTCTATAATCAGGCACACTGATGTCCCACTCACTAGGCTGAATAAGGAAAAGGTTACTGTTAGCTGCCTGTCAGGTACCAGGATCCGCCACATAACACAAGCACTCAGGTCACTCCAGAACAAGTACAAATACAACTCTGTCTTTGTCCATGTTGGTGTAAATGACCTAAGCCATAAATCCCTGGACTACATGAAAAGAGACAAGGAACAGCTCTCTAATCACATAGCCCAGACCGGTATGACCCTGACCCTGAGTAGCATCCTGCCCTCACCAAGAAATATACCATGGTATGAAGAAAAAATTATCAATTTCAACAATTGGCTAAGTTTCTGGTGTCATTTAAAGGGTATCCAGTGTCTGTCTGCCTGGGATGACATGCTCGACAAGCCACGCTGCTTCGCTAGAGACAGCTTGCACCTGTCACCCTTAGGCTTTCGAATACTAGCCAAGGCTCTTGCCACCCCCATAGTGCCTTTTTTAGGCAAGGCTCAAAAGACAAACCCACCACCCTAAATAGCACAAGTAACAAAAATCTGAGGGTAATACTATTCAATGCCAGAAGTCTAAATGCACGCACTCGAGGCACTCCTCAGTATGGAGAAAATCAATATATGTGCAGTAACAGAGACCTGATTTAAGGCTTCAGAGAGCACCCCAGCACTACCAGGCTACAACCCATAACATACATTTCGGCCACAGAACCCGGACCCAAATACAAAAGGCGGGGGAGTATCCATATTCATCAAGGATACCCACACCTCCAGGTTAGTGGCACAGCACGATGTTTCAGAGATTATCCACGTGCAACAAACAATGGGCAAAACTGCAATTCAAATTGTAGCTTGCTACAGATCACCCACCATGTCCCAGGACATTTTGCATTTCTGGAAACACTGGGTAACATAAACATCCTACCAAACACGCTAATATTGGGTGATTTCAATTACCCAAACATTAACTGGGAAAACTATTCAAGTACTAACTTCCATTGCCCAGCATTTCCTAGAATTTATAAACTCAAATGCCCTGGAACAACTGGTCAACACTCCCACCAGAGGTGACAACATATTGGACCTGGTCATCCTCAACATGGGTGACCGGTGTTCCATACCGGAGGTCAACCCCTTGCTGGTTAGATCTGACCATAAACAAATCACTTTGGATATCCACATTCTGCCCCCACCCCTGGACAAGGAAACCACTGTAAAAAACTTTTCAAAAGCAAACTTCATGTTACTTAAGACAGAGGCGGAAAGTTTCAAAGACCCATGCTAAAGGATAACACTGTCCAAGCTGCAAAATCCTTTACTAATGCATTCTATGGGCAGCTACAAGAATGCATGGATCATGCTATCCCAAGCAAAACCAAGACTCACTCCTCCAAGAAAAGGAAACCAGTCTGGTGGACACCTGCCATAAACAAGCTATACAATTGAAGGAGGAAACTAGTGCAGAAAAGAGTAAAATCCCAAGAAGGGAAGACATCCCTGATCAGTATCAGCAAGAAACTACGATCCCACATAAAATCGCCCAAGGCAAGCTTTGAAAGGAAACTTGCCAAGGACTCCAAAGATAACCACAAGGCATTCTTTAGCTATGTCAAGAATCTAAGTAGCAATGCTCAGATCTGCTTGGAGTTAGTGCAGAATGGCACAAAATACACTGAACCAACTGATATTGCTAACATCCTGGCAGACAGGTTCAGTGCAAACTTCACTCCCCTCTCACCCCCAAAAGGGCCCATAACCATAACAGAAGAATGTAGAGCCCCTGAAATCACAGACACTCAGGTTAAAATAGCCCTCTCTAAAGCCAAAAACACAGCATCAGTGGGACTGGACGGTATCCCAGGCTGCATCCTACACAAGCTCAAAGACGAACTAACCCCTCACCTAAACATACTTTTCAAACACAGCCTCTCTACAGACTAGAGTGGCATAGAGTGGTGCACAGCAACAGTTATTCTGCTCCACAAAGGTGGAGCCACAACAGACCCTGGGAACTATCACCCTATAAGCTTGACTAGCTTGGCCTGCAAGGCTATGGAGCGCATCAGCATGGAACTCATTAACAGAGACATTGGGAACCTCCAAACACTGGACCCTACCCAGTTCAGCTTTGTTAAGGACAGATGATGCCTCTTAAACCTGGTGGACTTTTTTGAGACATGCGATAGATGAGGGAAAGTTGGTACACACAGCCTACCTAGACCTCGCAAAGGCCTTCAACACCATTCCCCATTCTGGTATTATAGACAAGCTCACCAACCTGAATATAAACCCCTATGTCACAAGATGGGTTGCCAATTGGCTCATGGACAGAACCCACATGATGAGAGTTGCGGGAGCTAGGTCTGACTCTAAATTGGTTACCCTCAGTCCTAGGACCCCTCCTGTTCAGCATATACTTCTCAGAGGTACAGACAAGCACAGGAGGACTATGGCTGACCCAGTTCACAGATGACTGCAAACTAGGGGCTATAATTGACTCACCGGCTGTCACAGACATCCTCCAAAAGGGTCTCACTGAGAAGGATACCTGGTGTCAAAATCATGGCCTCAAGCTAAATGCCAAAAAGTGCATAATTATTCCCTTTGGAAATAACAAAGTACCCACAAACAACCACATAAGTGGTAGTCCCCTAAATACGGAAAACATAATAAGGGATCTGGGGACCCAAGTAGATAGTAATCTCTCCTTTGATAATCACATTGCCAAAGTGGTTAGAAAATCCTTCTATGTGGCCCACCTAATCACAAAAGGGTTTGCATCCAGATCAAAAGAGGTCATTGTGCCCCTCTACTCATCACTCATCAGACCCATCATAGAGTACAACGCCCCATTTGGTATGTACTCTACAAGACACCTGCAACAGCTGGAAAGACCACAGAAGTACCTCACCGAGAGGATTACTGGCCTCAAACAGATGCCCTATGCAGTTCGATTGAAGAAACTCCAGCTGTACTCGGTTGCATACAGCCTGCTCAGAGGTGATCTCTGCCTGACATACAAAGCCATGTCCAACCCAGAATTGATGGACATGCTCCACCTAAAGAAAACCTTATCACCTCGAGCCACATGCTCTAGGGATCTAAACCTGACCACAACAATAAATAGGATGTGCTGGAGGGATAGATTCCTGTCCCAGAGACTTCCCATGCTTTGGAACAAAATTCCAGTCTACATTACGCAGAGCTCCTTCCTAGCACTCTTCAAGAGAAACCTTGATGAGTGGATGGGAAACAGAAAGTTTACCCCGGGGATCACTTCAGTGGCTCTGCTGGACAGAGGCACAGGGAACTAATCTAAGGGGGCGGTGAAAACCAACACATTCTGGCTAGGCTTATAAATGCCTTCAGGCAGATAGCTTAGTACCTACCTATGAACCTATACCCACAATCACACATTGACTAGGACTGAAATACAACCCCTTGTCTAGCTCATCAGTGCTACTACAGGGATATGCATTTATTGCACATGCCAAATGGATAGTAGGGTGATGGTTTATCATGGCTCTCCTAATGTCAGCAACCCAGTTTGGGTTTGTAAAAGGCAGATCATGTCTCCTAAACCTGATTGACATCTTTGAAGCAGTCACCAAAGCCATAGACAAGGGTAAGGTGGTTCACACAGCCTATCTAGAT
>NC_056747.1:1089036617-1089089117 GCF_019279795.1 Protopterus annectens | reverse complement strand
GGTGACAGACTTGGGGGAAGGAGGGACAGACACAGGGCCAATATTGACATATTGCTGTGCTAAACTAAGACATTTCCTGGTGTAACAGGGTTTCTTGTGACAAATTGCTTCTGAGGGATATGAAGTCAGTAACTCACATGGATGTTACCATGTACTGACTGCAACCATCAGAGTATGCTACTGCACTTCTAAAGATAGGAAATGTGTGAGTAACACAACACATGTAAGACTCCAAACACTGGCCAGTCTGCAGATAGCCCTACAGGTGAGAGTTTCCCCAATCACATACTGTCCAGACTTTAAATCATGTAGAACAGCCATATCCACACAAACCCTGTTAAACCAGCATTAGTTCAAATGTAGAACAGCAATACTCACATTCTGTCCCCATGTCTGGAACATCCACCTCCTGTTTGTTGGCCTGTCTCCATAGTGTATGTTGTACGAGGTATTTGCAACTACCCTCTGTAATGCTGTTTGTCAAACACCCACATGAAGTCCTGCTCACAGTGAAGGATAAGGTCCAACACCCACATGAAGTGCTTAGTTATAGGAGTGTGTTTTCATGCAATTGGCTTTAGGAATGATACCACAGCTGTTCCACGTGCAATTAGCAAGTGGGGGACTGCAATTCATGCACAGGTCATTAGCTGATCATGAGTATTACTGACAAAACTTAACCTGCTGCCTATGCACAACAGATGTACTTTTCCACATCCACCAGAGAGGGAGAGAGAGAGATAAAGAGAGAGGGAGAGAGAGAGAGAGAGAGACAGAGACAAAGTAAGAAAAGAAGGGAGTAAGAGTCAAGTGTGTTTGTGTATGATCTGTGGGTGGAGAGTGGTATCTGTATTATAACAGTTGTCTATATTGTTTACTAATCCATACTGTCACATAGTAATTGCACATGGCTGTACACATTTATGGCTAAGGATTGTCTACAACATCCTCTACAGTGTTTGAAAACTGTTGACCTTGTAATATGGAAAATGGGACATATAGGTCCTCAATATAATGATGTATGAAAACCCACACTGCAATGATCCTGTCATTACACAACCACCCCAACCCCCACACAGGATACTGATGACACACACTTACCAGTACTGAGTTTCAAACCCTACTTGATTATGTATTGCTATTACAGTGTTATGCAATTATTGCACGTGCCACAGAGCTTACATATTGGAGAGTTGTCCAAAGGTAACTTTGAAGGTGAGTGACATCAGCAACAGTGCTAAAGGAGGGATAAGGGAAGTGTAGTTCATGTGAATGTCCACAAAAGCAGGTGTTGACGAAGACACACACACTCTCTCTGGGAAACACGCACATTATCACAGTTAGCAAGGTCAGGATTAGAACTCCTACCTAACTTGTTTGCTACACTACAGTATTATGCAGATAACACAAGCATCACAGAGCTTATATGGTTGATATATCACCAAAGGGTTATTTCAAGGTGAATGACATCAGCAGGTATGGTAAAGTAGGGCAATAGGAGGTGTACTGATTGTGAATGGCTTCAAAATCATGAATCTCCACACACACACACACACACACACACACACACACACACACACACACACACACACACACACACACACACACACATTTGCTAGTACTGAGATGCATAGCTTCATTGCTTCACAGGCGTTTAGTAGGTAAATGGACCTGAAGGCTGTACAAGGCTAGGCAAAGGGAATACCTTGGCATCAGGCCACATGACAATGGTCACCAGTGTGGCTCAGGAGCGTAGTCCCTGGAGTGGTCCCCACAGGTGGGTATTGTATTCACCATCCACTCATCTGGGTTACTATTGTGATTGGCCAGTGATGTGCACTGCTTCCCATGTATGTGATCTATATTCCATAACATGGACAGTGTCTGGGTTGTGCACATGTCCCACACGCATGTTCTTTGACATGTGGAAGTGTGCTTGAGGTATCTGGAGCATGTTGTATGTACAGATTGTTATCTTCTGATGTAGCATTCCTGACCTCATTTGAGGAGAACTGGCTATGGACCGAGTTCATGATAGCACCTACACTGACAGCATGATATAGGTATTCAGTGGAGTTAGTGGCATCTGTCCATACAGGGCATGTGTATAAGGCATGGTCTTCCCTTTGTGGGCTACATTTGCAGACTCTACAGTTGTTGCAGGGGTCCAGTGGGGAACATAGCAAAAGGACCACTGTAAGCATTTATTTGCCTACTGTAGGGATGGAACAGGGCGCCATGTCCTTTTACTTGCTGGATAACACACACTCAGTCAGGAGATGTAACACATCACAGCACTTAATGATGTCAGTGGCACTGTTGTGATCAACAGGCATATAGTCCACTGCAATCACACCATGGTTACTATCTGTGAGGCAATATGCAGGGAACTACCAATATAGTGGCTGTTGCCTAGCCAAGTGTGTTTGTGTATGAGACACGGGTGGAGAGTGTTCTCAGAGTAATACAAGGGTTGCCTATGTTGTACACCAATCCGTAATCTCACATATAGGGCTATGGATTGTCTACACCAGCCTCTCTGGTGTTTGACATCTGTTGCCCTTGTAAGATGGATATTGTGACATATGCCCTGTATGGACAGATGCCACTAACTCCACTGAATACCTATATCATGCTGTCAGTGTAGGTGCTATCATGAACTCGGTCCATAGCCAGTTCTCCTCAAATGAGGTCAGGAATGCTACATCAGAAGATAACAAATAAAACAGCTATACAATCTCAGCCTCACTACAGGATATGTGCCCACAGAATGGCGTACAGCAACAGTGGTCCCACTCCACAAAGGAGGAGCCTCTACGGACCCTGGAAACTATCGCCACATTAGCCTGACTAGCTTAGTCTGCAAGGCTATGGAGAGGATCATCATGGAGCTCATAAACAAAGACATTGGGGACCTACAGACACTAGATCCTACCCAGTTCAGCTTTGTCAAGGGCAGATCCTGCCTTTTGAACCTGGTTGACTTCTTTGAAACAGTCACCAAAGCCATAGATGAAGGGAAGGTAGTCCACACAGCCTATCTGGACCTTGCAAAGGCATTTGACACAATACCCCACTTGGGCATCATAGATAAGCTATCCAGCTTAAATATAAACCCCTATGTCACAAGATGGGTTGCAAACTGGCTCAAAGACAGAACCCACAGAGTGAGAGTTGCTGGAGCCATGTCAGACTCGAAACGGTCACAAGTGGCATCCCACAGGGTTCTGTCCTGGGACCACTCTTGTTCGGTATATACTTTTCAGAGGTACAGGCAAACGTGGGAGGACTATGGCTCACCAAGTTTGCAGACTGCAAACTAGGCACCATAATCAACTCTCCAGCTGACACAAACATCCTTCAAAAAGGTCTCACAGAGACAGATAACTGGTGCCAGCGCCATGGTTTAAAGCTAAATGCCAAAAAATGTATAGTCATACCCTTTGGCAAAAACAATGTGCCCACAAATTACCACATAGGCAGAAACCCATTAAGTACAGAGAAAGTTATTAGGGACCTGGGACCCAAGTTGATAGCAATCTCTCCTTTGAAAACCACATTGCCAAAGTGGTTAGAAAGACCTTCTATATAGCCCACCTCATCACGAAGGGTTTCACATCTAGATCAAGAGAGGTAATCGTTCCCCTTTATTCATCCCTCATCAGGCCCATCATAGAATACAATGCCCCTTTTGGGATGTACCTTACCTGACACCTGCAGCAATTAGAAAGACCCCAAAAGTATCTCACCAAGAGGATCAAGGGTCTCAAACAGATGCCATATGCTGCTCGGTTAAAAAAACTCCAGCTCTGCTCAGTTGCATACCGCCTACTTTGAGGCAATCTATGCCTGACATACAAAGCTATGTCAAATCCAGAATTAATGGACATGCTCCACCTCAGTAAATCTAAATCCCTTAGAGCCACATGCTCGAGGGACTTGAACCTAAGCATAGAAATAAATAGAACTTGCTGGAGGGACAGGTTCATAACCCAGAGGCTCCCTTCGTTCTGGAATAGAATTCCAGTTCATGTGAGGCAGAGCACCTCACTGAATCTCTTCAAGAAGAATCTCGATAGGTGGATGGGGGATCGTAGGTTTGTCCCAGGGATTACTCCCATGTCACTATTAGACAGAGGCACAGTAAACTAAACCTTAAAACGGATACAGTATACTCAAATCAAGGGGTGGCATAAGCCATACAGAATCGGGCTAGGCTTATAATTGCCCCAGGGCAGATAGCCTAGTATGAACCTATGAACCTATGAACCTATACTAGATCCTCAATATAATAATTTAGCAAAACCCACCCCACAATGCATACTGTTACTACACAATCACAGCAACCTCCACACAGGATACTGATGACATACACACACACACTTGCCAGTACTGAGATTGAAACCCTGACCAGGCTATGTATTACTACTGCAGTGTACCACATTTATTGCACACATCATGGAGCTTATATGATGGACATGGTCCCAAGGTACTTCTAAGGTGAGGAAGATCACCAGCCCTTGTAAATACAGGCATTGAGTGATTTAGTGGGTGAGAGATCCCAAAAATAATTTTACCCTAAACACACATGTACAATTGCCAGGGGTGAGGTGCAAACATCTATCCAACAATCTTTACAGGCCATTATGTTACACATTTGCCATCTGCACCACTAACCTGACATGGTTTATGGTTGGCAACAGGTACTTCTAAGGTAGATGATATCTGCGGGAGTGCTAAAGTCAGGCTCTGAGATATGTACTGGGTGTAAATGGGGCCAAAATCTTTGAGGTACACACACAAACACTTGCCACAGATGAGATCCAAACCCATACCTGTGTAGTTACTGCTACTTTATTATTCCACATTTATGGCACGTGCCACGGAGCTTACAAAAATTGACCTTGTCCACAGGAGTATTTCAATGTGACTGACATCAGCAGGCTTGTTAAAGTAGGGCAATGGGAGGTGTAGTGACTGTGAATAGCCTCAAAATCTTTAATCTCTACACACATACAGAGTTTCACAGTTGCCATGTCTGGGATTAGAACTCCTACCTAACTAGTATGTTACACTACAGCATTACACAGTTATCACACACGCCACAAAGCTTATAGGGCTGGCCCTGGTCCAAAGGGGTATTTAAAGGTGATTGATATCAGCAGGCTTGCTAAAGTAGGGCAGTGGGAGGTGTAGTGACTGTGAATGGCTTCAGAATCTTTAATCTCTACACACATACAGAGTTTCACATTTGCCATGTCTGGGACTTGAACTCCTATCTAATTAGGTATGTTATACTATAGTATTACACAGCTATCGCAAGTGCCACAGAACTTACAGGGCTGGCTTTTGTCCAAAGTGTATTTCAAAGTGACTGACATCAGCAGGCTTGCTAAAGTAGGGTGATGGGAGGTGTAGTGACTGTAGATGGCCTCAAAACCAATAATCTGTATACACACACACACACACACACACACACACACACACACACACACACACACACACACACACACACAGTTGCCATATTTGGGATTAGAACTCCTACCTAACTAGTATGTTATATTACAGCATTACATAGTAATCACATGTGCCATGGAGACTGTGGGTCTGAAAATTGGCCAGAGGGTTATTTCAAGGTGACTGACATCAGCATGAGTGCTAACATAGGCTATGGGAAGTGCAGTGTGTGTGAATGGGCCATAAACTATTCCTCTGGAAACACATACACAACACTCAGTCACACACAACTTTACATTTGACAGGACTGGGTATACAAATGCTAGATGAATACTGATTTGTACTATCATGTTACACAGTTATCACAAGCACCGCAGACACTATAGTGCTGAGGGCTACCAAAAGCAAATGTCTACAGTGCTTTACATTGGCACATCATGTGATATTGGCCAATTGGATGTGTAGTGGGTGGGACAGGCCTCATTATGGCAATCTCTTTGTCACTGTCTGCCTCTCTCTTCCACACATCTGTGTGTGTGTATGTTTGACCTATTATATTATGTTGGCCTTAGATATGTGTGAGTATTCCTGTCCAATGTGTGTGCAAAGCATGAATGGTGTGCAATGTGGTGCGTGTGCACAGACATCTGCAACTGACAGATATGTATAGTCCACTGTTGTTGTCAGACATGGGCTTCATTTCTCTAAGTGTTGGAGCATGCCCAGTATGACCTTCTTTATTTTGTTGTCAGACAAGGGCTTCATTTCTCTAAGTGTAGGAGCATGCCCAGTATGACCTTCTGTATTGAGTGTATGAATCCATTCCAGGTAGGTTGTACACCACTGCAGGATTATGTGTTCTACACCTACAGCTAGCAATCTGTTCCTGCAGGATATCTGTAGATAGGTTGAGAATATGGAGTCACAATGGGCAAAAGATAGTGGGATACTGTAACTATTGTGTCGGTGCTGCTTGTGTTACATGATTGGTGTTAGCAGAGATATTCAGACATATATGTACTGTTTTACACTGTGATGTATTATGTCAACAGCTACTGACATATATACTTATTTGCTCACAGTTATTTCCTGGGAAATACAAGATGAATGAAGCTGTGTCCAGTATTGTGGTCTGCAGCCTACATATTCTTGCACGCTCATGCCATTCTGGAGGAGTAGCTGCAGACACTTGCTGATGGGTCTGTGTAAATTGTCCAGCACCTTGGTACTGTGGTGGCTGAGGATCCCCTGCTTGTGCATCTATCCACGTGACAGGATGGCCATATCCTGCTGTGACCATACCTCTCAGCTGTACAGATTCACCCAGATTACCCAGAGGCAGGGCTCATATATGTGGTCAGTTCCCCTTCATATTGTGGTTTACAAGTGGGTTTTTAGCCACCCATTACTGGGTTTGCAGGCAGGGGTAGTATGGGCACACATCAGAGTTTTAGACTTTACACACTCCATGGCATTCCCCCCACTCTGTTATTCTATTCTCTTCCTAACATTATGCAAATTATATCTCCAAAGTATCCCTATAGTTGTCCCTTCATCCCAGCATTATTTAGGGGTTGGTCTACAGTTCATGCAGTAGCACATGGTGGGTATGCTACTGGGATTTGTCAACATGGCCTTGCATTTGTGTTCTGTGGACTGTGCTATGTTGTTAGTTGGGATCCCATGAGATAACATACATTGGCAGTATGGGTGAGGCACAGGCCTTTGACAGAGGACTGTAGGGCATTTGGTAGTGATGTAGGCCATATGTAGCAGGCCAGTGCATTGTGTCACTTCTACAGTCCCAGGCTGCAAGCCACTGGATTCCCATGGGGTTACAGGGTAGGTGTGCGAGGTGTTAATGGCAATAGTTCCTGTTCATATTAATCCATTGTTCTGGATGCTGGCAGGGTGCTGCTTACAGCTTGGGACACACCTGCATGGGACACCTCTTCAGCATGCTGAATTCTGTGGGTATTCCCATATAGAAGTGGGGGTCATACTGTACTCATTCCCAACAGCAGGGATATGACCTGTGATAAACCTGTGGCTGATGGTGGGGTGAGTTGAGTACATGTGTGATATGGAAGCTTCTTGCAGCTGACTCACAGATATACCTGGGACATTTCCCTTATGCTGCCTTGTGTGGGGACATAGGCAGTCTCTCATTACTTCATAACTGTGCTTTTTATAGTCTGCCAGTGATTGGCCAGACTACTTCAGTATTCCATACTACACAGACAACTAATGTGCTGCTAACCTGTATGTACAATTCCAAAGGTGTGTGCAATTGACAGTTACATTTTATGTACTCTGTCTAGGGTACTTCCACCTATGTACTGTGTGTATGTCTGGGCACACATTCATGGCATGTCCATCTTTCAGATGGCGACATATATTGACATCTGAACAATGTGTATGGGTGACTGCTGAATTGGGTCTTGCTGGGATACATTGTGGTTGGCACTGCAGTTGTCAGAACATGGCCCTGTCATTGACAGTACTGGCCATAGGCCACCAGGACACAACTCTCCATGCCTACATGCTGACCACTTCCCCACAATATACAACACACAACAACCTAACACACAGAGTTCTGCATATTGTACACATGCAACAATCTATCCTGTAAATTGGGCCAGCTCAGGTAATCTGTGCTCCACTGTTATTAAACCCACATGTACATGTTACTGCATTTCTAAATAGGACTGTTGGGGGGGGGGCACACCTGACAACTGTAAACATTTGTTATGTCTCTACTGGTATTTCAGGTACTCTGTTAGCTTCCATTTCATTTTGTATTCTGACCTATCATGCAGACTAGAGGCATATCAGTAGAGTACAGATCTTAGGTTTTATTGACCTACATTTCAGTTTCAGAATTCTTACCCTTCAGAACTAACATACAAATGCCTGACCTGTTGTAGTCTGTCTGTGTAGGTCTGGAGGGGGGCTGTTCTCCATTTCCATTAATTCGAGGTCTTAGCACAGCCTTTCTTTATGGTCATCTACACCTGTCCTGCTGGCTGAGGCTGTTGTTGTGTATGTGAGACTCACTGACACTGACATGCATGTGTATGTCCTATGGACACACATTTGGGCCACCACATATACTGCAGTGGGATTTGTCACCTTGTCTAGTACTGCCTACTTTGCTGGCACCAATATTTGTTATGGATTTCATGCTGCCCATATAGGTGTCCACTATCTGCTGCCATCCCATTCAGCCACCCAATTCCCTTGCATGCTCATATCCATACCATAGATGCAACTAGTAGAACATAGTACTCCATTCAGCAATTGATAGGAAGAATGACTTATCTTGTGGCTGTGCCAGTATTGAGGATGGTGCTGGAGGATTGACTATGTCGGATGCATATAGTACACTCCCTATACATGGTAAAGCACAGGTAGTGTCATGTTTGGCATCTCTTTTACTGTATGTGCGAGTCAGAGAGAGGTGTCATTCCCTGGGTTCCTACTGTGTCAGTGTATGTGCTATGCGTTGCCTCTTTGCCAAAGCATGGGCATACTGGGCATGCCTCCTTCTGCCTAGATGGGCAGGCTCAGGTTTTTCCTCCTCCGACTCACTCTGCGCCTATGCTGGCCTTGGCAATGCTGTGGGGGGGGGGGGCTGTTTGGCCCTGCCCCGTGCTGTTCCTGCTGCAGCTGTTTCCGCAGGATTATATTGTGTAGCATAGCACATACAATGAAAATTTGTGTGCATGTAGCTGGAGAGTACTGCAAGGTTCCACCGGATATGTCCAGGCACTGGAACCGTGACTTGAGCATCCCAAACACATGCACTATTATGATTCTGGTTTGTGTGTGTGCTTCATTATGGAGTTCTTGTTCAGGTGTGTGTGCATTTCTCATGGGTGTCATCAGCCACGGCTCCAGTGCATAACCAGCATCCCCCACAAGTTGGCCATATCGGATGTCTGCACTGGCAAATCTCTGGTACACCTGTGTCATATGCCAGATGTGGGAGTCATGATAGCTTCCAGGGCTGCCAGCACACACATGGCAGTTGATGGAGGGGAAGCCCTTTCAGTTTATGTAGACCCTACCCTGTTCACCAAGTGGTGCTTTGATGTGTATGTGTGTGCAGTCTATAGCACCCACTACCTCAGAGTATTCTGCTATTTGGTGGAACAGACACATATATCTGGTCAACGCCTCATGGATGTTGAGGAATTATATGTGCTCACTGGCATGTGCTGACACGGCATCCAGGAACTGGTGGAGTACACTGGATGCCAATTCCTGTGAGATCCCCATGATATCCCCAGTTGGCCTTTGGAAGGTATGTGTGGCTAGTATTCCTAAACCTACACATACCTTGGTATCCACTGAGATGGATTTCCCTGTGTTGATTCTGTGTGTGAGGCATGGCTGGCACAGCTCAACAATTTGTTGTAGGATGTCCCTGTCCACCCTATAGCGCTCCACTGTCTCCAGCTCATGTAGCCCCTGGTATGTTACCCTGGGTCTGTGCACTCTTCTCCTTCTCCTCACTGTGGGTTGGTCATCAGCATTCTCATCCTCACCACCCTCAGCCTCGTTCACATATTGATGTATGAGAGCTACAGCAGCCCCTATCATTTTGTTAGTTTTGTCAGGTAAAATTTCCTTGTCTGTGTACACCAGTGGTGTAGAGTTTGTGGGAAAAATCAGAGTGAAAGGTGTTTGCATAGTTTATAGTAGTGTGCTGGGCTGGCCTGCTGCCTGTGTAATTGGCTGATTCTGATTCATTTCACCTGCCAGTTATGCTAGTTCTCCTTGATTACCTTTCTACTGTTGTTTTCCTTTCCCATTGCCTTCCCGTTTAAGCCCCGAGGCGTGCGATGCATACCCAGTGCTCAGTTTTGAACACAGCTGCTATTTCCTGTTTTTTTTTTGTTTAAAACCTGGTGCATGGTGTGCACACCCTTTTAGGCAATGTAAACACTGCTAGGCAGCCTCAGACACACACCCCTTCCTTAGCTGTGCTTAGCTAAGGGCAAACTTGGGCCACAGAGCTCCAATAAGCTTACAGCATGCATTACACTACCCCTTATGAGGTCATTTAACTCTTATACTTATACCATGGTGTTGCTGCACCTACACAGTTGGGTGCAAGCTAACACTAAGAGGAAATCTGTGATTCAGTATCAGTCCCTTCATTTGCATGCATGGTTCCAAAACTGACACTCAGCCTTCCCCCTTAGCAACCTCTGTTCCATGATATTCTTGTCTTATGCATACCATTGACTATTATGGCATGATGCTGATTTTGGTTTAAAAGCTTATTTCCAACTTTTTTTTATTTTTGGGCCAATTCCCTTTGCGCACTACTGCCCTATGTTTAAATGGCCGAAATCAACCAACAAAAAAAAAAAGTTATTTTTTGTAATTTTGCAACTATTTACCAGGCCAATGGCCTTATATTTGGCCACTGGCATATCTGCTACATTGAATACATGCTTTCTTTGGAGCTGTCATGCCTCAGTTTTGTAATTTGCAGTAATGTATTCGGTTAGTAGCCGAATAGATTTCTGCAGGTTACACTACTGCACAGACGACTGCCTGCTTCCTGGATCGCTAATTCACCTCATTTGCATGGTTTTCACTTGCAAATGGGGTACTTAGCATACAGGAGCTGTGCCCATGCAGGAATAGTGTGAGAGCACTTGTGCACATCCTGGGAGCTCATTCCTGGATCCCTCTTCGGCCATATTGCTTGCAGCAGCTCTTGGACTATTCCTGCACACCTTGCAGAGCTTGCTGAATCCTGGGGACACACACGTGTGCACTCACTGCAGAAACAAAGGTAGATACATAAACACATACAAAAATGCAGTACATACACAAATATGAACACATTCACAGTTTTATTATAAATACACAGGAAATCCAGGTAAGCATAAAGAAATATGCTCACTCACACGTGTGCAAAAATGTATACCATATCAATGAATACAAGCTAAAACATGCACAGAACAATGAATACAAACTCTCAAGCTGATGTACACAGACATATATAAAAGTCATGTGATGGTACATAAAGGTTCCCAAAAAGCAAGCAACATTCTAACATTTGCACACATATATATAACAGACACAAACTCACAAATCCACTCACGCATACAAAAACACACACACTGCCAGACTGAAAAAATGTGCAGAATACAGATATTACACAGTACTTGCTTACAATTAAAAGCTATGGTATATTGAATGAAACACTGAGTCATGCAAATGATACCAATATATGTGTGATACAAAAAGGTAACTGCATGATGCCATGCCAGCATATCTTTCAGTTGTCCCTAATTTTACAGAACATCCTTCATTTTGCTTCATATTTTGGTCATCTGTCAAAAAGAATTATATTTTCAAAGTCACTGAGCATTACAGTTCACTAATAATGCCAGACATTAAAGTTTCACACATTTTTTTATTCTTCAGAAATTGCACATTGACACAAAAGCTGATGTTCTATTAACTTTTTAAGTGACTTATAGTATATTTAAAATTTTCCCTTATTTGGGGCCTTTGTCCAGAATTTTTGAATAAAGATGATGAAATGTATGAATTCCATTAAAAACTGGAAAAAAGAATTGGAAAAGATTACCAGAAACTGTAATAGTATCTGAAACAAAAACCACCATGCATAAACAAAAGACATGCAGGGAAGTACATTATGGACTTAGGTGGATAGAACTGACACAATAGGAGAATACTCCTAAAGGGTGCAGTCTAATAAAGATGCAGAGAGATAAAGCATGGTGCTTGATTCCAGTACTGAGAATGACACAAGCTGGACAACAGATGTGCTCAATATAATACATGGTACTATAAATGACAGAATGTACCAGGTTCAAACCCAGCAATGCCTGTTGAACTTAAAAGTTCAACCAAACCAACAGAGTGAGAATAAAAATTAACTTGGTCCTAGGCAGCAGCATAAGCTCTGGGTTGTACCTCTCGGGAGAAGACAAGGGTGGCTAACCTCTTTAGGCATCATCTATGGCATACAGTATCTTCTAGAAAGGGGACATGGAAGACAGGCTATACACCATATCAGGGCTAGCCAAGTTGCTGGTGGTGTAAAATCTGGCACTGGTGAGTTAGTCATTTCAACTACAGTCACCAAAAAGGGGCATGAGCATTTGCTCGTGCTAAGCTGGTTGAGGATCCAGCCTACTCCGACTACACCAGGGGCCCATGATAATGGTGGGAGGGCTGTGCAAGCCCCTGTTGATCAATGCATGCCGAAAGGCAAGCCTTGGAGCCCTGGGTCATTACACTACTGCCTTTCTAGATTTCAGTTCCCCAGACTGTCATATTTGGGTTAACTCTTTTGAGTGAAAGATGGAGGTAAGATGAATCAACCTGCCAAAAACGGAACTAAGGAGTTTTGTACTGAATACAGGTTGACTGATGAGATGCACCTTTGAAGTAAATGGCATGATAGTAAGGAAGAGAGTAGATATTCTCTATATCCAGGAGACAAGATGGATGGATAGTGCAGCAAAGTATATTGGCCTGGGTTCTGCAGTCTACTACACTTGAGGACAGACTAGAATGTATATGGTGATTATGACACTGGAGAGAGGCCTATGAAAACAATGAATAGTATAATCAGAATTACTGACAGGCTTAAGACAATCAAGACCCAATGTAAAGATAGTGTAGTGTTCATAAGCTCAGCCTATAGAAAAAGCAGAAGCAGCATCTCCATAGAGCACACAAGATAAAATTTTATTAAGCGCTTTTCATCTTAAAACCAATGCCAAACTTCATCAGATAAAACCTGGCCTACAAAAATGCAGAAGCTTTTATACAAAAATCATGCCCTACCTTATAAGGACATAATTTTAAAGGCATACAAAACAATAACTAAACCATGTCAAAAATATACTTAATATATACTTAAAAAAACTTTAAAAATAATTATGTTTTAACAGCAATAAAAGTATCATTTAGTTCAAAATTAAGGATAATATTACATTTGAAATGCTTTAAATTTGAGAAACCTGGTAATAGACAAAGGTGGGGATTTAATAATCTCCATGTAAGAATAGTGGGAAGCCTACACAGAGTGTACTATGGCCATGTTTGCGGCTCCCCCTCTGCAGCTCGCCTTGCATATTAATGAAGGCACACTACTGAAAGAGAGAGAGAGAGAGACGTGTAACATGGTTACAGAATCAGTGTAGGGGGTGTGTTATGGGTCTATATTGAATGTTTGAACATTCAAATTCCAAATCTCATATGGTCGACACCATATGATCGGATTTTTGAATGTTAGAAAGTTGTAACGGAGATCTCCGTACAGTGCAGAATGGGAAGAATTCCCTTTTCTGCCCTGTAGTGTGATCTTGGACTTGATATATTTAAAGACTGGGGGTGGGGATGGGATGCAGGGGGGCTTGCCCCCCCCCCTGCTTAGAGCTTTCAGGTAGGTGTTTTGTGCAGTTTATTTATTTTTTATTAGATATTCGAACTTTTGAAAGTTCAATCATATGGTGTCGACCATATGGTAGTCGAACTTTCAAATGTTCAGTTATCTAATATAGACCCTATTACAATGTCTGGAGATCAGTAACACACCTCTTGCACTATTAAAGTGCTGGAGGGCACTGAAATACAAAAGTAAAATGTTATTTCCTTTTCTGATTTTTTTTTTGTGTGTGTGTTTGAGTGGCCCGGCCTGGTGCTTAGCAATGGACACATGCCAGACATCTAAAAATAGAAACCAGATATTTTTTAATTTTAACTTAAAGGTCATGTTTAAGCATAGCTGAGTGTGTTTGTATGGCACAGCGTGGTTCTCAGTAGTGCTTAAACGTAACTAAGAGCTAAATAGAAATGTATAGATGCAATCACCATATCTCTGGTAGCTGAATGGTTAGAGTCATGACCGTAGGTGCATGGTTCAAATACACAGAAAGGCCATTCAGCTTTTACATGCAATAGCAAATTGTTATAACAATTTTTTTTTAATTATATATGTAGTGACATTTGTTAACTGGGTTTGTCCAGGTGGGCCTGAAGCCCATTTTCAGTGGAGACTTGAGGAGAAAAGCTCCAGTTACACACAAGTGTCTAATACAGTAAAGTCACACAACAAGATAACATATTTAAAATACATAAGTTTAGGTGATATAAAATAAAATAGATACATATAATAATAATAATATCATAAATGATCAAATAATTGCAATATATTTCTTTTATGTTTCATAAAATCTATTTTCCCTTAGCTAAGCTCTGCTAAGCACTGCTAAGCTAAGCCAAGCAATGCTTAACAGGACCCATTTTAGCAGTACTTAGCAATGTGCAGCGCCATGTAGCTGGTTTGGGCACTGCCAAGCAATGCCAGTTTAAGCACTGCTCAGTTAAGCTTTGCCGGTTTACGCGATGCTAAGCTTCCCTTAGCATTTTTAAAATGGTCCAATGATGGTAAAGGGAGGGAAAACAGCCTTATTTAAGCTGAACAGGTGGGAATACAGCCAGAACCTGTTGGAGTTTGACCAGTGCAGGAACTGGCAGGAGTTGGAGAGGGTGCATGCTTCCAGGCTAGTGGTGGGGCATGTTGGAATCGTTGCTTGTGAAAGACCATGACATCCGGCTGCTGCAGGTCCAGAACCAGGGGTTGGAATACAAATCAGAGGCTTGGGACTGGCTGGCATGCAACATCACCACTATAACGACCTGAAGCATAGTAAGCTGGAACTCTTGACCCAGTGGATCCAAGATGCTTGGGACAACAATGCCCCACAAGTTTGTAAGTATAGGAAGCTTTGATTTATCAAAGTCTAGTATGAATATCTGATAGACAGGTACACATAATGGCATGTTTCTCTCCCCACAGATGCAGAGGAGAGAGCTCGAAACCTGGAGGTCTATGCAGGGCGCCTGGACAGGTTGCGCCGAGAGTGTGGTGAATACAGATATATCCTGCAATATATCCTGCAATATATAGTAATATAATTAAGAAAGTAGTAACTGCCATTAGATATATTCTGAGTGTACTGCAATGAATGTGTTCATAGACCTGGACTGATATAAGTGAGTAATGCCAGGTACAGTTCAATATAGATGAAAGCATGAAACCTGTTAATGTGAAGGAAAGAAAGTTACTACTACATTACTAATGTTAAAGAATAACAAGTGTATACTGTATTAGTAATAATGTTCTGGTAATAAAGTATTACTGCATTCATAATGTGAAGGGAATAAATCAACTGCATTCATAATTTTCAGGAAATAAAGTACAACTGCAGAAAAACTAGAAAGGCAAATAAACTGAGAAAACCCAAAAAACGCATGCAGCAACAACCGACAAATTTATTACAAAAAATTAAAACAAGTCTTTGAAAGCGCTTTTTCGTCAGTGTTAGTACCTGACTTCATCAGAAATGACATTCAATAGAGTCTGCAGTCAGAATTGTTAAGGAAATAATGTTAGTATTGCATACATTGTGGAATAACAGCTGTCTTTCAATGCCTGCATTATTTCAAGTGATCAATAATAAAGACTATTAGATGTATACCAATCACTGTTTCATGTCACCCCTAATAAAGGTGTGTTGTGCGAAATGCTGTGGGTATTTTGTGCTGTTTGTCAAGAAATCGATTATTAGTGAAGTAAACACAGGTTTAACACCATGAAGTGTAGATGTGGAGCTGTACTACAAGATATAATAAATTATGATATCTGTTCTGCAATAAGATCTGAACCTAAAATAGTAATGTGTAAGGTATTATAGTGTGTTTATCTCGGGATTGTCTTGTGTTAACCTTTGCATTTCAGCTATATGCATTCCTGAATCCAGTTATGCTGCTGCATGCAAGTATGAAACTGTAATAGCTGTAGACTGCAATTATACCATCTGCAACTGTATATGGGTCAGGTAGGCAACCCAGCAGTCTGATATGGTCTGTACACATCACACATAATCCCATCCACTAGAGGTTAAAAGTGTACATCTGCATTCCAAGTATTAATACAGAGTTCGCCTACTGTCTCTGTCATGCATGAGTCTCATGCATGTGTGTTCAACTGGCATTGCAGTCTTGTGTGACACTCTACCAATATTACCAGGTCAGACTTTATTACCAGATGAACTCTAGGCACATATCAGTCAATCAATGCACAGCAGTGGCTCAGTAGCTCAATTTGATATATGATATGTATGTTGTTCATTTTGCCACACACAGGCTGGGGATCGAATCCAGAGACAAGTACTACTATATATTTATAGAAACAGACAAGTCTACTGAATATGTACAGAAACAGTTATGTATTGTTAACATATTTTCTCCCCACAGGCCTTACAGGTAAATAAATGTCTGTAGTAGCTGTATGAATGGTATAGCAATTTCTGTGTCCAGATGTACTAGTGTGTAAACAGCATTGCTCAGCAAGGTGAGAAGACTTCATTAAATAAAGTGTCAACAGGTACACTACTATTCCTAGTTAATAAGACAAAATAAAGCAGTTTATTGTTGGTACAGATGTATGCCTGGTGCATCTGTGAATGTCTGCTGACAGTCTAACTCCATGCCTGCCAAGGATGGCAGGATAAATGTAAACTGTCTGTACTGAGCATGATACATGTGTCTCAAGTGTCACACTGTCACGGATAGTGACTACTGTTGCCAAAACCTTTGGACACAGATATAACATCCAGTCGAAGTATGCCAGTAGCACACTCACAACAACAGTGCACAGTACCCCTTGGTAGTCATATATGTTCCCCTGACATGTAATAGTCCCCTGTAGTTTTGTATCTGTAGGTGTTAGAGCTTGGCCCATACTGTCCCATCCGGATAGCTTGAGAGGTATGTACATGCTACAGAAGCTAAGAGCACTTGTATACATAAAAGCAAGCATTTTCAGACCTGTAGAGTATAGAACAGTACTATTGCAAACAATATAGCCTATACTGTTGTTACATGGAATGTCTCTCTCTCCCCCAACCCCTTATCTGCATCACAAATATTATTATTATACTACAGGTATGCATTCACACTCCTGTCTGTCCTAATTTATATTAACTAGATGAGCCCAGAGGTCCCAAGCTCACATTCTTCCCACTAGTTGTAGAAGACATGCATCTTGCAGCATCCCAGTGCTTTTGGTCAGAAATACACAACTGTTATGGTGGCTGTATGTTGTGCAGCAGTACATCTGACAAATATCTGGACATAACGTCACACTAGGTAACGACACTGAGCTGCTAGGCATGTCACAAAGCACTGTGCAAACTACAGGCAGACTGCCACAACACTGACCCAAGTTTCCTATGGGGGAATACACATGTACTTGCAAATATAGAGGCACTACAGGCATGTAACAGCATGGAGTAATAGCCACCAGTATGAAATTCATACCACAACCAGTCTGAACACAGTCACATTCGCATTATGGTAAGCCTAATTAATTTTACAGTATATGGACTGTGTGAACAAAACCACGCTCATATGTACCACTTACACAATAACCCTGCATATACTGGGCCAATACACAGTGTAGCCTGATGCCTGACTGTGATATGGAACATGTGTCAATCTTGACTACAAACATGTACGCTGATAATGTACCATAAACTGGAGCAGCATGCAACATCAGATAGAGCAGGACCAAGAACAATGACATCTACCACAGTCTGTACACAGGCCAAGTAACATATTCACAATAAACACTCTGTTAACAATCACCCTAAATACGCAGACCTCACTAATGTGCACACTACAACAGAATGTTCAGGTTTTGTCCTCAAATATAAGGCCTACTATACATAACATGTCTAGCAGTCTGATATCTCACTGGCTTGTTATCAGGTATGATGTCAGTAAATAATGATGTACTGTACATATGCACCTCTTACTGCATGACATATGGACAAAAGGTGACAGAATTGGGGGAAGGAGGGACAGACACAGGGCCAATATTGACATATTGCTGTGCTAAACTAAGACATTTCCTGATGTAACAGGGTTTCTTGTGACAAATTGCTTCTGAGGGATATGAAGTCAGTAACTCACATGGATGTTACCATGTACTGACTGCAACCATCAGAGTATGCTACTGCACTTCTAAAGATAGGAAATGTGTGAGTAACACAACACATGTAAGACTCCAAACACTGGCCAGTCTGCAGATAGCCCTACAGGTGAGAGTTTCCCAATCACATACTGTCCAGACTTTAAATCATGTAGAACAGCCATATCCACACAAACCCTGTTAAACCAGCATTAGTTCAAATGTAGAACAGCAATACTTACATTCTGTCCCCATGTCTGGAACATCCACCTCCTGTTTGTTGGCCTGTCTCCATAGTGTATGTTGTACGAGGTATTTGCAACTACCCTCTGTAATGCTGTTTGTCAAACACCCACATGAAGTCCTGCTCACAGTGAAGGATAAGGTCCAACACCCACATGAAGTGCTTAGTTATAGGAGTGTGTTTTCATGCAATTGGCTTTAGGAATGATACCACAGCTGTTCCACGTGCAATTAGCAAGTGGGGGACTGCAATTCATGCACAGGCCATAAGCTGATCATGAGTATTACTGACAAAACTTAACCTGCTGCCTATGCACAAGAGATGTACTTTTCCACATCCACCAGAGAGGGAGAGAGAGAGAGAGAGAGAGAGAGAGAGAGAGAGAGACAGAGACAAAGTAAGAAAAGAAGGGAGTAAGAGTCAAGTGTGTTTGTGTATGATCTGTGGGTGGAGAGTGGTATCTGTATTATAACAGTTGTCTATATTGTTTACTAATCCATACTGTCACATAGTAATTTCACATGGCTGTACACATTTATGGCTGAGGATTGTCTACAACCTCTACAGTGTTTGAAAACTGTTGACCTTGTAATATGGAAAATGGGACATATAGGTCCTCAATATAATGATGTATGAAAACCCACACTGCAATGATCCTGTCATTACACAACCACCCCAACCCCCACACAGGATACTGATGACACACACTTACCACTACTGAGTTTCAGACCCCTACTTGATTATGTATTGCTATTAAAGTGTTATGCAGTTATTGCACGTGCCACAGAGCTTACATATTGGAGAGTTGTCCAAAGGTAACTTTGAAGGTGAGTGACATCAGCAACAGTGCTAAAGGAGAGATAAGGGAAGTGTAGTTCATGTGAATGTCCACAAAAGCAGGTGTTGACGAAGACACACACACTCTCTCTGGGAAATACGCACATTATCACAGTTAGCAAGGTCAGGATTAGAACTCCTACCTAACTTGTTTGCTACACTACAGTATTATGCAGATAACACAAGCATCACAGAGCTTATATGGTTGATATATCACCAAAGGGTTATTTCAAGGTGAATGACATCAGCAGGTATGGTAAAGTAGGGCAATAGGAGGTGTACTGATTGTGAATGGCTTCAAAATCATGAATCTCCACACACACACACACACACACACACACACACACACACACACACACACACACACACACACACACACACATTTGCTAGTACTGAGATGCATAGCTTCATTGTTTCACAGGCGCTTAGTAGGTAAATGGACCTGAAGGCTGTACAAGGCTAGGCAAAGGGAATACCTTGGCATCAGGCCACATGACAATGGTCACCAGTGTGGCTCAGGAGTGTAGTCCCTGGAGTGGTCCCCACAGGTGGGTATTGTATTCACCATCCACTCATCTGGGTTACTATTGTGATTGGCCAGTGATGTGCACTGCTTCCCATGTATGTGATCTATATTCCATAACATGGACAGTGTCTGGGTTGTGCACATGTCCCACACGCATGTTCTTTGACATGTGGAAGTGTACTTGAGGTATCTGGAGCATGTTGTATGTACAGATTGTTATCTTCTGATGTAGCATTCCTGACCTCATTTGAGGAGAACTGGCTATGGACCGAGTTCATGATAGCACCTACACTGACAGCATGATATAGGTATTCAGTGGAGTTAGTGGCATCTGTCCATACAGGGCATGTGTATAAGGCATGGTCTTCCCTTTGTGGGTTACATTTGCATACTCTACAGTTGTTGCAGGGGTCCAGTGGGGAACATAGCAAAAGGACCACTGTAAGCATTTATTTGCCTACTGTAGGGATGGAACAGGGTGCCATGTCCTTTTACTTGCTGGATAACACACACTCAGTCAGGAGATGTAACGCATCACAGCACTTAATGATGTCAGTGGCACTGCAGGCATATAGTCCACTGCAATCACACCATGGTTACTATCTGTGAGGCAATATGCAGGGAACTACCAATATAGTGGCTGTTGCCTAGCCAAGTGTGTTTGTGTATGAGACATGGGTGGAGAGTGTTCTCAGAGTAATACAAGGGTTGCCTATGTTGTACACCAATCCGTAATCTCACATATAGGGCTATGGATTGTCTACACCAGCCTCTCTGGTGTTTGACATCTGTTGCCCTTGTAAGATGGATATTGTGACATATGCCCTGTATGGACAGATGCCACTAACTCCACTGAATACCTATATCATGCTGTCAGTGTAGGTGCTATCATGAACTCGGTCCATAGCCAGTTCTCCTCAAATGAGGTCAGGAATGCTACATCAGAAGATAACAAATAAAACAGCTATACAATCTCAGCCTCACTACAGGATATGTGCCCACAGAATGGCGTACAGCAACAGTGGTCCCACTCCACAAAGGAGGAGCCTCTACGGACCCTGGAAACTATCGCCCCATTAGCCTGACTAGCTTAGTCTGCAAGGCTATGGAGAGGATCATCATGGAGCTCATAAACAAAGACATTGGGGACCTACAGACACTAGATCCTACCCAGTTCAGCTTTGTCAAGGGCAGATCCTGCCTTTTGAACCTGGTTGACTTCTTTGAAACAGTCACCAAAGCCATAGATGAAGGGAAGGTAGTCCACACAGCCTATCTGGACCTTGCAAAGGCATTTGACACAATACCCCACTCGGCATCATAGATAAGCTATCCAGCTTAAATATAAACCCCTATGTCACAAGATGGGTTGCAAACTGGCTCAAAGACAGAACCCACAGAGTGAGAGTTGCTGGAGCCATGTCAGACTCGAAACGAGTCACAAGTGGTATCCCACAGGGTTCTGTCCTGGGACCACTCTTGTTCGGTATATACTTTTCAGAGGTACAGGCAAGCGTGGAGGACTATGGCTCACCAAGTTTGCAGACGACTGCAAACTAGGCACCATAATCAACTCTCCAGCTGACACAAACATCCTTCAAAAAGGTCTCACAGAGACAGATAACTGGTGCCGGCGCCATGGTTTAAAGCTAAATGCCAAAAAATGTATAGTCATACCCTTTGGCAAAAACAATGTGCCCACAAATTACCACATAGGCAGAAACCCATTAAGCACAGAGAAAGTTATTAGGGACCTGGGGACCCAAGTTGATAGCAATCTCTCCTTTGAAAACCACATTGCCAAAGTGGTTAGAAAGACCTTCTATATAGCCCACCTCATCACGAAGGGTTTCACATCTAGATCAAGAGAGGTAATCGTTCCCCTTTATTCATCCCTCATCAGGCCCATCATAGAATACAATGCCCCTTTTGGGATGTACCTTACCTGACACCTGCAGCAATTAGAAAGACCCCAAAAGTATCTCACCAAGAGGATCAAGGGTCTCAAACAGATGCCATATGCTGCTCGGTTAAAAAAACTCCAGCTCTGCTCAGTTGCATACCGCCTACTTCGAGGCGATCTATGCCTGACATACAAAGCTATGTCAAATCCAGAATTAATGGACATGCTCCACCTCAGTAAATCTAAATCCCTTAGAGCCACACGCTCGAGGGACTTGAACCTAAGCACAGAAATAAATAGAACTTGCTGGAGGGACAGGTTCATAACCCAGAGGCTCTCGCTCTGGAATAGAATTCCAGTTCATGTGAGGCAGAGCACCTCACTGAATCTCTTCAAGAAGAATCTCGATAGGTGGATGGGGGAATCGTAGGTTTGTCCCAGGGATTACTCCCATGTCACTATTAGACAGAGGCACAGTAAACTAAACCTTAAAAAGGACACAGTATACTCAAATCAAGGGGTGGCATAAGACATACAGAATCGGGCTAGGCTTATAATTGCCCCAGGGCAGATAGCCTAGTATGAACCTATGAACCTATGAACCTATACTAGATCCTCAATATAATAATTTAGCAAAACCCACGCCACAATGCATACTGTTACTACACAATCACAGCAACCTCCACACAGGATACTGATGACAGACACACACACTTGCCAGTACTGAGATTGAAACCCTGACCAGGCTATGTATTACTACTGCAGTGTACCACATTTATTGCACACATCATGGAGCTTATATGATGGACATGGTCCCAAGGTACTTCTAAGGTGAGGAAGATCACCAGCCCTTGTAAATACGGGCATTGAGTGATTTAGTGGGTGAGAGATCCCAAAAATAATTTTACCCTAAACACACATGTACAATTGCCAGGGGTGAGGTGCAAACCTCTATCCAACAATCTTTACAGGCCATTATGTTACACATTTGGCATCTGCACCACTAACCTGACATGGTTTATGGTTGGCAACAGGTACTTCTAAGGTAGATGATATCTGCGGGAGTTCTAAAGTCAGGCTCTGAGATATGTACTGGGTGTAAATGGGGCCAAAATCTTTGAGGTACACACACAAACACTTGCCACAGATGAGATCCATACCCATACCTGTGTAGTTACTGCTACTTTATTATTCCACATTTATGGCACGCGCCACGGAGCTTACAATAATTGACCTTGTCCACAGGAGTATTTCAATGTGACTGACATCAGCAGGCTTGTTAAAGTAGGGCAATGGGAGGTGTAGTGACTGTGAATAGCCTCAAAATCTTTAATCTCTACACACATACAGAGTTTCACAGTTGCCATGTCTGGGATTAGAACTCCTACCTAACTAGTATGTTACACTACAGCATTACACAGTTATCGCACACGCCACAAAGCGTATAGGGCTGGCCCTGGTCCAAAGGGGTATTTAAAGGTGATTGATATCAGCAGGCTTGCTAAAGTAGGGCAGTGGGAGGTGTAGTGACTGTGAATGGCTTCAGAATCTTTAATTTCTACACACATACAGAGTTTCACATTTGCCATGTCTGGGACTTGAACTCCTATCTAATTAGGTATGTTATACTATAGTATTACACAGCTATCGCAAGTGCCACATAACTTACAGGGCTGGCTTTTGTCCAAAGTGTATTTCAAAGTGACTGACATCAGCAGGCTTGCTAAAGTAGGGTGATGGGAGGTGTAGTGACTGTAGATGGCCTCAAAACCAATAATCTGTACACACACACACACACACACACACACACACACACACACACACACACACACACACACACACACACACAGTTGCCATGTTTGGGATTAGAACTCCTACCTAACTAGTATGTTATATTAGAGCATTACATAGTAATCACATGTGCCATGGAGACTATGGGTCTGAAAATTGGCCAGATGGTTATTTCAAGGTGACTGACATCAGCATGAGTGCTAACATAGGCTATGGGAAGTGCAGTGTGTGTGAATGGGCCATAAACTATTCCTCTGGAAACACATACACAATACTCAGTCACACACAACTTTACATTTGACAGGACTGGGTATACAAATGCTAGATGAATACTGATTTGTACTATCATGTTACACAGTTATCACAAGCACCACAGACACTATAGTGCTGAGGGCTACCAAAAGCAAATGTCTACAGTGATTTACATTGGCACATCATGTGATATTGGCCAATTGGATGTGTAGTGGGTGGGACAGGCCTCATTATGGCAATCTCTTTGTCACTGTCTGCCTCTCTCTTCCACACATCTGTGTGTGTGTATGTTTGACCTATTATATTATGTTGGCCTTAGATATGTGTGTGAGTATTCCTGTCCAATGTGTGCAAAGCATGAATGGTGTGCAATGTGGTGCGTGTGCACAGACATCTGCAACTGACAGATATGTATAGTCCACTGTTGTTGTCAGACATGGGCTTCATTTCTCTAAGTGTTGGAGCATGCCCAGTATGACCTTCTTTATTTTGTTGTCAGACAAGGGCTTCATTTCTCTAAGTGTAGGAGCATGCCCAGTATGACCTTCTGTATTGAGTGTATGAATCCATTCCAGGTAGGTTGTACTCCACTGCAGGATTATGTGTTCTACACCTACAGCTAGCAATCTGTTCCTGCAGGATATCTGTAGATAGGTTGAGAATATGGAGTCACAATGGGCAAAAGATAGTGGGATACTGTAACTATTGTGTCTGTGCTGCTTGTGTTACATGATTGGTGTTAGCAGAGATATTCAGACATATATGTACTGTTTTACACTGTGATGTATTATGTCATCAGCTACTGACATATATACTTATTTGCTCACAGTCATTTCCTGGGAAATACAAGATGAATGAAGCTGTGTCCAGTATTGTGGTCTGCAGCCTACATATTCTTGCACACTCATGCCATTCTGGAGGAGTAGCTGCAGACACTTGCTGATGGGTCTGTGTAAATTGTCCAGCACCTTGGTACTGTGGTGGCTGAGGATCCCCTGCTTGTGCATCTATCGACATAACAGAATGGCCATATCCTGCTGTGACCATACCTCTCAGCTGTACAGATTCACACAGATTACCCAGAGGCAGGGCTCATATATGTGGTCAGTTCCCCTTCATATTGTGGTTTACAAGTGGGTTTTTAGCCACCCATTACTGGGTTTGCAGGCAGGGGTAGTATGGGCACACATCAGAGTTTTAGACTTTACACACTCCATGGCATTCCCCCCACTCTGTTATTCTATTCTCTTCCTAACATTATGCAAATTATATCTCCAAAGTATCCCTATAGTTGTCCCTTCATCCCACCATTATTTAGGGGTTGGTCTACAGTTCATGCAGTAGCACATGGTGGGTATGCTACTGGGATTTGTCAACATGGCCTTGCATTTGTGTTCTGTGGACTGTGCTATGTTGTTAGTTGGGACCCCATGAGATAACATACATTGGCAGTATGGGTGAGGCACAGGCCTTTGACAGAGGACTGTAGGGCATTTGGTAGTGATGTAGGCCATATGTAGCAGGCCAGTGCATTGTGTCACTTCTACAGTCCCAGGCTGCAAGCCACTGGATTCCCATGGGGTTACAGGGTAGGTGTGCAAGGTGTTAATGGCAATAGTTCCTGTTCATATTAATCCATTGTTCTGGATGCTGGCAGGGTGCTGCTTACAGCTTGGGACACACCTGCATGGGACACCTCTTCAGCATGCTGAATTCTGTGGGTATTCCCATATAGAAGTAGGGGTCATACTGTACTCATTCCCAACAGCAGGGATATGACCTGTGATAAACCTGTGGCTGATGGTGGGGTGAGTTGAGTACATGTATGATATGGAAGCTTCTTGCAGCTGACTCACAGATATACCTGGGACATTCCCCTTATGCTGCCTTGTGTGGGGACATAGGCAGTCTCTCATTACTTCATAACTGTGCTTTTTATAGTCTGCCAGTGATTGGCCAGACTACTTCAGTATTCCATACTACACAGACAACTAATGTGCTGCTAACCTGTATGTACAATTGCAAAGGTGTGTGCAATTGACAGTTACATTTTATGTACTCTGTCTAGGGTACTTCCACCTGTGTACTGTGTGTATGTCTGGGCACACATTCATGGCATGTCCATCTTTCAGATGGCGACATATATTGACATCTGAACAATGTGTATGGGTGACTGCTGAATTGGGTCTTGCTGGGATACATTGTGTTTGGCACTGCAGTTGTCAGAACATGGCCCTGTCATTGACAGTACTGGCCATAGGCCACCAGGACACAACCCTCCATGCCTACATGCTGACCACTTCCCCACAATATACAACACACAACAACCTAACACACAGAGTTCTGCATATTGTACACATGCAACAATCTATCCTGTAAATTGGGCCAGCTCAGGTAATCTGTGCTCCACTGTTATTAAACCCACATGTACATGTTACTGCATTTCTAAATAGGATTGTTGGGGGGGGGCACACCTGACAACTGTAAACATTTGTTATGTCTCTAATGGTATTTCAGGTACACTGTTAGCTTCCATTTCATTTTGTATTCTGACCTATCATGCAGACTAGAGGCATATCAGTAGAGTACAGATCTTAGGTTTTATTGACCTACATTTCAGTTTCAGAATTCTTACCCTTCAGAACTAACATACAAATGCCTGACCTGTTGTAGTCTGTCTGTGTAGGTCTGGAGGGGGGCTGTTCTCCATTTCCATTAATTCGAGGTCTTAGCACAGCCTTTCTTTATGGTCATCTACACCTGTCCTGCTGGCTGAGGCTGTTGTTGTCTATGTGAAACTCACTGACACTGACATGCATGTGTATGTCCTATGGACACACATTTGGGCCACCACATATACTGCAGTGGGATTTGTCACCTTGTCTAGTACTGCCTACTTTGCTGGCACCAATATTTGTTATGGATTTCATGCTGCCCATATAGGTGTCCACTATCTGCTGCCATCCCATTCAGCCACCCGATTTCCTTGCATGCTCATATCCATACCATAGCTACAACTAGCAGAACATAGTACTCCATTCAGCAATTGATAGGAAGAATGACTTATCTTGTGGCTGTGCCAGTATTGAGGATGGTGCTGGAGTCTTGACTATGTCGGATGCATATAGTACACTCCCTATACATGGTAAAGCACAGGTAGTGTCATGTTTGGCATCTCTTTTACTGTATGTGCGAGTCAGAGAGAGGTGTCATTCCCTGGGTTCCTACTGTGTCAGTGTATGTGCTATGCGTTGCCTCTTTGCCAAAGCATGGGCATACTGGGCATGCCTCCTTCTGCCTAGATGGGCAGGCTCAGGTTTTGCCTCCTCCGACTCACTCTGCGCCTATGCTGGCCTTGGCAATGCTGGGGGGGGCTGTTTGGCCCTGCCCCGTGCTGTTCCTGCTGCAGCTGTTTCCGCAGGATTATATTGTGTAGCATAGCACATACAATGAAAATTTGTGTACATGTAGCTGGAGAGTACTGCAAGGCTCCACCGGATATGTCCAGGCACTGGAACCGTGACTTGAGCATCCCAAACACATGCACTATTATGATTCTGGTTTGTGTGTGTGCTTCATTATGGAGTTCTTGTTCAGGTGTGTGTGCATTTCTCATGGGTGTCATCAGCCACGGCTCCAGTGCATAACCAGCATCCCCCAAAAGTTGGCCATATCGGATGTCTGCACTGGCAAATCTCTGGTAGACCTGTGTCATATGCCAGATGTGGGAGTCATGACAGCTTCCAGGGCTGCCAGCACACACATGGCAGTTGATGGAGGGGAAGCCCTTTCAGTTTATGTAGACCCTACCCTGTTCACCGAGTGGTGCTTTGATGTGTATGTGTGTGCAGTCTATAGCACCCACTACCTCAGGGTATTCTGCTATTTGGTGGAACAGACACATATATCTGGTCAACGCCTCATGGATGTTGAGGAAATATATGTGCTCACTGGCATGTGCTGACACGGCATCCAGGAACTGGTGGAGTACACTGGATGCCAATTCCTGTGAGATCCCCATGATATCCCCAGTTGGCCTTTGGAAGGTATGTGTGGCTAGTATTCCTAAACCTACACATACCTTGGTATCCACTGAGATGGATTTCCCTCTGTTGATTCTGTGTGTGAGGCATGGCTGGCACAGCTCAACAATTTGTTGTAGGATGTCCCTGTCCACCCTATAGCGCTCCACTGTCTCCAGCTCATGTAGCCCCTGGTATGTTACCCTGGGTCTGTGCACTCTTCTCCTTCTCCTCACTGTGGGTTGGTCATCAGCATTCTCATCCTCAGCACCCTCAGCCTCGTTCACATATTGATGCATGAGAGCAACAGCAGCCCCTATCATTTTGTTAGTTTTGTCAGGTAAAATTTCCTTGTCTGTGTACACCAGTGGTGTAGAGTTTGTGGGAAAAATCAGAGTGAAAGGTGTTTGCATAGTTTATAGTAGTATGCTGAGCTGGCCTGCTGCCTGTGTAATTGGCTGATTCTGATGCATTTCACCTGCCAGTTATGCTAGTTCTCCTTGATTACCTTACTACTGCTGTTTTCCTTTCCCATTGCCTTCCCGTTTAAGCCCCAAGGTGCGCCGCTCATACCCAGTGCTCAGTTTTGAACACAGCTGCTATTTCCTGTTTTTTTTTATTTTGTTTAAAACCTGGTGCATGGTGTGCACAATCATTTAGGCAATGCAGACACTGCTAGGCAGCCTCAGACACACACCCCTTCCTTAGCTGTGCTTAGCTAAGGGCAAACACGGGCCACAGAGCTCCAATAAGCTTACAGCATGCATTACACTACCCCTTATGAGGTCATTTAACTCTTATACTTATACCATGGTGTTGCTGCACCTACACAGTTGGGTGCAAGCTAACACTAAGAGGAAATCTGTGATTCAGTATCAGTCCCTTCATTTGCATGCATGGTTCCAAAACTGACACTCAGCCTTCCCCCTTAGCAACCTCTGTTCCATGGTATTCTTGTCTTATGCATACCATTGACTATTATGGCATGATGCTGATTTTGGTTTAAAAGCTTATTTCCAACTTTTTTTATTTTTGGGCCAATTCCCTTTGCGCACTACTGCCCTATGCTTAAATGGCCGAAATCAACCAACAAAAAAAAAAAGTTATTTTTTGTAATTTTGCAACTATTTACCAGGCCAATGGCCTTATATTTGGCCACTGGCATGTCTACTACATTGAATACATGCTTTCTTTGGAGCTGTCATGCTTCAGTTTTGTAATTTGCAGTAATGTATTCGGTTAGTAGCCAAATAGATTTCTGCAGGTTACACTACTGCACAGATGACTGCCTGCTTCCTGGATCGCTAATTCACCTCATTTGCATGGTTTTCACTTGCAAATGGGGTACTTAGCATACAGGAGCTGTGCCCATGCAGGAATAGTGTGAGAGCACTCGTGCACATCCTGGGAGCTCATTCCTGGATCCCTCTTCGGCCATATTGCTTGCAGCAGCTCTTGGACTATTCCTGCACACCTTGCAGAGCTTGTTGAATCCTGGGGACACACACATGTGTGCACTCACTGCAGAAACAAAGGTAGATACATAAACACATACAAAAATGCAGTACATACACAAATATGAACACATTCACAGTTTTATTAGAAATACACAGGAAATCCAGGTAAGCATAAAGAAATATGCTCACTCACACGTGTGCAAAAATGTACACCATATCAATGAATACAAGCTAAAACATGCACAGAACAATGAATACAAACTCTCAAGATGATGTACACAGACATACATAAAAGTCATGTGATAGTGCATAAAGGTTCCCAAAAAGCAAGCAACATTCTAACATTTGCACACATATATATAACAGACACAAACTCACAAATCCACTCACGCATACAAAAACACACACACTGCCAGACTGAAAAAATGTGCACAATACAGATGATATTACACAGTGCTTGCTTACAATTAAAAGCTATGGTATATTGAATGAAACACTGAGTCATGCAAATGATACCAATATATGTGTGATACAAAAAGGTAACTGCATGATGCCATGCCAGCATATCTTTCAGTTGTCCCTAATTTTACAGAACATCCTTCATTTTGCTTCATATTTTGGTCATCTGTCAAAAAAAATTATATTTTCGAAGTCACTGAGCATTACAGTTCACTAATAATGCCAGACATTAAAGTTTCACACATTTTTTTATTCTTCAGAAATTGCACATTGACACAAAAGCTGATGTTCTATTAACTTTTTAAGTGACTTATAGTATATTTAAAATTTTCCCTTATTTGGGGCCTTTGTCCAGAATTTTTGAATAAAGATGATGAAATGTATGAATTCCATTAAAAACTGGAAAAAAGAATTGGAAAAGATTACCAGAAACTGTAATAGTATCTGAAACAAAAACCACCATGCATAAACAAAAGACATGCAGGGAAGTACATTATGGACTTAGGTGGATAGAACTGACACAATAGGAGAATACTCCTAAAGGGTGCAGTCTAATAAAGATGCAGAGAGATAAAGCATGGTGCTTGATTCCAGTACTGAGAATGACACAAGCTGGACAACAGATGTGCTCAATATAATACATGGTACTATAAATGACAGAATGTACCAGGTTCAAACCCAGCAATGCCTGTTGAACTTAAAAGTTCAACCAAACCAACAGAGTGAGAATAAAAATTAACTTGGTCCTAGGCAGCAGCATAAGCTCTGGGTTGTACCTCTCGGGAGAAGACAAGGGTGGCTAACCTCTTTAGGCATCATCTATGGCATACAGTATCTTCTACAAAGGGGACATGGAAGACAGGCTATACACCATATCAGGGCTAGCCAAGTTGCTGGTGGTGTAAAAACTGGCACTGGTGAGTTAGTCATTTCAACTACAGTCACCAAAAAGGGGCATGAGCATTTGCTCGTGCTAAGCTGGTTGAGGATTCAGCCTACTCCGACTACACCAGGGGCCCATGATAATGGTGGGAGGGCTGTGCAAGCCCCTGTTGATCAATGCATGCCCAAAGGCAAGCCTTGGAGCCCTGGGTCATTACACTACTGCCTTGCTAGATTCCAGTTCCCCAGACTGTCATATTTGGGTTAACTCTTTTGAGTGAAAGATGGAGGTAAGATGAATCAACCTGCCAAAAACGGAACTAAGGAGTTTTGTACTGAATACAGGTTGACTGATGAGATGCACCTTTGAAGTAAATGGCATGATAGTAAGGAAGAGAGTAGATATTCTCTATATCCAGGAGACAAGATGGATGGATAGTGCAGCAAAGTATCTTGGCCTGGGTTCTGCAGTCTACTACACTTGAGGACAGACTAGAATGTATATGATGATTATGACACTGGAGAGAGGCCTATGAAAACAATGAATAATATAATCAGAATTACTGACAGGCTTAAGACAATCAAGACCCAATGTAAAGATAGTGTAGTGTTCATAAGCTCAGCCTATAGAAAAAGCAGAAGCAGCATCTCCATAGAGCACACAAGATAAAATTTTATTAAGCGCTTTTCATCTTAAAACCAATGCCAAACTTCATCAGATAAAACCTGGCCTACAAAAATGCAGAAGCTTTTATACAAAAATCATGCCCTACCTTATAAAGACATCATTTTAAAGGCATACAAAACAATAACTAAACCATGTCAAAAATATACTTAATATATACTTAAAAAAACTTTAAAAATAATTATGTTTTAACAGCAATAAAAGTATCATTTAGTTCAAAATTAAGGATAATATTACCTTTGAAATGCTTTAAATTTGAGAAACCTGGTAATAGACAAAGGTGGGGATTTAATAATCTCCATGTAAGAATAGTGGGAAGCCTACACAGAGTGTACTATGGCCATGTTTGCGGCTCCCCCTCTGCAGCTCGCCTTGCATATTAATGAAGGCACACTACTGAAAGAGAGAGAGAGAGACGTGTAACATGGTTACAGAATCAGTGTAGGGGGTGTGTTATGGGTCTATATTGAATGTTTGAACATTCAAATTCCAAATCTCATATGGTCGACACCATATGATCGGATTTTTGAATGTTAGAAAGTTGTAACGGAGATCTCCGTACAGTGCAGAATGGGAAGAATTCCCTTTTCTGCCCTGTAGTGTGATCTTGGACTTGATATATTTAAAGACTGGGGGTGGGGATGGGATGCAGGGGGGCTTGCCCCCCCTGCTTAGAGCTTTCAGGTAGGTGTTTTGTGCAGTTTATTTTTTTTTTTATTAGATATTCGAACTTTTGAAAGTTCAATCATATGGTGTCGACCATATGGTAGTCGAACTTTCAAATGTTCAGTTATCTAATATAGACCCTATTACAATGTCTGGAGATCAGTAACACACCTCTTGCACTATTAAAGTGCTGGAGGGCACTGAAATACAAAAGTAAAATGTTATTTCCTTTTCTGATTTTTTTTGTGTGTGTGTTTGAGTGGCCCGGCCTGGTGCTTAGCAATGGACACATGCCAGACATCTAAAAATAGAAACCAGATATTTTTAATTTTAACTTAAAGGTCATGTTTAAGCATAGCTGAGTGTTTGTATGGCACAGCGTGGTTCTCAGTAGTGCTTAAACGTAACTAAGAGCTAAATAGAAATGTATAGCTGCAATCACCATATCTCTGGTAGCTGAATGGTTAGAGTTATGACCGTAGGTGCATGGTTCAAATACACAGAAAGGCCATTCAGCTTTTACATGCAATAGCAAATTGTTATAACAATTTTTTTTAATTATATATGTAGTGACATTTGTTAACTGGGTTTGTCCAGGTGGGCCTGAAGCCCATTTTCAGTGGAGACTTGAGGAGAAAAGCTCCAGTTACACACAAGTGTCTAATACAGTAAAGTCACACAACAAGATAACATATTTAAAATACATAAGTTTAGGTGATATAAAATAAAATAGATACATATAATAATAATAATATCATAAATGATCAAATAATTGCAATATATTTCTTTTATGTTTCATAAAATCTATTTTCCCTTAGCTAAGCTCTGCTAAGCACTGCTAAGCTAAGCCAAGCAATGCTTAACAGGACCCATTTTAGCAGTACTTAGCAATGTGCAGCGCTGCGTAGCTGGTTTGGGCACTGCCAAGCAATGCCAGTTTAAGCACTGCTCAGTTAAGCTTTGCCGGTTTACGCGATGCTAAGCTTCCCTTAGCATTTTTAAAATGGTCCAATGATGGTAAAGGGAGGGAAAACAGCCTTATTTAAGCTGAACAGGTGGGAATACAGCCAGAACCTGTTGGAGTTTGACCAGTGCAGGAACTGGCAGGAGTTGGAGAGGGTGCATGCTTCCAGGCGCAGTGGTGGGGCATGTTGGAGTCGTTGCTTGTGAAAGACCATGACATCCGGCTGCTGCAGGTCCAGAACCAGGGGTTGGAATACAAATCAGAGGCTTGGGACTGGCTGGCATGCAACATCACCACTATAACGACCTGAAGCATAGTAAGCTGGAACTCTTGACCCAGTGGATCCAAGATGCTTGGGACAACAATGCCCCACAAGTTTGTAAGTATAGGAAGCTTTGATTTATCAAAGTCTAGTATGAATATCTGATAGACAGGTACACATAATGGCATGTTTCTCTCCCCACAGATGCAGAGGAGAGAGCTCACAACCTGGAGGTCTATGCAGGGCGCCTGGACAGGTTGCGCCGAGAGTGTGGTGAATACAGATATATCCTGCAATATATCCTGCAATATATAGTAATATAATTAAGAAAGTAGTAACTGCCATTAGATATATTCTGAGTGTACTGCAATGAATGTGTTCATAGACCTGGACTGATATAAGTGAGTAATGCCAGGTACAGTTCAATATAGATGAAAGCATGAAACCTGTTAATGTGAAGGAAAGAAAGTTACTACTACATTACTAATGTTAAAGAATAACAAGTGTATACTGTATTAGTAATAATGTTCTGGTAATAAAGTATTACTGCATTCATAATGTGAAGGGAATAAATCAACTGCATTCATAATTTTCAGGAAATAAAGTACAACTGCAGAAAAACTAGAAAGGCACATAAACTGAGAAAACCCAAAAAACACATGCAGCAACAACCGACAAATTTATTACAAAAAATTAAAACAAGTCTTTGAAAGTGCTTTTTCATCAGTGTTAGTACCTGACTTCATCAGAAATGACATTCAATAGAGTCTGCAGTCAGAATTGTTAAGGAAATAATGTTAGTACTGCATACGTTGTGGAATAACAGCTGTCTTTCAATGCCTGCATTATTTCAAGTGATCAATAATAAAGACTATTAGATGTATACCAATCACTGTTTCATGTCACCCCTAATAAAGGTGTGTTGTGCCAAATGCTGTGGGTATTTTGTGCTGTTTGTCAATAAATCGATTGTTAGTGAAGTAAACACAGGTTTAACACCATGAAGTGTAGATGTGGAGCTGTACTACAAGATATAATAAATTATGATATCTGTTCTGCAATAAGATCTGAACCTAAAATAGTAATGTGTAAGGTATTATAGTGTGTTTATCTCAGGATTGTCTTGTGTTAACCTTTGCATTTCAGCTATATGCATTCCTGAATCCAGTTATGCTGCTGCATGCAAGTATGAAACTGTAATAGCTGTAGACTGCAATTATACCATCTGCAACTGTATATGGGTCAGGTAGGCAACCCAGCAGTCCGATATGGTCTGTACACATCACACATAATCCCATCCACTAGAGGTTAAAAGTGTACATCTGCATTCCAAGTATTAATACAGAGTTCGCCTACTGTCTCTGTCATGCATGAGTCTCATGCATGTGTGTTCAACTGGCATTGCAGTCTTGTGTGACACTCTACCAATATTACCAGGTCAGACTTTATTACCAGATGAGCTCTAGGCACATATCAGTCAATCAATGCACAGCAGTGGCTCAGTAGCTCAATTTGATATATGATATGTATGTTGTTCATTTTGCCACACACACAGGCTGGGGATCGAATCCAGAGACAAGTACTACTATATATTTATAGAAACAGACAGGTCTACTGAATATGTACAGAAACAGTTATGTATTGTTAACATATTTTCTCCCCACAGGCCTTACAGGTAAATAAATGTCTGTAGTAGCTGTATGAATGGTATAGCAATTTCTGTGTCCAGATGTACTAGTGTGTAAACAGCATTGCTCAGCAAGGTGAGAAGACTTCATTAAATAAAGTGTCAACAGGTACACTACTATTCCTAGTTAATAAGACAAAATAAAACAGTTTATTGTTGGTACAGCTGTATGCCTGGTGCATCTGTGAATGTCTGCTGACAGTCTAACTCCATGCCTGCCAAGGATGGCAGGATAAATGTAAACTGTCTGTACTGAGCATGATACATGTGTCTCAAGTGTCACACTGTCACGGATAGTGACTACTGTTGCCAAAACCTTTGGACACAGATATAACATCCAGTCGAAGTATGCCAGTAGCACACTCACAACAACAGTGCACAGTACCCCTTGGTAGTCATATATGTTCCCCTGACATGTAATAGTCCCCTGTAGTTTTGTATCTGTAGGTGTTAGAGCTTGGCCCATACTGTCCCATCCGGATAGCTTGAGAGGTATGTACATGCTACAGAAGCTAAGAGCACTTGTATACATAAAGCAAGGGCAGACCTGTAGAGTATAGAACAGTACTATTGCAAACAATATAGCCTATACTGTTGTTAATGGAATGTCTCTCTCTCCCCCCCACCCCTTATCTGTATCACAAATATTATTATTATACTACAGGTATGCTTTCCTTTTCACACATGTTGTTCTCAAAACCTAATGGTGAGCCTTGTGATTTATTATTGTTATATATTACAATTGTTGCATACTAACATACCTTGTTGAAATACCAATGTTGTTGGCCTTTTGCCGTAACTGTTACTGGCATGCTGTTACAATACTGACTGTTATTCCATTTATTCTTGTGTTCTTTATGCTATGCAATATTATCATGCTGGGTTAATTGGAACACCCTTGCATGCTGTTATAACTAATGTTTAAATGTGCTGTACATGACTAACCTCTACACTTTGAAAAAAACTCATCACCATAGCACGAGTGGGTAGGCTGGTTCCTGCAGATCCACCTACCCAATCTCAACTGGCCATGGCACTGAGTTCTAGCACATCTGGGACCCAACCTGAACCTGCCCCCTCCTCTGGTCTTGCACCACCCATGGATCAAACCATATCAGGGAATGGGGCCTGTACCACCCTGGGAGTGGGCACAGAGAGGGAGTGGTCACTCAGTTACAGCTCCTGGGGATGGTGTACAGGATTGTCCAGCATTATTTGGACAATCAACTGCACCAGACTGAGGACATACTGGCACATCTGGAGGGGCAGTGTGGCCTCGGGTGCCCAGCCCCCAACACAGTGTGAATGTGAAGGAGCAGTGGTGACTGCCCATCGGTGGGGAGCTCAGTCACACTGCTGCCATCTGGGGGCACTTGGTTCTCTAATTCCACAACACCCTCCCCATGAAAGATGTTTACCCCCTCATGTGTCATACAATGCCCCTGTCTGCTGTGTTGTCTGTCTTGTCTTTTTGCAAATGTTACCTCTCCTACCAAACTTTCCTCCCCACATGTACCTAAATCGCTTCCCCAACATTCCAGTCTCTCCTTAAAAAAGAAAAATGGGCATCTGTCCCACAAAAAAAAAATCTCCCAATACATAGCTCTTAATTTTGCACCCACGTCCACTGGACATGCTCTAATCAATAGATGCATCAATCAACACATTTATGATGCCCTCAGAGGCTCTAAATTCCAAATTGTCTGCAACCTGCACAGCTGTTGCTATAGAAAAAATGGAGAGCTATGGTTCTTTCCTACCCAAGTCCTGCACATCCCTACCTACTTTTCACAATGTTTTTCCACCTGCTCACCTTCACTTCACCACTTTCCTATCACCCCTTTTTCTTTTCTTTTTTTAAAGAGGAGCTAAGTGGTACAGTGTGTCACACCGCTCCATGCAAACCCACTTAAACCCACTTAATACTGCTTTAATCACCTTATCTGTTTCTGAAACTTTTCTGCTCATCAGCAAAATAGTCCTACTTGCCAAGTACTTTGGACCCTGTCAACTATAGCATAGTGCATTAGCCCACTAGCCTACTCAGCTCCAAAGAGTAAATGGTGATTCTATAAACATATCCTGATTGCCAGCGACACACTACTTCTACATATAATGGGATAAATGACAGCATACTTGGGCCTGTGATTCAGACACTGAACCAGTACACAGCCAAATACATATTGATGGATGCACGGGAGGCCTACGATATCAGGTAGAGCTGACAACTGCACAGACTGTTGCAGAATGTCCACAGTTGTGCCACCTACTTATGGCATGGTTGTCATAAAACCTATTCTGTGTGCTGAACTACTGGAAAGTCAGTGCAGATTGAGGTTATAAAATCAGGACAGACAGGTCAGTGTCACGTCATACCCATCTGAACACACATGTTCATGGGAATCCTGTGTAACACACTGTATACATCCACATATATCTTGCAACTACACCTGCCATAATAATGACTCCGTAGCTATATCTGTTACATTCCTAGCATGTGTAACGCGGACACCCACAGTCCTGGCCTACAGTCCAGTCTGTTGCACAACAACTATGTGCTTGCTAATACAATATATAAACTGAGCCCTGCAATGTACAGCAGAACTGGTTGCTGCTACAACAGTCACTGCCACCCATATTAGCACATCAAAGGCCTGTAGGGTGGGACACGTCATAGATATGAATAGGTGTCCTAAATGTTGCTTACAACTCTCTGGATGGCAGTATTACATAACATATGAACATGAGGCACATGCCTCACCTGGACTGTTTTAGGTACCCTCACCCTGATTATGCTGTGACAACAGAGCTGACACTGCTCCCTCACTGACATATACAGCTTACTGTCCCCCAATGTGTTCACAATCCCTAGTATGACTCCTGGCCAGAATGCGGCAGCTGCAGCATGCAACATATGTAGCAGTGTGTTCAGCTACCTGCTACAGACCTACCATACCTCCCAAACACCTAGAACAGGGCATCCACACAACACCTATACATGGGGGTCAAGAGGCAAGGACATGTATCACAGTCTTAACCAACAACCATACACAGCTGACAGACCAGCAGCAACTACAGCAGCATGCACATTCAGATAAAAATGACATATGATGCTCACATCTGTCTGCTTCCTGGATTTATATCACATGATTGAAACATTATAACATCGAACGCAAGAACATCGAACTGGTAACCGAGAAAACCCAAAACTCTGAAAGCTGAGAAAAGCACATTTTTTCCCTGGAAAAAAAATCGCTGTTCCAGCACATAACACAAAACACACAAACACTACAAACTATGTCTAATGTGGGGGGCTTCTCCCCCCTCACCCTCCACACCCCTCTATTTAAATATACCAACTCTGAGATCATACAACAGTGGAGGAAAACAGCCCACCAAATTCTTTCCCGGGGAAAGAATTTGATGTTTTCAGCTTTCGGGGTTTTGGGTTTTCACAGTTACCCATTTGATGTTCCCTCATTCGATGTTATAACATTTTGATCTTGTGATATACACCCCGTCTCCTTACTAAACTCAACACACATTGTTAAAAAGCAAACTGCCACAGAATCAGAAAGTCTGTTAACAATGGCCAAACATAGCATGCAAAACTGTGGACATACCACATCAGTTCAAACAGTGGACAATATTTCTACCTATCTTCTATGATGCTATATTCCCCACACCTCGATAATGTCCTCCTCACAGGCCATGAAATGCGCCAAGGCCTACAAGAAGG
Source organism: Protopterus annectens (assembly GCF_019279795.1). NCBI lineage: Eukaryota > Metazoa > Chordata > Ceratodontiformes > Protopteridae > Protopterus > Protopterus annectens. Next base: position 1,089,050,245 of record NC_056747.1, on the reverse strand, counting down.
CTTTAAATATAGCACTGTGTTGCCATGCCATTGGCTAATGAAAATGAAACCCACCTGTTCTAGATGCAATTAGCAAGTGTGAGTCACAGATTGCTGCATAGGCAATCACCTCTTCATGAGCATTACCTACAGAAGGCAAGCTGCTGCCTGTGGTAAACAGGTCTGTGACTTTCTTCATGAAGGCAGACTGTGCTACCCAAGGAATATGACACTGGATTTATGCACACAAAGGAGTACAGCACTATACCAGGAATGTAATAGAATTCCCCATGTAATGGGATGCAGGTGGGGAGATGCAGCCATGGGAAATAGGGATTACAACACTAGAGTCTGTAGAACATAACTTGGAATGACATGTTGCTGTTAGTCAGCTGTCCAGCATCTACAGTCTTCCATTTTGTCTCTGTCTGCTGTGACATAGATCACAGCTATGGCTCCTGAGTACCCCCAGCAATGGTGAGCTCACGTATGAATGCTACTGGATTGTGTATTACACAACAGTGACAGTAAGTACTGGTGGATAAAACTGTCATATCATATGATGTACTGTGAGTTAGCTACTCTCAGTCTGTGCATGTCACACAAGAATAGTTCACACATTGTCCAGGTGTCCTTACTGTTCCTGCCATACTCTGGCTAAGTCACTGTGTACTCCACACCTGTATCTCATTGCCTGAGAGCTATGTCTAGCATACCTGTTGACGCCCTGCAGCAGAACAGCAGGTAATAGTCAGACATACTGGGGGGGACAGGCTCCACCTCAGCAGCAGAGTGTACATATCGAACAGACAATGTAAGGGAATTAATGCATTATCAGATATTAATGTACCATAACTGTTTTCTGATGGGTCTGTTGTGTAACAACCAGATTCCCCACAGTCCGAGAGCAACCATTCCCTATTGTCCAACTGTTTCCCAGACATCCACATTTGTCTGGCAGAGGGTCCACATATATTAGGCACATGTACACGTTTTGCAAACATCTGTGTACTGCAGATGTTGGACACCTACAAGGAAGATAACCTACACCACAGTTGCAGTGCTGTCTGTAATTGTGTAGCACAGATGTTGCTGGAATGTCCCCATAGACTTGCAGTACCACTTATCTATTTGTCGGATGGTGGCTGCATGGCATGATACTGGGATGTCATCAATAGGGGACACATCACAGTAGATGGCAGTGATGGGTGTGGACACATAACAACACAGTCTGTCACAGCACATGGGCCAAAACAGGTATACATGGTTACTAGGCCACTGGCCCAGAGGCCCTCATAAGCCTAGCCCAGTGTTTAGCCCATCTGTATGCAAGTCAGCACCCGGTGACCCAGTCCAACAGGGGCACAGGTGGTATCCCAAGTGTGTATATCCTGTTAACCATCCAGTTTTCTAGGTCTCATTTGAAAAGGTGTTGATAGCTAGCCTGGCTGATGCGAACAGGATGTCCATTCCAAAGCTGGGTGAGTATGTGAGACACACATCTGACCTACTAACAAATCCTGTTGATGTCACACCAAGTTGAGAAAGTGTGTGCAGGTCAATAAAGTGGAGCCTGAGTTGCGGTTGTGCATCAGTTCCATCAAAGTGGAGTCCGTGATCACCTTGTATGCCAGACAGAGGTCACCGATAAGGAGTCTGTATGAAACTGGGTAGATGTATGGGCTAATCTGTGTATTGTAGATGAGTGAGGCCCTGGTATTCCCTGCTTGGGAACCTCTATGACTTCCAGAACTGCCTCATGTGCTTTGCAAGTTAAATGGACACAGGGGCAGTATATTCAATAATGGTCCTTATTGAGGGAATTACAGGGATGTTGTGACCCTCATATCCCTGGATAACATACAATTATGTATGAGGTGGGCCACGTAGAAGGTTTTCCTTACAACAGAAGCAACATGGTAGGCAAATGTCATATTGCCATCAACCTGTGTGGACATAACCTTCTTGACTGATTGCATGCTTAGGATGTTGTTGGTATTGTGATAATATGTGGAGGCATCACTCTCCCCAAAGGAATGATACTGCATCAAATGGACACCAGCCCCCACTTTGTCTCACACAGCAGTATGCCATCCCTGTTATAGATACTATGTAGTGCAGATGCCCATCAGACAGGTGTATGTATCCTTGCAGAGGATGATGTAGTCCTGTCAGGAATACCTGACTCCATGCATCTATACAAATGCACGTATAGCACTTTTGTGTATTGGTGGATATTGGTGCCAGTTCCTACAGAGGGGGTGGGGGCTGCATAGCTGTGCATACCACCCCTCAGGAGGATGATGACACTGTTGGGATGCTGCAGTGGTTACCCATTTTGTCTAATATCAACTCCAACAGACCTTCACCTTGTCTGGGGGTAGCACCTAGCTGCTACTAGGGGTTTGCATTTCCACTACCCAAATCCTGCTACAGTTGATCAGGTCCATATAGGCAGAATGGGCTTCCTGGTCACATGTGGGGGCTGGTAGCTAGCTATGATTTGGATAGGTGTCTTGGCAATGAAGAGCTGCTCATGCAGTGTCCCCTGTGCATCTTACTGCCTGTAGAGCCTGGGGGTGTGTATGTCTTTCATATATAGTGAAACCCTCATGTCCCATGACTTTAGTGCCCACACTTTGGGTTCTGACTGTATGATAGGATGGGTGACAATGTAAGAGTAGGATGCTGTCTACAGCTTTGAAACATGTGTCTGTGACTGCACAGTTGTCAGCATATCCCAGGGCTGTGGGATGCAGGTATGTGGCTATGTGTGGTGTGTGCTGTGGAGAACTGTGAAGTTCACATATATCTTTGCCTCTGAGGTCTTTTCTGTTAGTGGATGTGTATGTTGAGGACCTATGCATATGTGGGTATCTGTTCTGTAGTTGTGGGTGGTATGTGAAGTGTGCAGATTGTGTTGACAACCTGTTCAGTGCCAGATATGCAAGCTTGACAGGGAGAGAGCATGGACTGTAGGTTCCTAATGTCATTGCATCTCTCACAAATTGTGTTCCTTGGTGGTGTTTGTAGATGGTTGTCTGTGTACATGAGGTAGTTGCTACACTGCGCCAGGATGCCCATGTCAACATGACTGGCAGGGGAAACTGTAGACCTAAGAGATGGGCCTATAGCCCAGGTGCTTAAAACAGGAGTAGGATGCTGACACCACTGCATACAATGTAGACAGGCTATAAACAAGTAGTAATAGGTGCAACAGTAAAATGCAGTGGAACACCTAAGAGAACATGTAGCAAGTAGCTAGAGACAGCAAGATCAGAAGGGCAACACATGATGTATTGGCACTATGTTGCCACATACCTACTGCAGTGATAGATGGTGGGGTGCGATGTGGGAGTTAGTGGAGGATAGTGCTGGCAAATGTGGATGTGCAGGGTGTGTACATAATGGAGAGCAATGTATGTGGTCCTGTGATGTGTTCCCCTCTTCTTGTCTTTCAGGTGTGATGTAACAACATAGGAACACCTCATTTTCAGACATGAAGAATGCTACCATACTCAATGGACTAAGACTCCATCACCAGATCCTGCTGTTGAGGAGCCACTATAATCAGCAACAATGAGCTGTACTGTGGGCAGACCTCATGGTATCGGTGAATCATGTCAGCCAACAGGAAAGGAGCTATGAGCAGGTCTGACACTGTGCCACAGACATGATAAATAATGCATGGCAAAGGACTGCAGGTGTGGCCAGGGACCATGCTGCCATTGGTGGAGGGCCTGCAACACTACAACCACTCTTGGCCACAGAGGAGTTCCTAGCAAACCTGGGTCCAGCCACCAGCTCACAAAGATCCACCACACCATATGTCATGGAGGTGGGTGGCACAGCTTCCACAGCAAAGAAGCATCCAGGTAAGCCTCCTGTGTTCATCACATTAATACTGTAGCAGTCATAGTGGCAGCCTCTGCATACCTGTACACAGATGTCAAGTTATTCTGCATTTGTGGGGGGGGGGGTTGTAACACACACACGTGTGCACATATATTGAGAATGTCAACAATATGGGCAAAATCACAGTTCATAATGTACATGTTGATATATACACATATTATCCTGTACCAATGCCATGTTTGTGTTTGCTGACAGTACCTCTCCCGCACAATTCCATAGGTACCTCTATGATTGCCAGAGTCCATCATCCTGTAGCTGGTGAGTGTGCAACTGTATTGTCATGGCCCATCTATACCCTAGGCATGTTAAGGGCTGCACGTTTGTTGTGGACACAACTGTTAAGCTTAGCCATATTGCCATACTTGTATGTTCAGTTGTGGAGGGGTTCAATGCAGTGAATTACATTGGTAATCACAGTAGCATATTTGCAGGAGCTGTAACATATTAGCTTGTAGTTTTGTGAAGGTCTAGGCAGTCTGCTATACAGGGGGGAATTAGCATGGTGAAAAATGTGTTAAAGGTGAAAGTCCATCACATACTCTGACATGTCACATATCTCACAGGTGTTTACTACTAGCAAGATTAACTGGACGTAGCTGGACTGCATTTGTTAAGGGCCTGTCTTGTCTGTGTCTGTTGTGGTCTGCTTGTGTGTTGTGCATGTGATCAGTAATAAGGTGTGGTATGTATAATGCAGTTGTGGCACCTTACCTGTGTGTGAGTGTGTGTGTGTGTGTGCGTGTGTGTGCGTGTGTGTGCGTGTGTGTGTGTGTGTGTGTGTGTGTGTGTGTGTGTGTGTGTGTGTGTGTGTGTGTGTGTAGCAGACCTAATAGTGCAGGGAGTAATGTAGTCATGTTGTCTTCTTCCTTACAGGTGACCATGGGGGTTGGAGTGTGTCCCTCACAAACTGATGTCAGTGTCTCATCAGACTCTGGTGATGATGGTGGCCATAATGAGGCACAGGTGGTGTTTCTGGGGGGGGGTGAATCTGTCCCATGGGTTGACATCCCACTTCCTCCCTCAATGTCCCTGCATACAGTCAGCATGCCCACACATACCCAGTCCACTGCACCAACAGATATTGGACAGTCTGACGGTGGTGTCATCAAACAGGAGAGTGTGGCAACTATGACATCTGTGACTGTGGAAAGTAACCATTGCCAGGGAGCTAGCAAGGTCCCACACAGGCAGATTGGCAGCGGTGCTCAAAGGAGAACTGCTGGCCCTCCACCACATGTCAGAGGTGTCACAACACGTGTCACCCGATGCATATTTTGGTTCATCCTGGAGGCACAGGCACATTCTGAACGCAATACCAGATAGATGCTCAGGATCATGGGTGCATCACTGCCTGGCATTCATGACTCCATCACACAACATTGGTGATTCCCTACATATTTTCATCGATGTAGTGGATAGATGGCAGGTGAGACATTGTCACTCTTTAATTGTGCAATGTCCATGCTGGAAAATGTGGTGGGAGTAGTGCACGGGACATGTGGACGTAGGTCAGCAACAACATCAGCTGAGAGCCCACATGGCTGTGCACAGTCACACTCCCGTAGTAGCAGTACCACCAGCAGTGCTGAAGGGGAGGTGCTGTACACACCAGAGTGTGGCAGGCCATGAGCACTTGGTCCCAGGCAGTGCCATGAGGGTCACCGATGCAGCAGACACCAGTCACCATCAACAAGTAGTACAGCATCTGACCCTGGCCATGGACCACTCCTGGTGGGACCAGTTCCTGTGTCCATGACTGGACATGGTGAACTGTACATATTGCCATGTATGGGCCACAGCTGTCCAACATACTCTCATGTACAGCTAGCACATGTCTTGACTGTGTACATGCACACACTCACATATCACTGTCATATACAGATACACACCAGATACACACACCTCCTCTCCATGGCCCAGCTGACCAGCACTCCTTCACACACACACACACACACACACACACACACACACACACACACACACACACACAATGTCCACTGTGTGGCACAGCCTAGGCCTCTGGCAACCCCACACCACACCCTGTGCATGTGATGATACCTGTGCCACATCCCTGTCATCCATACCATCAATGCAGGGACATGTTAATATGTGTCTTGGTGGCTATAGTACAGTAACTGAGAGTTAGTAGTGCAGTAATGTTATGCCCTGTAAGGTGGTGTCTGCTGGCATGTGCCATGAGTACACATCACAGTGTATGTACCTTTGTTCCATGATAGTGCTTTGGTGTTAGTATTGCTGACTGAACATTGTCTCCCAGACCTTTTCTGTGTCTACTCTGGGTGTCTGTGTGTCTATGCTGTGGGGAACTGCTGGCAGTACAGCGGCTCAGGATGACATGGTGGCAATGCAGGAATGTGACATCACCAAGGTACGGCTGTACATGTGCACAGTTAACTAGGAGCATATGTGTAGGACAGTGTGTCAGGGACAATGGGGGTAGACAGCGTAATCTTGCATGCATACCCCTTGACACAGCTTGCTACTATTCATACATATCACCTGGAGGTTCAGTAGGATCATAGGATCACAGGATCATAGAAGGTTACTACAATAATGGCCCTGGGTCCCTAACAAGCCTAGCCATTAGTTTATCCCCAGCAGTATCATCTGTCAGTACCTGTTGCCCCTGTCATTGAGGGACACAGGTGGAACCCCTGGGAAAGATTCATGGTATCCCATCCACTCGTTACGGTTGCATTTGATGAGGGTCTGCATGGTACTTGTTTGACATGTATGAGAAGTGCATTCCTGAGACATGGCAGCATCTGGGAAACAAATCTGTCTGTCCAGCAGGTTTTGTTGATGTATATCACATTCAGGCCTGTTGTGCTCGTAATGAGCAGGGAAGTAGACTCACATATATGGGGCAGCTGCTGAAGGGCAGGGTCCAACATTGGGTTGTAGGTTTGCCACAGTCCACCTCTGGGCAACCTGTCCAATACCGAGTGGGGCACTACTGATTAGAGTCTGTCTGCATGGGACAGGTGTTTGAGGCCATGAATTACCTTTGTGGGTACTACTGTGGCCTTTCCAGTTGGTGCAAATGTCTGGATAGGTACAGTACATATCAAACGGGCCATTGTACTAAATTATTGTTCTACTGGCTGAGGACTATATAGAGGTAATGTCCACATTTTCTTTCTGGATGCACTCCCTTTATCTATTAGTTGCACCATGTACAAGACCTTTCTGACCACTGCCACTACATGATGGTTGAATGCAACATTATCAAACTGACTACCCAGGTCTCTCAACACAGGTTGTGTGTTTATGAGATTGCCAATGATGTGGCAAACAGTGGGGCCATGTCTTTGCCATATGGCATGATGGTAATGTTTTCTGCATTTAGTTTGAATCCAAGACCTTGCCACCAGTCAGTACCTGATGTAAGACACTGTCGCAGTGTGTTAACATCATTTGGTGGGTCAATGACAGACAGCACACAACTTACAGTCATCACAGCCGTAGTCAGTACCTACATATGTGGGTGGTGGCAGTTAGCATTCATGCCTAAATACATGTGGGTTATTTATGGGCAGTGGCTATCCGCAGGGCCTTGATATGTATACATATTGCACACAAATAGGCAACACAGAGTAGGGTTGCCACCTTAACGAATGCCCAATACAGGACACTTCTTGTAGTATCGTGAGAGTTGGCAGGACAAGCCATACCTATGGCAAGTGCAAAGGACAGGACTTCTCTTGGTCTGCCAATACGACATCTTATTTTAGAAGCATTTCCCTAGCTTATGCTATGTCTCAGAACATTCAGGTGTTTCTGATATAAAATGATTGGTTTATACAACTATTACACACATGTAGGAAATGTTTGTCGTCTTACACTTTTGGGACTTATGTATTGTTTTAGTTGTTTTCACAGGGCACACCTGGTCAAACATGGACTGCAACCTGCACGGTGGGACAGGTGTTGGGCCTAACACAGTCACACTGCTGCAAGGGGGATATACATATACATATACGCACACACACACACACACACACACACACACACACACACACACACACACACACACACACACACACACACACAGTGTCCACTGTGTGGCACAGCCTAGGCCTCTGGCAACCTCACACCACACCCTGTGCATGTGATGATACCTGTGCCACATCCCTGTCATCCATACCATCAATGCAGGGACATGTTAATATGTCTCTGATGCACAGGGTGGCTATAGTACAGTTACTGACAGTTAGTAGTGTTATGCCCTGTAAGGTGGTGTCTGCTGGTATGTGCCATGAGTACACATCACAGTGTATGTACCTTTGTTCCATGATGATGCTTTGGTGTTAGTATTGCTGACTGACCATTGTCTCCCAGACCTTTTCTGTGTCTGCTCTGGGTGTCTGTGTGTCTATGCCGTGGGGAACTGCTGGCAGTACAGCGGCTCAGGATGACATGGTGGCAATGCAGGAATGTGACATCACCAAGGTACGGCTGTACATGTGCACAGTTAACTAGGTGCATATGTGTAGGACAGTGTGTCAGGGACAATGGGGGCAGACAGCGTAATCTTGCATGCATACCCCTTGACACAGCTTGCTACTATTCATACATGTCACTTGGAGGTTCAGTAGGATCATAGGATCACAGGATCATAGAAGGTTACTACAATAATGGCCCTGGGTCCCTAACAAGCCTAGCCATTAGTTTATCCCCAGCAGAATCATCTGTCAGCACCTGTTGCCCCTGTCATTGAGGGACACAGGTGGAACCCCTGGGAAAGATTCATGGTATCCCATCCACTCGTTATGGTTGCATTTGATGAGGGTCTGCATGGTACTTGTTTGACATGTATGAGAAGTGCATTCCTGAGACATGGCAGCATCTGGGAAACAAACCTGTCTGTCCAGCAGGTTTTGTTGATGTATATCACATTCAGGCCTGTTGTGCTGGTAATGAGCAGGGAAGTAGACTCACATATATAGGGCAGCTGCTGAAGGGCAGGGTCCAACATTGGGTTGTAGGTTTGCCACAGTCCACCTCTGGGCAACCTGTCCAATACCGAGTGGGGCACTACTGATTAGAGTCTGTCTGCATGGGACAGGTGTCTGAGACCATGAATTACCTTTGTGGGTACTACTGTGGTCTTTCCAGTTGGTGCAAATGTCTGGATAGGTACAGTACATATCAAACGGGCCATTGTACTAAATTATTGTTCTTCTGGCTGAGGACTATATAGAGGTAATGTCCACATTTTTTCTGGATGCACTCCCTTTATCTATTAGTTGCACCATGTACAAGAACTTTCTGACCACTGCCACTACATGATGGTTGAATGCAACATTATCAAACTGACTACCCAGCTCTCTCAACACAGGTTGTGTGTTTATGAGGTTGCCAATGATGTGGCAAACAGTGGGGCCATGTCTTTGCCATATGGCATGATGGTAATGTTTTCTGCATTTAGTTTGAATCCAAGACCTTGCCACCAGTTAGTACCTGATGTAAGACACTGTTGCAGTGTGTTAACATCATTTGGTGGGTCAATGACAGACAGCACGCAACTTACAGTCATCACAGCCGTAGTCAGTACCTACATATGTGGGTGGTGGCAGTTAGCATTCATGCCTAAATACATGTGGGTTATTTATGGGCAGTGGCTATCCACAGGGCCTTGATATGTATACATATTGCACACAAATAGGCAACACAGAGTAGGGTTGCCACCTTAATGAATGCCCAATATAGGGCACTTCTTGTAGTATCGTGAGAGTTGACAGGACAAGCCATACCTATGGCAAGTGCAAAGGACAGGACTTCTCTTGGTCTGCCAATATGACATCTTATTTTAGAAGCATTTCCCTAGCTTATGCTATGTCTCAGAACATTCAGGTGTTTCTGATGTAAAATGATTGGTTTATACAACTATTACACACATGTAGGAAATGTTTGTCGTCTTACACTTTTGGGACTTATGTATTGTTTTAGTTGTTTTCACAGGGCACACCTGGTCAAACATGGACTGCAACCTGCACGGTGGGACAGGTGTTGGGCCTAACACAGTCACAGTGCTGCAAGGGGATATACGTATACACACACACACACACACACACACACACACACACACACACACACACACACACACACACACACACACACACACACACACACACACACACACACACCCTTGTTGAGGGTAGAACTCCTATCTGTCAAGCTGTACATACAATAGCCTACATACATATCGAATGTGCCATGGAACGTATATGCTTTTGTAGTGTTGGACATTACTATTCAGGTGGATGACATCTGCAGGTTCTGTAAAGGTTGCCACTGGGGGGGTTAAGAGGTTTGCACAGGCCCTTAAAATGGTATAACCACTGCACACAAACACAGAAAAGACAGCCACACTGCTGCAAGTGGATATGCATACAGACACACACATACACTCATAGAGTTTCCAGTTTTGAGATCAGAACCTCTACCCATTTAGTTGTATGCCCTAGCATGCTATGTACATATCACATGCACCACAGAGCTTATGTACCTTTAGAGTGTCTAACTGTGCATCTAAGGTGGATGACACCAGCAGGCCCTGTAAAATAATCCAATTGGGGAATTAGCAAGGTGGAACAGGCCTTAAAATGCATTGGCATTGCTCACACATAGGCAAAACATATACCCAGCTTCAGGGAGATACACTTAAAGACATGCACTGATGCTGAGATTAGAACCATTACCTATCTAGCCTTACACACTATAGTGCTATGCACTTATTGCATGCACTACAGAGCTTATGTGCCCGGAGAGTGTGTAACTGTGCATTTAAGGTGGATGACATCAGCAGGCCTGTAAAGTAGGCCAATGGGGGGGGTTCACAGGTAGGCACAGTCTTTAAAATGCATTGGTATTGCACACACATGGGCAATAAATACACATAGCACCAAGGGGATATACTTACACACATGGAGTTGCCATTACTGGGATTAGAACCACTACCTATCTATTTGTATACACTATAATGCTACATAGTTATCGCATGCACCATGGAGCTTATGCCACTGCTGTTGGGGTAGATGACATCAGTAGCTGCTGACAGGGAGGCCACAATTGTGGAGGACACTAGTCACAGAGCGATAAAATGAGTGACCATTGTGCAGACATAGGCCTGTTGGGTGTGTGTATCCTGTTGTATGTGGAATATGTACACAAACACACACAAGGTGGCTGATGTGAGATGAGAACCCCTACCTATCTACTAATATATACTAGAGCTCACCATACTATTTTCATGCACCACTGGTTACAGTTGGAGTATGCGTGGCTGCAGCACTACATTACTCTACGCCTTTATGGGTCTCTCTCTCTTTCGCTCTCTCGCGCTCTCATTCTCTCCCCCTCTCTGTTTATCTCCCCTCTGTCTGCCTCTCTATATATGGTATATATATATATATATATATATATATATATATATATATATATATATATATATATATATATATATTACCTATATTTATGTATCTATGTTAAACTCAACAGATCCAGATATATCTTATATGTGCCACATACAGATAGATAAGGATAATCATGTCTGGTGGGGATAAGGAGAGACAGTAAAGGTATACATAGCTGTCTGTATGCACAGATATATACAGGCATCACAGTTCCATAGTCAGGGATTCAGACATGGGCAGATATTAACTAAGTGTACCAGCATGTTCAGTATGACCACCAATACGTACAGTGAGACTCCAGGCCAGACTTAACTGTACTCCAGTCCAGAATTTTGTGTGCTACAGACAATTGTCTTCAGAACCTGATTAAACAGGCCAGCACCTCCCTGATATAATGCCTGAGGGATTTCCTGGCAGTGTGCTGTCTATAATATCTGACCCATATCTAGGGTGTGTGCAGAGTGTATTGGACTGAACAGAGTTTTGTATAATATGTCTGTTGCATTTTACATAACACTATGAATTCTTGGTATATCAGTGGCAGATCATAACAGACTGATGTAAGGAAACACTGACAGACATTTGGGTTACTGACAACATACACTGCAGGAAACCCATGCTACTGCACAGACTGTTCTATTCTGCACTTTCTACATTTGTCTGGCCAGTAGTTCTTCCTTCCCCTTATATATGGGCCTTTGTTCTGCTCTGCTCCAGTTCCTGGTTTTGTCCATAGTTGCTGCTCTATGTAGTTGTAGGTATGCTGTGACTGGGGTAAAAGATGTAACACCACACACAGGGTTATGGACTTCACACCTCTGACTGTCCCTTTTTTGAAGATTGTCCAGCATTGTGCCCCTTACGTCTGCTCTGGTCCTCAGATGGTTTGTGTTGTACTGTTATTATAAGGCTACATGTTGCCCATACCTCTCAAACTCTTACAGCCAAAAATCTGGACAGGGCCATATATAACGGTAGGACACAGGCCAAAATACGGAGACAAGATTTTAATATTGCTCTTACAAAGGTAGCCGGTTGGTAGAATGGTTGTATTATCATGCATTTTCTGATGGGCAGGAAGCCTGCATCTCAACTGTCTGTCATTATTTGCTCACAGCAACCTTTACTGATTTGCCAATAGTTTACCAGAAAACTGCAATGTTTTGACAAACAGAACAGATATATGAGGCATAAATGTGGACATTCTGTGAAACTCTGTACATTTGTGAGGTATGGAAGGTGCCCACTGACTTGTTGAAAGTACTGACAGTTATGTGACAGCCTTTATATCCTGGTGTTACACTGACTTGTTACAATATGCTGTTGTACTAGCCACCATCTAGGTTAATCAGAGCTGTGTACTGTCCATATCTGTGGCCTATCCCTCCATTATCTCTGTCTTTGTCCAGCTTTATTGCAGAAAGAAATACTGACATATGGGCAGTCTGTAGAACTCCTACCATAGGTGTAGCTCACATGCAAAACAGCAGGTGCAGCCACTCTTGAACCATGTACCCCAACAATGATGGTAATTTACCTAGTCCACTAAGCCATAACAGCCACCAGACAGTGTAGTTTATGTCCTGATACTATCAAGCACAGACATACATAGCACATTGACCCCTGCATATTGGGAAAATGGTACATGTCACCAGGTTGAGTGGGACAGCCCAGGGATAGTGTAGTCTACTGCTATTACCTTGCAAACATACTGTTACTGCAGTTGTATGGGAGCACAGGTGTGTTAGGGGTAGGGAACTCTAGCATTGACAGTCAAGCATCTGTCCTGTAACCCCGCTGTTTGTAATTCACTGGTACAGTGCAGTGAGTTTTGCTGGCTTGGTCCTACTGCATATTATGAGTCAGCCAATATTGGACAGAGAGTTCTTGTTGTCCCACACAGCTCTCAGTTGTCTGCAGTTATCCAGGTAGCCCAATCTATTCATTTGCATACTTGTGGCAGGTCCATACATATGCTACCACAGTCTACTACCCCATTCACTTGTTGTACAGAAGAGTGACTTACCTCATGCCTGCAGCAGTTGAGATAACACCGCTTCAGGGCTGTCTCTGTTTCATGCACGTAGTACACAGTGAATACATGGTAAGGTACAGGTTGTGTGGTGTGGCTGGCATCCTTTTTACTATGTATGTGAGTTGGAGTGAGGTGTCAGTCTTTAGGACCCTAGGTTGTCAGTGCATGTGCTATGCATTGCCTCTTTGTCAAGGCCAGGGCATACTGGGCATGCCTACATCTGCCTACAGGGACAGGCTTAGGGGGTTCCTCCTCCAAGC
>NC_056747.1:1089014117-1089031617 GCF_019279795.1 Protopterus annectens | reverse complement strand
TTGCTGACCCTCTCCTCAGGGATGTGGGGTAAATAAATGTGCTCAATGGCATGTGCCTGCATGGCATCTAGGAACTGGTGGAGTACCCTGGAAGCATATGCCTGAGAGACCCCCATTATATCCCCAGTTGGTCACTGAAAGTACCTGTAGCTAATATTCTAAGTGCTACACATATCTTTGTTTCCACTGGGATGGGTTCCCCTCTGTTGGCTCTGGGTCTGAGTTGAGGGCAGCAGAGCTCAGTGAGTTATTGTAGTATGTCCCTGTCCATCCTGTAGCGCTCTACTATATCCATCTCATGTAGCTCCTGGAAGGTTACCCTGCGCCTGAACACTCTTCTCCTTCTCAGTCTAGGCCTATTGTCAGCATCATCACTGACCTCAGCATCTAGCACATACAGATGTAGCAGAGCAGCAGCATCCCCTAGCATTTTGTCAGTTAAAATTCCCAAGTGTGTACTCCAATGGTGCAAAGTATGTGGGAAAAGTAAGATTGTAGGGCGTAGGCATACTTTATAGTGGTGTGCTGCAGATACAGACTGTGCGATTGGCTCATTATGCTGCATTCCACCTGATAGGTATAGCATTGGGGGTTTGAATGGGCTAGTGTCTGTTGAACAGGGCTTATTAGTCATTTCTACATGATTGGCTTTTCCAAGCTATTTTTTTTCCTAATTTTTTCACTGCTAAGCAGTGCGGCACACAGCGAAAATCCACAGCACTAGTGTAAACAGTGCTCAGCAGTTTTGACATTCCTCCAAGCATGGGCACGCTCAGTGTTTCTTAAACCAGCTAAAACATGCGCCACGGGGTTACACATAGCTCAGCAGCATCTGACATGCCCTCCCCTGCTTAGCTGTGTTTAGCTGAGTGCAGATGGGCAGTGCTGAGCTCTAGTCCACTTACACATACCGTGACACCCCCCCTTTTGATGTTAGCTATCTGTTGCACTATTATCTACATGCCTACCATGAGTTGTATCTGCAGACACTATAGCCCTTTTTGTTATTCAGTAACCCCAGCTCATTTACATACAGCTAATTGCGTAAACCTTGGATACTTCCCTACTCCAGGGCCTGCCTCCTTAGCAACCACTGACACCTGCCATTGTAAGACTCTGCATGCTGGGCACTATAATGCAATATTTCTGCAAATGTCTAATTTTCATTTTTTTACATTTTTTTATTATTTTTTTTTTGCCATTACTGCATGTTTGTGTGTCACTGAGCGCCATGAAAGTGTAATATAGGTATTAAAAAATAATATTTTTAATGATTTGCATTGCTGTCTGGACTCACTGGCCATAGTTTTGGCCATTTGTATGCCTACATTACCATATCCACCCTTTTTTGGGCTTTTACAGCCCCTGTTTAAAATTTGCAGTCCTTCACACAATTTCTATCCACATACATTTCTTACAGCAACACAGCACCTATGTGGGTGCCTTTCTGCTTATTCTATCACAAATCAACCTCATTTGCATGGATTTCACCAGCTTATGAGGTCAATTGCATTCCACAGACATTACCGTGTCCAACCACACTCATGCATACCCCTCCACCCTGTTTACTGCATTGCTAGGCAGACATGTTCTGTGTTGGGGCCGTGTTGTAGGCTTTATTGAATCCCCCCTACTGTTTCACTGAGTCCTGAAAAGGTAGCAGCATTAAACTATACTTGCAAAAACAATTCTTTCATTTCCAGGTGTAATCCAAAAGGACCCCCTCTAACATTAGGAATCAGTTTCTCCAGTCCTGAAAATTTAAAGTGATGAAGATCAAAAATGACTACACGCCTAGCTGCATTTAACTT
The DNA here is from genome assembly GCF_019279795.1 of Protopterus annectens. Taxonomy (NCBI): domain Eukaryota; kingdom Metazoa; phylum Chordata; order Ceratodontiformes; family Protopteridae; genus Protopterus; species Protopterus annectens. The sequence goes on along the minus strand of NC_056747.1, from coordinate 1,089,029,806 downwards.
AGAAATGGTATACAGATGTTTTTTTATTCTTTCTTTCAACTTACATTCTGTTTTCTCTATGTAATAAACAGAACAGCATTCACATAGGGCAATATAAACTACACCCTTGCTATTACAGTTAGCTGAGCTGTGGACAGTAAAACTTTTCCCATTGACACTAATGACATTGTCAATTTTAACATACTTACAAATATTGCATGTATTACATTTGGCCAGTCCTTTCACAACATTGGTAGACATAGGTTTTTCTTTTGTTTCAAAAATATTCTTAAGAGAGTGCTCCTGCCTATATGTGATTATGGGATATTCACTCAGCTTCTTTACGCATTTCAGATGAATTATGACCCAGTTTTTTTTCAAAATGCCTTCTATAATTCTATAATTCATAGATAAGGTGGTAAAAAAAGAACTTTTGTAATTAAACTGAACTTCAGAAGCAGCTAGCACAATTGAATTAGGGCTGTCTCCTGTGGGGTCATTATTGTTGGTTATTATGCCACCACTGGTGGACATAAACATATGGTCCTGTAAAATGGGAACATACACATTGTTATTTCTTTTTTCCATTACTTCAACTACTAACTCCTGAATAAGCACTTCAGGATAACCTCTTCTCATAAACACAGTTTTTAAATTATCATATTCCTGTAAAAAATCATCCAGCCCAGTTGTCATATGGGCTGCCCTTACTAGCTGCCCTTTAACCACTGATTTATTTTGCTTGTAGGGATGTGAACTTGAAAAATGCAGAAATTCCGTTGAATAAGTGGGCTTTCTATAGACAGATGACACCAAACTTAAACTTGTGGGTTCCTTTGCCAACCATACATCCAAGTATGATATCTGATCTTTACCCACCTGGTGTGTAAACTTAAGGAAATCAGTGGTCCCATTAATGTATTCTAAAAACATGGGAACTTTATGTTTTCCTGAATCAAGCCAGAAAGAAGAATGTCACCTTGGTAACATATGTAAGGTAGCCATAGGTTACAGAATACACTGTTAAAATTTTGTTTTCCCATGTGACCATAACTGCATTAGCATACAACCCCCCACAGGCAAACCCCATGGTTACCCCTTTAGTTCCCAAAAAAATATTGATTTTCAAAATATATGTAATTGTTATGTAAAACAATATCAAGCAAGTCCACAAAAATGTTTTCCCTGTCTTGTCCAAAGTCTGAATAATCATCCAGAAACTCAGCAAACCTATGATATAATCTGAGCTTATGCCCCACCACAGGCTACAATGGTAAGGAATAAAGCGCATCCAGATAGCAGTTGCAGCAGCTTCTCATAGAAGTGCACAAAATGAGCTGCTTTTGAGAATGCATGACCTGATTGCTCATGCTGAGACAGACATAATAGTTTATGAGGATTTTGTGGGTTCATATCTTTTGAGATAATAGGAATAATGAAGGAGATGCCATTTTAGACTTATTTCTGGCAAATGGTGTAGATGTGGTTAGGACAGGGTTCAGCTGCAAGCAGCGCGGTCAGAGAAGCCACTAAGGTCAAGAGAGATTAGGCTGAAGATCTGGAAACTGACTGGAGAGAAAGCACAGGAGTTCAGGGAAATACTCAGGTTCTAACACCTTAGAAAAAAGAAGAAATAGGTGGAGTCAAAGAAGAATAATAGCACCTCTAAACAGCATGTGTGAGGGCACCAAAATAGATAGCCAGTTATGAACACAAGGTATATACGGAAAGCTGGTGGTGTAATGCAGACATCCAGGAAGTTTTCAAAAGAAGGAAGGAATGCAGCAAGAAGAAGGAGATAGAAAGGATGGACAGGGCTAAGAAAAAATACTGATTGTCTGATAAAGAGGCTAAGAGGGCAGTCACAATGGCAATGGACAAGGGATGAGGGAAACTTTAACAGCATCTGAAAATGACACAGTAGATAGCATAAAGAAGTTTCAGCAATTTAAAAGATTATGATAGAATTATAAATAAATAGTAACCAGGTCCCATTCATAAGGAACATCATCAGTAATTTGCTCACCAGTCCAGGTTACATCAAAGGCAGATGGACGGAGCACTTCAGGAAGCTTCAGTAGGTTCATAGGTGTGTACTAGGCTAATGGCCCTGCAGCCTTTATAAGCCTAGCCCATAGGATTACTCTGGCATCATGCCACCCGATTAGTAAACCTAATAGAAACTATATTGACCCCCCACACACACACACACACACACACACACACACACACACACACACACACACACACACACACACACACACACACACACAGCCTATGAAGAAAGAGAAAGGAGAGGCCACCCTAAATGAAGTATGAATTACTCAAAGAAAAATGAAGTCAGGGTACATGGCAGGGTCAGACTAGATCAGATGTGATTAAGATGCTGAGTGAGTTCAGGGCAAAATGGCTTCTCAGGGTATACACCACAAGAGATAGATTAGATAGATAAATAGATAGATAGATAGATAGATAGATAGATAGATAGATAGATAGATAGACAGATAGGTAGGTAGATAACGATATATATGTATATGTATATCTATCTCTCTCTCTCTCTCTCTATATATATATATATATATATATATATATATATATATATATATATATATATATGATTGGATGGGAGAAAGGAAATTCACCCTGGGGATCACGTCAGTCGCCCTGCTAGACAGGGGTCCAGGGAAGTAAATAGTGTGGGAAGAAATAGCCAGGGAATTGTTATGGCTAGGCTTGTATAGGCCCTAGGGCTGATAGCCTAGTACCAACCTATGAACCTATGAACCTATATATATTGATCTATTTATATATATATATATATATATATATATATATATATATATATATGTGTGTGTGTGTGTGTGTGTGTGTGTGTGTGTGTGCGCGTGTGTACATAGAAAGTGAGGCTTGTCTCAGATGTTCAGAAAAGTAAGCATTTTTGTACCAGTGTACAAGAACAAAGCAGATATTCATAACTGCAGGCAATACAAAGGTATCAGCCTTCTGTCACACTGCATGAAAATGCTGTATAATGTGGCTATTAAATGAATATGCAGAGCAGTAGAAATAAAAATGGGAGATGAGAAGCCTGGATTCTGATCAGAATATAATTTAATGAATCCAGTGTTTCCAGTGAGACAGATAGTGGAGAATATGTTGGTGGTGAGGTGAGAGTCTACTGGGCATCCCTAAACTTGGAGGAAAGCAGATGACAGGGTCCTAAAACAGCCAACTCTGGTATCCCTAGGAAGGTTTAAAATCTTGGAATCATTGATAAAATTAGTGTAGGCTGTGCACAAAGATCCATTAATACAAGTATGAACAGTGTTCAGGCTCACCAAGGAGTTTCCCAGTGAAAGTGGACGCACTTCAGGGTTCAGCTGTAAGCACACTCCTGCTTATACTGTTGGTGGACTATATTAGCAAACAGGTTGGAAATGGCAGATCAAGAAAGGTGACATATTCAGACTGTGTGACACTACAAGCAGACTGAACAGGAACTTAAGTAAACGTTAGAGACTAAAATTCTAAACTAAAGGCAAGGGTATGAAACTGAGTACAGAAAAGACAGTGGTCATTGCAGAAAATGGGGAAATGTAAAGAAGCTGACAACTGAGACAAGGAAAATAGTGGACAAGGTTAACAGCTTCATATATCTAGGAGGTGTGATTCAGGACAGGGGAAGTCTAAATGAGGGGTTTAAAGCTACAATGCTAGAATCATGGGCACTGCAGCAACAGAAACACAATGGCATGGGTGATGTGTAATGCAAGAATGTAAAAGATGCTGAAAAATGAATATAATACAACATTGGTTTGACTAGTACTTGTTTATAGCACAGAGACCTGGGCAATGAATGCAGAGCAGCTAAGGAAGTTCGGGGTAATGGGGATGAAATGCTTGAGATTGTTAGTGGCATGTACATTGTGGCACAGACAAAAACATGACTATATTAGACACAAAGCCAAAATAACCTCAATTGCAGAGAAAATCAAGGGCAGATTACAGTGCTTCATTCACATGTACAAGACAGCAGAAATGAACTTGGTAAAGCAAATCTGGGAGACAGGAATATATCAAGCGGAGATGAGGATGTTCACCCAAGGGATGGATGGATTACGTAGAGAAACGACCTGCAACAGGCAGACACAACTACTGAAAAAGGGAGGAGAGTGGCTCTGAATCAAGACAGGTGCTGACAGCTGATAATACCCTGGGGACGGTGTAGATGAGGAAATCATGTGCTGCAGACTACTATGCTGATGACCAGGAAGACAATAAGCATGAACACAAAGAGGTTGTACTTGCATAGCATGCACATACTGAAGCATAGTGTAGTCTGCATCTGTGTTTACATGATGTTACAGTTAAGGGCATGCTTTCCAGTTCATATCCTACACATAATGTGCATCAGTCATTACCATGTGTGAATGCACATATGCCAGGTTTCATAGAGGGCACGGCTATAACCACAAAGGTTTACCATGAAACAGTGGTAAACCACTTTGCAATTAAGTCATGGCAAAGGGTGAATCAGTGTCCCTGGGATAAAAATACCAAAGGGGATACTCCAGTTCTTTGTTACCACTGCTGTTTTGTATTGCCCTTAACCAGTTAACCTGTTCACTTAACAAATTAGGTCATGATGACAATTTGGTTCCCAGAAAACAACCTTTTTAAAATATTTCTCATCTACTTTTTGTGGATAGCTTAAAACTTTATAGTTCATAAGATGAGGAGTAGAAAGCACAACTGCAAGTAGTTAAAACTTTCTCAGACAATATAAAAATGTCATTTGGTCTTTATAAATGTATAAAAGCAATGTTTAAAGCAGTAAAGTTGCAGTACCAAAAATTATCAGCCTGGGACAAGAATGTCATATAAAGGAACTTTAGTAGGAGGGAGTGCATAAATATTTGGAAATCAATGAATGATCAGCAATAAAACATGAACAAATATGAATAAAACTCAGTAAGGAATACTTCAGAAGAGTAAAACTAATATTGAAAACAGCCTTGACATCTAGGAGTAAATGAGGTTTGAGAACAAACCAGTTTGTCCCTGGACATCTTCGGGGAGGGCCAGGTATGAATAGTAATGGGAATTAAGATGGTAGTAGAAGAAAGTTAGTGGTGGTGATGGAAGGGGTAAATTAAAAAGTAGGAGGGTTGGGAGGAAATGAGGTAAGTGCAAGGAGAGTCTTAACTGGTTTTGTGTGAGTGTAACTGGGTAAGGGATCAGATATTGGCGGGAACTTGCTATAGTGCAGGTTTACTTCCAAGACAACCTGTAGGTACTCCAGTGATCCAGGGATCAGGTAGGCCTTGGATTAATAATTGTGTGCATTGAAGAGGTGCTTCTGGGAGGTTGAGAGGTGTGTATGCTGTTTATGAGGGAGTGTTGATGAATCCAATGTTTTCTTTTGAGACTGCATGCCTCTCGACCTCGTGAAGCTGGGCAATGGCCGACATGGTATAAGGATGGAGGCGCAGAGTGGGAGTAGGTTTCAGATATTGGTCTTGTAGCTTTGGAGAGCTGCAAGAATAATAAAAGGTGCATGGCATTGTTTGGCTGCTAGGTAGTGACTTTAGTTCTCAGTCAAGAATTGGGCATTCTGCATACTTTGTATAGTGGAGGAAGCTTGAGAGGTATATCAGTTAATGAGAAAAAAAAACAGGAATCACGGAGGTGGTGACGAGCAGTACAAGTGTTTGAGACAAGATCTGGGCTGTCTGCAAATATGTATATTCGACAGGTAGGAAGGGGGGGCTAGGGAGATATAAAAACTAAGATCAAAGAATAACCTCTGAAGGGTTAATTATGGGTTATTGCTTCAGATGGGGGAATAATGCAGCTTATTGCTGGTCGCAGATCCAGCCTTCAGGTCAGCATACGGCCAGAGTGTGAGACAAACAAGACCTCTCTTTCAGAATATTTACAGTTGTCTTTTCTTTTGCAGATGACACGGAAGTCCAGAGTTTGCATTAACCAGTGGCCTAAGGGAACTGCACTTGACAGGTGATGGATGCAGCTGCAGTGAATCTTCCGTCCATTAGAGTGGTGTTCAATGAGGTTACAGGTAATGATACTCTATTAGGTGCTCATTTAGGCATGACAGAGTTGGTGCAGTTTGGGAGCAGTGTGGGAACAGGTGAGGATTAGGTACTTTAGTGGCAGGGAAAAGCAGGTGGTATGGCTGAAGAATGACAGAGGTTTGGGGGACAGTTTCACAAGGATGCTTTTGGCAATGAGGGTTTAGGTTTGTTTATGGGGAGTTGGGGTCATCCACAGGAGGGGTGGAGTCACAACAGCATGAGTTTGGGTAGGAATTTGGGATCTGGCCAGATGATTGGTTAGCTAAGCAGGCCCTGGGGCAAGGGGGGGTCTTCAGACCCCCTCACATACTGATCTTAGTTAGAGGAAAGATTTGGAAGGAGGACTATGTTGATATTTTGAATTATTTGATGTGGATGGGGTTCAACGTCCGATGAATTTGGAAACCGCTAACAGTAAAGACTTTTGGTAGGTTTATCAGCCTCAGGGCAGAGGAGGATAGGTAGACTGTGGTAAAAACATGGGGCAACTGGGTGTTAGGCTTCATTTATTACATGGCGGTTCATTTGGAGAAGGATACCGCCTTTGACCTTACCACTTCTGGCTTAATTTACGCAATCTGTGAGGCACAGTGTCTGTGGGCAGGGAATGCCTGGTTTAGATATGAGATTTTAGAAGCAGAAGGTGGTGAATCAGTCACTGTGGGGGGATGGGAAACATCCTGACATTTGGCTAGCCACTATGGTACATAGCCTTGGAGCCATTAGCAGCTGGGGGTTAAGGTAGTGTAGGTCAGGAAAGGGATATGATGGGCCTTTAATTTGGGGTGTTGATTGCAGGCAGCATGTAAGTTTTGCACACTTGTTTGAAGTGTGCAGCTATGTGTATCTCCATTGGGGTTGGTTCCTAGGAAATCGGCAGGGAATTTTATTTGATTCGCCATTGGCTTTATCATGAGGGGAATTCTGTGTATGATTTTATTTTGGGAGATGATGTTATGTCAGTTATGTGTCTTTGGATGATGCAGTGCAGGTCACTTGTGAGTTTACAGACCCATGGTTGTCGAAGTTAGATAGTGACTCCGTTTTTCATTTATTACCAGTTTGAGAAGAAGAGTGGATGTTGTTGAGCAGGGTAGTTGTGTTTAAGTTTTACTTTGACAGCGCTATGCCAAAGAGTTGATTGATGGCCTGTAGTACTTTAAGAGGTTGAGCATTGTTCTCCATGGGATTTGGCAGCAGTGGGTGGGCTGCCAGGAGGTGGTACATTATCTGGGTGACTTCTTAAGAATAAGTGAAGGGTTTAACATAGCATTGGAAGGTATGCAGATGTTTTTGTTCCATTGTCTAGGCAGAAGTTAGAAGGCTCAAGCAAGGCATTGTTTTCTAGGATTGCTATTAGATGCAGGCCATTGTTTATTTTGTTTACCAGGTGCATGGGTAACACGTTTGAAAGAAAAGATTTGGTGGGGAAATGCAAAGAAAAAGTGCAGATTAAGGATGTCTTAGTGCCCTTTGGGCTCCTGAAGTTTGCATGTCGGGTAGTTCACCCGAGTCATTCTTGTTGTGGGTTTGTGGCCTTTTATTGAACTGAGAGAAAAGCAATCATCATTGGGTAAGGTTTATTAAGTTGGTGAGTGTTGATTTAGCATTGTGGTTGTCTTTGTGGAGCAGTTTAATGGCATGGCTTTTTGAAAGGTGGATTAGGTTGTTAAAGGGGATTTGCAATTATTTATAGATGTGGCAGGAATTATTGGGATGGGGGCATATTTTTTGGAGGGGTATTGTTTGTGGCTTGCTAGCTGGCAGGATGGAAGGATGATTGAAGGAGGGATGTTGATTGTTTGGAGTTAGTTCTAATTTGGCTGGAGTCAAAGGTCTAACAGGAGAAGTGCAGGAAAAGGGTTAATTTTCATTCAGACAATATGGCAGTGATACAAGCTGCTGGCAATGCTAGACAAGGTGTGTCAGGTTGGGTTGGAAGGATCAGATGCTTGGTACAGGAATCCTGGGCAGTTTTTAAAAGGAAGGCATATGGCAGAGATTTTGTTAAATTTGTGTTGCAGCTGCCTGAGGAAGAAGGATTTCAGTGGAAATATTGTTGCATTTAGTATAGTTGCCCAGGTGACAGAGTTAAGTGATTTTACTAAATCTTGGACTGTGGTTCATATGTTGAAGTGTTAGGGTGGGTTGATAGTGTGAAGATTGACAGATGATGGCCATTGACAAGAGAGGTTTTGAAGGTTTTGTTGCAGGGATTACCACTGATAAATGAAGATTCATTGGACAATACGTTTTGGGTGATGTTTGCTTTATGGATGTATTATGGAGTTCTTAGAGTGTCAGAGTTGTTTTGGTTGTCAGTTTGGTGGGATGTTTCAGATTTTTTTTTTTATACTTCCTTGCTTATTGGTTGTGTAGACCTAAAATGGATCAGTTGGGGAGGGGCAGGCAGATAGTATTGGGAAAGGATAGGAATGATTGGTTGTGTTTGGTGGGTTGGGATAACAGGTTGCTGTGGTCTCATGTTGGGAGTCCTTAGGATGTTGGTTTGACCAGTAGCAGGCAAGGTGAAAACATGTAATAAGTTTGTATATATGATAGGAAGAGCTTTTCATTGTTGGTTTCCAGGAGAGAGGCTTTCCAGTCATTCTTTGCACATTGGAAGGGTATCAGATTTAGTGAGGGAAGGAAGATTAATTGAAGTCATTAAGAGAGTGTGTTGATGGTCATCTAATGCTTTCTTGTCTTATATTAGATAATTAAGTATGGTGACCATCTTAGTATTAAATTAATTTTCTAGGAAAGAAAATCCCATTTTGGTCATTCTTATACCCATTGTGAGGCAAAAGGAGGCTGCAGTTAGGCCAGATGGCTCGCAATTGGGTTGCATTATTTTGGGTGTCATTGGTCTCTTTAGAGTCCTAGTGGTACATTTGGTAGGTAACACTGGGAATAATTCTGATGCTACAGCTGTTAGTTAGACTTAGTAAGGATCTCTTTATTTTAACAAGGTTTCATGCAGGTATGGGTATTGTGTGGTCAAAGGTAGTACCATGGTTATTTTGGCTTTGGAGAGGACTCATCAGTTTTTTAGATTTTTGGCTAGCTAGTCAACTGGTTGCTTTGGTATTTGCCTTCTTAGAGTCCTGGTGGTACATTTGCCCAGTAACAATTTCGGAATAATTCTGATGGTACAGTTGGTATTTAGGATAAGTGATGATCGGTTTATTTTAGAGAGGTTATACCCAGGTATGTGTATTGTGTGGTCAGTAGTAGTATCATGGTTATTTTGGCTTTGGAGAGGACTCATTGATTTGTTAATTCAGGCTTGTTAGGCAACTGGCTGCTTTAGGTATTTATATAATAGGACATTGGAATGTCGATGACAAGGATCCAGTTTGGTAAAGAGAGGATGGAGTACACCTGAATAATTTTGGTGGGACCTCTGTAATGTACACCAAGGTTTGTTCTGGAGGGTTTGCAGAAGGTTTTGGAGTGAATGATGGGGTACAGCCTGTGTCAGGCTGGTTGGCTGAGAAGAGGGACAGGTTTGACCCTCTTCTGTTCCAACTCTGGTGTTGGATGTCTAATTCAATGAGTCAATGAGTTGGGAAATGAGAGTGACCAATGGGATGCTGCTTGATAAGTAAAAATAAGTGAGCAGAGGTGAGGATGCTGCTTATTTGGTTAGGGTGAGTGAGATTATGCTGTCCTAGTAAATGGTTATATGGATGCTCATGCTGTGATCAATAAATTAATATATTGTTCAATAAAGTTATGTTTATTGAAGTTTAATAAAGGTCATCAAATGTCATTTGGTGTGGCATGTTTATTGATGGGGAGTGGGACAAATGACGTTTGTGAACAAACCAATTTGTCCAGGGACATCTTTGGGAATGGTCAAGTAGGAATAGTAATGGGAGTTAAGGTGGTAGTGGAAGAAAGTTTGGTGGTGGAAATGGAAGGGTTAAATTGGAAAGTAGGAGGGTTAGGAGGAAATGAGATAAGTGCAAGGAGGGGCTTAACTGTTTGATTCTGAGTATAACTGGGTAAGGGATCAGATTTTGGCATGAAATTGTTACCCACCCTTCCTCCCTCTTTTAAGAACATTGAGGAGTGTGTGGTTATTGTATAGGCTTGGTGTTTAGGCAGAGAAGAGGGACAGGTTCTCCCTCTGGTGTTGGATGTTTAATTCACGGAGTTGGGGAATGAAAGTGAGTGATGAGATGCTGCATGATAAGTAAAAGTAAAGTGGAGGTGAGGACGCTTCTTGTTAAATAAAAGTAAGTGAGTGGAGATGAGGATGCTGCTTCACAAGTAAAAATCTATGTCTTCCAAATCTTATATAAGTAGTTTTTATGTTTTTATCAGGGTATTATTATCCTGTGCCCGACTTGTTGATTTAGTCAATTCTTTTGCAAACATGCCCTATTCATAACAGATGTAATTAGTTTTCACATTTGTCAAGTCATCTGCAAACAGATTGTACAACACCTCAGATGAAAAAGATAAATCAGAAAGATACAATTTAAAAAAGTCTGACCCTAGGACAGTGCCCTGTGGGTCACCTTTGCTATAACCCAGAATGTGCTCTATCAATTGTTGTATGATACTTGGCATATCATAAATTTAAGCCATGCACCTAGCAGTCTTATCAAAGTTACATTAATAACAAGTTGTTGTCATTTATTCATCAGGGTTTTTTATATGAAACTGCCAAAGGCTGAAGACAGGTCTACATGAAATACAACACACGTTTTCATTTATAGATGCTTTTACATTATTATAAAACATCATGTTGCAAGTAATTATAGAACTATGTTCAACACATATGTGTTGATATATTGTTGCCAGTCCCAACATTTCCAGTTCTGGTAATACTTTATCCAAAATAACCTTCTCCATTATTTTTCCACAGCATTAAAGTATACTTATGTGTCTATATGACTCTTAGTTTGTCCTATTTCTGTTTTTCTGAAAAATGGGATCTGAAGTTGTTGTCTTCATTTGTCCTTAAACCTGTGGGTACTCAGATCTGTGCTAGTATAAGCAGCGTGATCTGCTGCTCTGAGCTTCTATTGTGGTAGGTGACTAAGTTTTTGTGATCTTTTTTCTTTCCTTTTATTTATTGTTCTCTTTCTATCTTTTCTACCTCCCCTACCTTGCGCTGTTCACATTGACACACAAAAAAACTTCTTTCTATCTTTTTATCAGGATCGTGTTTGTGTGTGTGTTTCTGTTTGGGCCCCTCTGCTTGAGTTATGTCTGAACCGCCCCCAAAACCAGGCTTCTGTAAGTGCACAGAGTGTGGCCATAAGCTCTCCACAGCTGATGGCCACACTCTGTGCATTGTATGCTTAGGAGTTGCCCATCTAGAGTCCCCCTGTTCCATCTGCATGGGCTTCAATCCCTGCAATTTGATGGATAGGAGGAACAAGTTGATTTTAAAAGGCCTTCTTTCCCCTCCTACCACTGGGGCCCAGGCCTCCTTACCACAGGCTTCAACTTCTGTCTCTGCCCTGGCCTCTGGGACTCAACCTTCCACCAAGAGGTCCAGGGATGGGGGCAAACACAAAAAAAAGGACAAGCCAAAGAAATGGTCCTCTGATTGCTTGTGCTCTACTGGTCCACTGGCCAAGGTCTGCTCGACTCTGTGACTGGGGTCTCCCCAGCTCCATTCCCCTCATTTCTCCCCAGAACCGGAGGAGCTTTGGATCCATTTGCTGGCCCTGGATTCACCTCACCGACTCTCTAGGCCGGTATCAGTGGCCTCTTCATCCTGATCCACCCGCAGCCTTTCTGAAGCAGAGGTGGACAGGATAATGTGGAGATTTATCTGCACCCAGATACAGATGGGAGACTTGCCTGCCCCCTTTCCCTCTAGGACAGGGTCATGCAGTCCACATTCCTACCAATTACTCCTTTTCCAATCTAACCCCTAGTTTTGGAACCCTCGGATCCGAGGACTCTTGGCATCGAGGGGTTGGTGCCAATGGTACCTTGTACCTCGATGGCGGCCATTACCTTGAGTAGGTCGGATCCGATGAGCTCGGTTCCATCCAGTTCTCGGAGCCATAGCATTGGCACTTGATCTGAGGGGATGGTTTTCTGCTCTGAGTTTTTCTTCCAGGCAGAGTATCAGCACCTGGAGGTTTGGCTCTGGCTCCCTCATTGATCTAGAGAGTGGCAGACCTGTCTGTAGCCCCTTTTCAGATGGTTTGCTCTCATTCTGCCTTTGACTTGGTGGAGAGGGTTCTCTTGATCTCATCAAGACCCTTGACGATCTCATCTTCGGAGTCCACCCTGGTTCCTTCTGTTTCTGGTATGGATTCCAACATCCTGCTACCTCAGGGACAGCCTTCTGCCTCTTTGCCCCAAGTATCTCCCACACGGGGAGCAGCAAGACATTTTCTAGTTCTCTCCAGAGGGTCCCCCTGAGGAGGTGCCTTGAAAACATATGTGCAAAAGGAGGCACGTTGACTGGCCTCCAGAGTTCCTCACGGAAGACACAGATTTGTAGGAAGGTGAGGGTTCTCTCAGGTCACCTCCTGAGGATGTCTCCTTTGAACATCATGGAGATCCTTCCTCAGCAAGAGGGGTGGTCTGCTCAGAAAGCCAACTCAGATGAATCAGTGTTCCTGGAGGCATTTGACTCAGGACCATCTACATCCTGGGTGTCCCCTCCCACAGATCCGCTGGTGGATCTAATTATATCTCTGGCATGGAAGGAGCCAGACATGGTAGAGCCGATCCCCAAATGCCCTGACAAGGAATTGAGTGCTCCCTCAGATAGGACCTACTGGACCAAGGGATTCCCTGTAGATGCCATGGTAGTGGCAGCAGCCACTAAGAAGGAACTCACACAGGAGAGCTCCACTGTCCATCCACCTGACCGAGAGTCCAGGACGATGGACTACTTTGGGAAGCAGGTGTATGCTTCAACCATGTTTTCTGTACGTGCTCTGAACTATATGGCACAAATAGACTCCTGTGAGATCTAGTCAAGGAGATCACTGAGTCTACCCCAGGGTCCATGATGATGGAGGACAAGAAGGTTTTCTCTTCTCACATGGCCACCCTCACATTGATTGCTAACACCTCTATGCAGCTTCTCTCTCATGCTACTGAGGGCATCGCTAGAGCTGCTGAGACAGGCATTGCTATCAGGCATCATGCCTGGCTCCAGCTCTGTAAATTCTTGGAGCCCTTTAAGGCGTCTTTTACTAACACCCTGTATGATGGTTCCACCATCTTGGGAAAGTCGTTACGTGACAGTCTTGTCCAGAGTGAGAAGGATGGGAAGACTGTCTGCCATCGGGATCCACTTCGCCACCCCCAACGTACCTTTTCTAGGAATCAGCAGGGGGCAAAGAAGATGTGTTTCTGAAAGTCTAAGTGCTACTCCCAGGATGCTCAGGACTCGCCTTCCCCTTAGAGGCAGAGGGGGATTCGATAGATGCCACCCTTGAGACAGAGGGGGGTCTGAGGTATCAGGGGTCTCGAGAGCCTTTCTTGGACAGGCCCTCACAGCAGTTTTGAAGGGTTGCCTGGCTGCTCAGCTCTGGAGGCAGTCAGGAGACACCTCTCGCTACACCCAACAGCCTGGGAGTCTATCGCAGATGATCATTGGGTGTTGCAGATCATATCCAGAGGCTATTCAATCCCCTTCCTTCATCCACCACTCCAGCCCAACACCTACTAGATGTCCTACCCATGCAAAGGGAGGAAGCAGCACTGGAAATTGCAAAGCTGCTAGAGAAGCAAGGCATCCAGCCAGTCCCCCTTGACCAGTCTGGATTAGGCATCGATTCCCAGAATTTTTAGTGCCAAAAAGAATGGAGGACTTAAGATCCATTCTGGATCTTTCCACCTTAAATATGTCAGTCGCCAAGATGAAATTCCAGATGGTCGCTCTTCAATCTATCCTGCCCTTCCTGCAGGAGAGCAACTGGATGTGCTCGATCGATCTCCAGGACATGTACTACCACATCAAAATGGACAGGCGCTGTCAGAGGTTCCTTCACTTACATCTGGGAGCCAGTCATTATCAGTTCAGAGTGCTACCCTTTGGTCTCACCACAAGCCCCGAGGGGACATGTACTACCACATCAAAATGGACAGGCGCTGTCAGAGGTTCCTTCACTTACATCTGGGAGCCAGTCATTATCAGTTCAGAGTGCTACCCTTTGGTCTCACCACAAGCCCCGAGGGTGTTCACCAAAGTGATGGCAGTGGTAGCGTCTCACCTGTATCTGCAGGGCTTCCAGATCTTCCCTTACCTGGAAGATTGTCTCCTTTCTGCCGCTTCCAGGCATTGACTCTGCCAAACAATGGATTCCTTTCTTCAAATAGCCCATCAGTTGGGCATAACCATTAATCTCAACAAATCCCTACTGACTCCAGTTCAAGTTCTGGATTTCATTGGTGCTTGGTTGGACACAAATCAGACCAAGGTTTTTCTAACCTCAGACAGAATTCAGTCTTGAAACATGATATTGTGTCTATCCTTAAAGCCCAGTTGCTGACAGCAGAATTGGTCTAATGGGCATGAGATCTATATTGGCCACTATTACCCTTGTGCCTACAGCTCGATTGCACATGAGGGTACTGCAACAGAATTTGGCGGTTCAGTGGTCATTGCTAGATCTTCTGTTGTCTCATCTGATTTGCTTATCTCTTCTAATGTGGATTCATTCCCCAGAACTTCTTTAGGAGCATCCCTTTCTTCTGCTGGCCCCTTTGGCCATGGTGACCATGGACACATCCCTACTTGGGTGGGGAGGGCATTGTTTAGGAAGGACAGTCCAAGGCATGTGGTCTCCCCATGAGACTCGATTGCATATCAACATCCTGGAGATGAGAGCGGTGTTCCTAGCGTTGCAAGTTCTCCATGCCCATCTTCCTATTGGGACAAATGCTATCCAGACAGACAACATGTTGGTGGCCTGGTACATCAACAAACAGGGGGGAACCAGGTCTTACCCCCTGTGTCACAAAGCCATGAGAGTGTGGGAGTGGGTGATCTCCACCGACTTTCTGGTCACAACACACATTCCGGGGAAGTCCAACAGTCTAGTGGACAGGCTCAGCAGGTCCATCCTGATGCCTTATGAGTGGTCTCTGAATCCTTCAGTAGTGAAACATATCTTTCTAAAGTGGGGTCAGCCTTGCTGTGATCTCTTCACCTCTCCTAAAGTGTAGTGAGTTTTTGCTCCCCCCACAGGGGGAAGCCACCAGAGATGCTGTGATTCACGCTTGGCCCTCCAGTCTTATGTATGTGTACCCTTCCCTACCTCTGATTCTAAAATTCCTTCAGAAAACTCGCAGGCTGGGGAACTTAGTCATCCTCATTGCCCCATTCTAGCCTCGCCAAGTTTGGTTCCCCTCTCTATGGTCTCACACAGTGTGTCCTCCATGGATGTTAGATCCAATTCCGGACCTCATCTCTCATCCTTCAGGGATACCTCATCCAGATCTGGCCCATTTTTAGCTCACCACTTGGCTGCTCTGCTTCCCATGATAGTCAGGACTCCTGGGTTATCCTCACTGGTCAAAAAATAATTAGTTGCAGCTCATAAGGTTTCCACTAGGAAGATATATTCCAGCAAGTGGAAATGTTTTGCTCTCTGGGCCTCTCAAAGGGACCTAGATCCT
>NC_056747.1:1089001617-1089006617 GCF_019279795.1 Protopterus annectens | reverse complement strand
GATGAAAGGACTGTTGTGTTATTAACTTTTTTTTACGTGAATTAGAGCAATACTGAAAAACTGACCTTTATTTTTGGTTTGTGTCACCCCATTATTTTTAGTTTTGCCCAGAATTCTTAAGCAAAGAAATTGTGAGTCTGCGTAAATGCTACTGCAGTTACTTTTTATTACTCAGTTTTTCCATATACACCCTAAGTGCATGTTTTAATAGTCATGCTTAATGAGGGGAGGGGAAATAGCAGGTCCTTATAACTGCTGCTGCAGCACTTCTTTCATTACTTTAGTTTTTCTATTTTTTTTATTTATTTATTTTTTTTTTTTCAAGCTTGCTAATTGTGGCATTTCTGCTGTGGTTAGAGAGTGTAAAAAAATGGCCATGTTTTTCCATCCATGGTTCTCGCTGTCGTGGCGTGATATTGTGAAGCAGAAGACTTATCTTTTTATTAGGTTTACCTATACATCAGTACCCTACTACAGAACATTTGTTCTCCACTAAGGTATTGCTTAAGGTTAAGCCCATTTTCTAAATACTTATAGGCTTAACTAGCCTTATATGTAAAGCAATGGAGCACATCATAATAGCATTTATTAACAAGGATATTAGCAGTCTACAGTCCTGTGACCTAAACCAGTTTGAGTTTATTGAACGTTTCTGGTGTCATGAAAGGTGGGATTATTTGAGCACCTCACTGATACATTCACACTGCTTACATCAACCTTGCAAAGGCTTTTGATACTACCCCGCATTCTAGCATTATCAACAAGTTAATCAAACTAAATATAAATGCTTATATTACCCAATAAATTGGCTTAATAACAGGACCGAGTCAGTGTAGGGGGTATGGTCTCAGTGAAAAGAGTCATTACTAATGATGTCCATCAGGGACTGGTTCTTGGGCCACTTCTTTTCAGTATTTACTTCTCTAATGTCAAGGTCAGTGGATGACTCCAGACATGGAGCTGTCATAAACTCTACAGCTGACTCCCAGGTGCCAGGACCTTGGTCTTAAGTTAAATGCCAAAAACTGTAGTGCTGTGTCCTTCGGCAAACATAGACACACATGCACCTACCACACAGATGACATCCATTTGAAAACTGACAGTTATTTGGGACCTGTGCACTTTTGCTGGCAATGAACTATCCTTTGATCACCATGTATCCACTTTCTTTAAGAAATCCATGTATCTATCCAGACTAATTACCAAGAGTATATCTCCTAGATAAAGGGAAGTTATCATCCGTCTCTGCTCCTCCCTCATCAGACCCATAATAAAGTATAATGCCTCTTTTGGTATGCATTTGTCTAATCATATGATTCAACTCATAACCCCATAGTGTTTCCCCACTAAGACAATCAAGGGCATGTCTTCCGTGTGCTATGCAGACCAACTTAAACCACTTTCAATTTTCTCTGGTTCCTACAGACTGTTGATGTGGGACCGCTACCTCATCTACAAAGACTCAAAGGAACTAGTCCTATGCAGCCTTTGTCACATCAACAAAACAAACAATACCATAAACAGCAATCAAAGTAGCCAAACTTCCCATGCAGCATAAATATAACCCGTTGGTGAGAAACATATCTCCTCACTCATTAGGCCCATAATAGAGCACAATGCTTCATTTGGGATGTACCTCACTAGACACCTGCAACAACTAGAAAGACCACAGAAGTACCTCACTAAGAGGATTAAGGGCCTTAAACAATTACCCTATGAAGCATGACTAAAAAAGCTCCAGCTCTTCTCAGTCGCTTACCGTCTGCTCAGAGGTGACCTATGCCTGACCTATAGGGCCATGTCAAACCCAGAACTAATGGACATGCTTCACCTCAAAAAAACGAGATCCCTCAGAACTATATATTCACCACTGGTCTTGTCCCTCAAACCCTCATTGAAAGAGGGTGACATTTGTTAGCATTTATTTCATGTTGTATGGTACTGATAAATTGATGATTGTGAGGTGGAGTTCAGGGAAGAGTTAAAACAGGCACTGGGGGGCAGTGAAGTGTTACCGAATAACTGGGTAACTACAGCAGAGATGGTAAGGGAGACAGCTAGAAAGGTGCTTGGTGTGACATCTGGACAGAGGAAGGAGGACAAGGAGACCTGGTGGTGGAATGAGGAAGTACAGGAGAGTATACAGAGGAAGAGTCTGGCGAAGAAGAAGTGGGATTGTCAGAGAGATGAAGAAAGTAGACAGGAGTATAAGGAGATGAGGAGCATGGCAAAGAGAGAGGTGGAAAAGGGTAAGGATAAGGCATATGGAGAGTTGTATGAAAGGTTGGACACTAAAGTGGGAGAAAAGGACATGTACCGATTGGCTAGTCAGGGGGACCGAGCTGGGAAAGATGTGCAGCAGGTAAGGGTGATAAAGGATAATGAGAGAAACGTACTGACAAGTGAGGAGAGTGTGTTGAGCAGACGGAAAGAGTACTTTGAGGGTCTGATGAATGAAGAGAATAAGAGAGAGAGAGAGAGAGAGAGAGAGAGAGGAGGTTGGATGATGTGGGGTTAGTAAATCAGGAAGTGAAACAAATTAGCAAGGAGGAAGTAAGGAAAGCTATGAAGAGGATGAAGAATGGAAAGGCTGTTGGTCCAAATGACATTCGAGTGGAAGCATGGAGGTGCTTGAGAAATGGCAGTGGAGTTTTTAACCAGATTGTTAAATGAAATCTTGGAAAT
Organism: Protopterus annectens; assembly: GCF_019279795.1. NCBI lineage: Eukaryota > Metazoa > Chordata > Ceratodontiformes > Protopteridae > Protopterus > Protopterus annectens. Next base: position 1,089,003,932 of record NC_056747.1, on the reverse strand, counting down.
TCAGAGGATGCCTGAGAAGTGGAGAAAAAGTGTTTTGGTACCTATTTTTAAGAATAAGGGTGATGTGCAGAGCTGTAGTAACTACAGAGAGATAAAACTGATCAGTCACAGCATGAAGTTATGGGATAGAGTAGTGGAAGCTAGGTTAAGAAGGGAGGTAATGATTAGTGATCAGCAGTATGGTTTCATGCCGGGAAAGAGCACTACAGATGCGGTGATTGCTCTGAGAGTGTTGATGGAGAAAAATAGAGAAGGTCAGAAGGAGTTGCATTGTGTCTTTGTGGACTTATAGGGTGCCTAGAGAAGAGTTGTGGTATTGTATGAGGAAGTCGAGAGTGGCAGAGAAGTACATAAGAGTGGTACAGGATAAGTACGAGGGTAGTGTGACGGTGGTGAAGTCTGCAGTGGGAGTGACAGATGCATTTAAGGTGGAGGTGGGATTACATCAAGGATCAGTTCTGAGCCCTTTCTTATTTCCAATGGTGATGGGCAGGTTGACAGACAAGATCAGACAGGAGGCCCCATGGACTATGACGTTTGCAGATGACATTGTGATCTATAGTGAGAGTAGGGACCAGGTGGAGGAGACCCTGGAGAGGTGGAGATATGCTCTACAGAGGAGAGGAATGAAGGTCAGCATGACTAAGACAGAATATATGTGTGTGAATGAGAGGGAGGATAGAGGAATGGTGAGGATGCAGGGAGCAGAGCTGGCAAAAATAGATGAGTTTAAGTACTTGGGATCAGCAGTTCAGAGTAATGGTGAGTGAAGAAGAGAGTTGAAGAAGAGAGTACAGGCAGGGTGCAATGGGAGGAGAAGAGTGTCAGGATTGATTTGTGACAGGCGAGTACCAATAAGAGTGAAAGGGAAGGTCTATAAGAGGGTAGTGAGACCAGCTATGTTGTATGGGTTGGAGACTGTGGCACTGACAAAAAGCAGGAGTCAGAGCTGGAGGTGGCAGAGTTAAAGATGTTAAGATTTGCACTGGGTGTGACAAGGATGAACAGGATTAGGAATCAGTATATTAGAGGGTCAGCTCAGGTTGGACAGTTTGGAGGCAAAGTCAGAGAGGCGAGATTGCGTTGGTTTGGACATGTGCTGATGAGGGATGGTGGGTATATTGGGAAAAGGATGCTAAGGATGGAGCTGCCAGGTAATAGGAAAAGAGGAAGGCCTAAGATAAGGTTTATGGATGTGGTGAGACAGGACATGCAGGTGGTGGGTGCCTGAGCAAGATGCAGAGGACAGGAAGAAATGGAAACAGGTGATCCACTGTGGTGACCCCTAATGGGAACAGCCAAAAGAGAAGAAGAAGGAGGTACTGATGAATTGGGATCTTGAGGCTATGATACAAATGTGCTATATGATTAGCAGCCTAGTAAAAACCTACAAACCTATGAATCAACACTTCTGAGTACTTCATGCAGTTATGTAAGGGTAACTACCAGCCCACCTGCATCCTCCGCAAAGCAAGACAAGAATCGATCATCTGCCCTCAGAAATACAAGCTGCAACTGTATGAAGGAGATGTTCAGTCTGCCTAACCTTCTGCCCCACATCATGAAATAAAAAGCCCAGAAATTTGGAGTCCTGCTTTCTACTGCAAGGCAAATATATTTTTTTTGGTTCATAGCACTCACAATATCCTGAACTTTAAAAAAGGAAAAGGTGTTATTGTTTTCTTTTCTATTACACTATATGCACTTATGTCACTCTTAAAAATGTCATGTTTAACAAAGTTATTTACAAAAAAAAAAGGTTCTCATGATAAAAGTCCTAAAAGTTCTTAACTGCAACAACTTCATAATTAGGCTCAGTATGACACACCTACCAAAGAAGCATAAAATCCTTCTGAATTTTTACTCTGAAAACATCCCACCTGGCAACCATGAACTATGGAAAGAATGAATGGCTAAGTAGTCATACCGTAAAGTATCTCAGAATATCTTCATCAAACAAAGCCTCAAGCCTACAATAGCTGGATTTCCTATGCCAGTCATAGCAAAGCTAAATGATCAGAAAAGCTTTTATCTACCTTTCTATAGTCTCTATGATGAACACATTGAAAAACAAAAAAACGATACTCAGTTTTAAGTCTGTTTCCACAAAAAAGTATAAGAAACAAAAAAGATATTCATTTTTAAAATGTCTGTTTTCACAAACTAGAACAACCTTCTTGAGAATCGCTAACTAATGATAGGTTTAGCAGTAGTCTCAAAATAACTTACCATCCTTCCACAAAGGTTCCCAAATATCACATTTCTTGTTGGCTAACCAAAATCCTCAATCTGCGGACCTAAGGCATCATTTAGCA